>NW_005871142.1:3187533-3235888 GCF_000147115.1 Myotis lucifugus | reverse complement strand
GGCATAGTTAGACTGGGCTCTCTGCCCAAAAGGGCTGATTCTGGCTCCCTCGGGATGCCAGTAACTGAGCCCTCACTCTACACCTGCCCAGCGGGGCCGGAAACCAGGACCCAGACTCCCTGGGTCCCGGCTGCCCTTGGCATTGAGGCTCCAGGAGCAGCGGGAGGTCAAAGGAACCCCCCAGCCCCTTCCCACTGCCCAACGGGGAAGTGGCCAGCTCTTCCCCAGAGAGGCACTTGTTTCAGAGACAGTGGAGACTAGAAGGGTGCAAACCCTGCCAGGAAGAGGAGACTGGGCGCCAGCTTCACAGAGGCCGGGAGGGAGGGTGGGTGAGGGGACCCTCCAAGGACTGAGAGCTGAGAGAGAAGCAGACCCCACCAGGCGCTGGCTCGTTCTCGTCCTCGGAGAACACCTGTGCCTCAGGAGGTAGGAACAGCTCGCTGCTCCATGGTGTCAGCCTCCCCCGGGAACGGGTTAGAAATACAGCCTGCAAGTCTGCCATCTCCACCAGACCTTCTGAACCAGAAACTCAGAGGTGGGCCAGCAAGCCCTCCATCCGTGCTCAGGAATAAAGAACAGCCAACGAAGTTCATAGGTCTGCCACCAGGTCGGGCTCTGCCCATCCGGCCCCCCAGGGGGGCTCCCCTCTGCGTGCCCCTGCTGTGAGCCCCTCCCGCCACATCAGGCAGGCCTTCCACAGGCAGGACATTCCAGAGGGGTCTGGAATGAGTCTCATGGCCAGAGACGTGCCCTGTGGGCCTGGGTAACCCCAAAGGCACATCCCCACCCACTTGCCTGCCATGTTGCCTCTGTATTCCAGACAGGATTCTGCCTCAGTTTCCCTGCCTCACACTCCAGCTCACCATGGACCTCAGAACTCTGCCCTGGACCTCACCCACTCCACGGGCCTTGGACCGTGCCTGCACTACGCTGGTCTCCTCACGGGGACGCCACGCCCTGCTGCTGTTCTTCCCGGTGCTAACTGGGTCCTTTGTAGACAAACAACCATCCCTAACCGTACTGCGGTCGCCCCAGACCTCCACTGATTTCTCACGTCTGCACCAACCGGAACCCCACCCTCCCACCCTGGCCATGCCCTCATTGTCTTCTTTCTCCCCGGAGCCTCTTGGCTGGAGTAGCTGGCCCACCTTTCTCTCCTTACTGCTCCCTCATCCTCACGGACGCTCCTGTCATGTTCAAGATGATGTGACAACCAGCAGACAGAACATCTTTCTGGCTGGAAGGTTGAGGTCATTTCATGACAGCCTCTCCGAAGACATCACAGTCACGGATGTGCTGCCATGTGCTTAGATGGCCTGCCTGACCTTTGTCCCTTGGAATTTCTGCACGTCGGGGGCCCTGGGCTCCCTCTGCCCCAGGCCGCCCTCAGAGAGACGGGAGCCAAGCTCACTGCCTGGCCCTCCTCGGAGCTTCTTTCCCTGATCCCGTAGCTAGACACCGTGGCTCCGTCTCCCCCATCACTGCAAGCCAAGGTCTGCTGTCCATTCTAATTGATTTTTCCAGACAGTTGAACACACACCAGTAGGCACTGGACTTTCTACTTGAACCATCTGGGATGAAGAAAAACCTTTCCAAAACACACTGTATTGCTCCCCACCCCCTGGAACGGATAAGAGCAGACTAAATAAAGCCTTTTCTCGGGACCACTAAATAATTATTATTTTTTGAGCCACTGTGAAAGTGTTTTTAATAGCTCTCACTGCAGGAAAATACAGAGAAATGAAAAGAAAAAATGAAGGGTCCCGGCTGATATCTTACCAACTAACGGCAATGACTAATGATTTTGCGTTGTATAACTTTCTGGACTTCTTCCTAAGCAAACACACTTTACCAGTTTGGGACGCAAATTCAGTCCCTCTTATTTATTCAGTAATTGCTGGCGCGGCATATGTTCATAGGAACAGGAAGCCTCACTCCACACCCACTGTTACATACCTAACCCCGCTGCCCCAAGGAATCTGGGAGCACTGGGTCCTGGGCAATCATTCTGATTGCAAATGGCAGTTGGAGAGAATGGAACACCCTGAGGTCCAGGCTCCCACAGCTCTGGCGTAGCGCATGGTGTTGCTATGGAAACGGCCTTGCAAAGCCTGCTGGGATCATGCCTCACTGGGCCTGCCCCTTGCCCAGAGTCAGGCTCCAAGGTTAGCTGATATCTCACACTTCCAAGTTCAGCCATGTTCTCAGGGTAAGTGTGACCACGGCAGAGGCAGCTGCCTCCAGGGAGGCTCCGGTCCCCACCGCACTCCGGGCCCAGCCCCATCGAGGCCCTGAGGCTAAGCCAGGTCACCAGCTCTGACCCCCTTCTTCCCGGTGCCATCCCCTGAGGCTGGGGGCCTCTCCGGCTGGGGCACTCCATCCCCATCTTCATCAGAGGAATTTCCACGTCAACAAGGAAGGGGCCTCTGTCCTCGTCCCTTTCTCCCCGATGTCCCTCGGCCCCCAGCCAGAGAACTCCCCGCAGGCACTGAGAGGAGCCTGCCCCCCTCCTCTCCAGGGGAAATCAAGGCGAATTGGCCTCGCCTGTGGGTGACCAAGAGGGGCCTTAAATCCCATAGCCTGCTTCCCTGAACAAAGTCAGTTCTCATCCGTTGTCTAGAAAAAGAAGCTGATAACACCGTGTATTAAAAAGAAAAAAAAACGTTCTGACCTACCAGGCTGCTGTACACCCATTCTCCAGATGCAAACGTTGAGGTCGTTCACTTCTCGAGAGAGCACCAGCCTCCAGCAACGAAGATTCATCACACAGCAGTTTTCTCGGGAATTCCCCTCTGGCCTCAGCCCCCCAGGCCAGGTAACCACAGCTGACCCGACGGTACTACTTATGGGGCTCCAGGTGCAGCAGGTGCAGCGGTGACCACCCCTCGGGTCCAAGGAGGAGGAGGGTCTTCTTTCCAGGCCAGAGACGATCCCCACTGCCTGGGCCAAGGACACATCTCGTCAACTCAGGATTCGTGGCAGGAGCTGGGGTGGGCCAGTCCACACAGCGAGGGCACCCTTGGCCTCCCTGAGTGCTGAGGGTGGGCAGGCTGGCCTGCATGTATGGATGGATGTTCTTTGAGAGAATTTTAAATATGTTTGTCCCAGATTGAGAAAAGAGAAAAGTAAAGGGGCCGGAGTGCTTGGGAGCTGGCCCTCCTGCTCTCCAGTGTCCTCTCCTCCGCCCACTGGCCCACCCCCACTCTGCGCCTCGTGTTTGGCATTGGGGCGCCCCTCTGCCTTCCACTGGGAAGCACAGCCAGTGTTGGGGGACGAGGAGGTCTGCACCTTCCCTCCCCCACTCCAGCTCTGGGGACGGCACTCTGCTCTGGGGGTCAGGACATGGAAGGCAAAGAGCTGGTGCCACCCGCCCCTCTCCCCCAGCTTCTGGAAGCAGAGGGCCCTGCACAGAGCCGGGCCCAAATTCTCACGCTCAAAGCCAAACATCCAGTGTTTGGCCTCAGGCTGGGTGGACGGGCGGACAACTCATCCGACCAGCTCTGTGAGGCGGAGGCGAAGGGAGGGAAAAGGCAAGGACAGTAGCACCTCCGGAAGCTGGAGGAGGAGCGGAGGGCTGGGGCTCCCCAAGCGGTGGCAGCTCCCCGGGCAGCGGGGGCAAGGCACGGGGACAACTGGGGAAGCCATCGCCTGAAGCCCCTCCCAGGAGGCTCCCTGGATTCTCAGTTAACAAGTGAGCCGAGGGACTGTGCGAAGTTCTCACACAGTGTCTGCCTTCTCATGTTCCCAGGTCAGCCCTCCCCGGACTCCTCTGCCTTCCTGCCTCCAGCCTCTCCCTGCCAACCCATCCGAGCCTGCTGCTTCCTTCATCTCCTTAAAGCACCAGTTTTATTAGGTGTCAGGGTTCTGCTCCCGAACCTTCCCTGGCTCCCACGCCTGAGGAGGTGCAGCTCAAATCCCACAGCCTGCAACCTGCTGCCCTGGCATCATAAATAATGGCACCTCCTCGCCCGGCCGGCGTGGCTCAGTGACTGAGTATCCATCTATGAACCAACAAATCACAGTTCCATTCCCGGTCAGGGCACATGCCCAGGTTTCGGGCTCGATCCCCAGTAGGAGGCATGCAGGAGGCAGCCGATCCATGATTGTCTCTCATCATTGATGTTTCTGTCCCTCTCTCCCTCCCCCTTCCTCTTGAAGTCAATACAAATATTTTTTTTAAAATAATAATAACAGCACCTCATCTCATGCAAAACGTGTCCCAGTTTGGGCAATAAATGATGCGGTCAACTTGCCTACCATCCACTCCCAACGCCACACGCCAGGCTGGTGTCCCGCGGTCTCGCCGCGAACCTTGAGTCTCCGAGTCAGTGCTGCTTAACTCTGGCCGCTCATTAGAACCACTTGGGAGCCTTTAGTAAATACCGCCGCCTGGGCTCACCCTAGAGCCATTTAATTAAAACGGAATCTCTCCGGACGGAGCCCAGGCTTTGGTGGTTGTTGTTTAAGCCCTGGGTAACTCTGGTGTGCAGCCAGGGTTGGAAATAATTGACCGGGTCAAACAGGTGTCCTGGAACCCTGTCCCTGAGCCTCTCTCGGACATTGTGTCCCTGACTGTTTTCAGAACTTGCTCCCATTGTCTATCACCGTTTTTGAGTCCTACCCAAGCCACCAAGCTCAGTTCCCACACGGCTTCCCCTTCGTCTGTCTCAACCCCTGAGCTGAAAGGGCCTCCCATCCCCCATCCCCCCCCCCCCCGCCCTCTCCCCCCACAGCTGCGCTGTATTAAGCCACAATCTAGGTCAGGGGTGGGCAAACTTTTTGACTCGAGGGCCACAATGGGTTCTTAAACTGGACCGGAGGGCCGGAACAAAAGCATGGATGGAGTGTTTGTGTGAACTAATATAAATTCAAAGTAAACATCATTACATAAAAGGGTACGGTCTTTTTTTTTTTAGTTTTATTCATTCAAACGAGCCGGATCCCGGCCGAGGGCTGTAGTTTGCCCACGGCTGGGCTAGGTCCACGTGTTCCCTCCTTCATAGTCTGAGTCCTCTGGGGTGGATCCTGTCTGATTCATCCCTGGGACCCCAGGGCCCAGACCCAACTTGCAGTCAAGGTCCCCGCCCCTGGCTGAGTGACTGTTACTGCTGACCCTGAACTTGGGCAGCACCACCCACCACCATGCTGCCTCTCCAAGTTAACTTTCCATCCATCCATCCATCCATCCATTCTGCTTTGTGTCTGAGGCTGCCTTTTCCATCTCCTCTTCTTGATTCCCAGAACTATTGGAGAACTCATCTCCAGCCCCTGGGCAGCCCATCGGACTGTGTTGCACAAAAGTGATACTCGGTAAATATTGATTGATATCAACTAATTAATGGACAAACAAAATGAGATAGATCCTTATAATGGAATATTATACCCCAACAAAAAAAATGAAGTTCTGATACAGACTACAATATAGATAAACCTTGAAAACATTGTGCCAGATGCCAGACACAAAAGGCCATAAATGATACGATATCATTCATGTGACATGTCCAGGATAGGCCTAGAAACAGAAAATCGATTAGTGGCTGCCAGAGGGTCGGAGAGGGAGAAAATGGGACTCACTGTTCATAGGTTCGGGGTTTCTTTTTAGGTTAGAAATGCTCTGAAGTTGGATCGTGGTGACGGTTGCGCAACCTCGTGACCGTAACCACGGAATTGCATGCTGTAAAACGATGAGCTGATGGTATTTGAATTGTATGGCAATTAAAAGGAAGCATTGCTGACGGATCTTCCCTCCTTGACCCTGTCCTCGGGCTTCAATAGCCACTAGGATCACCGGGATGTTTGCTCCAAGCGCAGCTTCTGGGGCCTCACCTCGGAGCTTCGGAGTCAGCAGATGGGAGCAGAGCCCGGGAACCTGCATCTGGCAGTGGCTTTCTAAGGGCCACTTCCCTGCTCCCCGAAGGACTTGGGTCCGAGCACTGAGGAGGCAACCTCAGAACCTCAGAAGACAAATAAAATTCTTGAACCTATTATTTCAGGGGGGTGGAGGGGGAGGGAAAGCTGAAGATTTCAAACACAACTGAAACTTTGTTTTTAGTCTGCTTCTTATTAAAAACAGACCGGGACCCAAAGAAACCCCATCAGGGGTAGGTAATGAAGTAATCATGATCATCATAAAAGAACAGAATGGAAACACTGCCTGGCCTGGAGCAAACCACAAAAAAAAAAAAAATGGTCTTCTGCCTCCATGGCTCACCCGAGCCACTCAGATGAAAATACCCGCCTCGCCACATGGAGACACTAATTTGGGGAAGGAGAAGTAAAGGTTAGAAAACCTCCCCTCGCTGCCCCTGCAGGGACCCACACCTACAGACACCCTCCTCCAGGGCCGGCCTGCTCCGTTTCGGTATGCGCACCGTGATTAGGGCTTTCTCTGGGGTTACAAGGAAGCAGAGTTGTAAATCGGTATTAGGATGGGATCAAAAGGAACGTCTGCATGCAATTATTTGGTTTGCAGGCCAGCATGCAGAGGCACGGCTTTCAAGCCCTGCCTCGGTCACGTGGCCTGCCCTCCCATCCAGACGCACACATGACTTCGGATCCCCACGACGGAGGGAAGACAAAGGCTTGGGCTTGTATCGCTGTTGCCCCTTTGTTCCAGAATGAAGTCTCACTCAGCTAAGCTCAGAGGGGACCCTCCCCGCCATCTCCCCTGGCTGGTCCTGAACCATGGCAAGAGGCAATCTCGAGAATCACCTCTTGCCCCGGAAACTGGCAGTTTCTGTAATCTGAGAGCAGGCATCCCTTGCTTAACAGAAATTCACTTAACAGAACTCCAAATCATTAGTAAGGGGTAAATGAGCAGACATAACAGTTGCGATGCCCGTCTTCTGAGCTCCGGGTGCTGTGCTGGGCAATCTCACACCCATGTTCCCATTTCATTCAAATGAGCTATCACAACAACCCCACCGCGAAGGTATTATGATCCCCCCCCAGAACAGCAAAGAATCGGAGGCTCGGCGCGTTTCCCACGGCCACAGGGTAGGAAGTGGCATTGTTAAAACAAGTAAAAGATGTTCTCTCCTGGTTCAATTCCCAGTCGGGCCACAGGCCCGGGTTGTGGGCTCAAACCCCAATAGGGGGCGTGCAGGATACAGCCGATCAGTGATTCTCGCTCATCATTGATGTTTCTACCTCTCTCTCCCTCTCCCTTCCTCTCTGAAATCAATAAAAAATCTATTAAAAGGAAAAAAAGTAAAAGACCTTAAAGGAATGACCCAGGAAAAGAAAATTCTGGGGAATGCAGGGGTCCTGTGAGTCCATCTTGTGGTGGCTGGCGGGCGGAGGCTGCTGTAAGTCACACATGCACGAAGGAAAGCAAAGCCCAGTTCGCCAGATCACATCTGAAGCACTCAGCACTTTGCCAAGCCCAGCCGCCACCTTCATCAATGGGTGTAAAACCAATGGGTTGCGTTTGGGGATGGATCTGCTAGCACAGAGGCGTTGTCATGAGTGCGTTCTTGCCATCCTAAGTCACAAGGCTCTGGTCTGGGCCCCTGCCTTCCAGTCCAGCCTCATTTGTCGCTGCCTCTCCATCCCGCTCTGGGTTCCAGCTGGATGGCACATGGCTGTCCCCTGAGGACACCACAGTCCTTGCTGCCTCAGGCCCCTGGCTCCTGCTCTCCCTCTGCCTGCCCTTCTCAGTGACCCCAGCTTCATTCATTCCCTGTGACTGGAGGGAAGCTTCATGCGGCCAGGGACTTTGGTTGGCTTTTTCACCGCTGCATCGCCAGAGTCTAGAACAGAGCCTGGAACATAGTCAACACCATAAATACCTGTTGAGAGAACCAATGAGTAAACGGATGAATAAATAACATTTCAGACTTCAGCTCCCACCTTATTCCCTCCGTTGGTTTTTCTCTGGGTCACACGCCCCTGGTTAAATGCTCTGGTTTCTGACCTGCCTTTCTCTTTATTGTGTATATTCATGCGTGTGATTATGTGTCTAATGGATGACTCTCCCACAAGACCTCCATGACGGCAAGGAGCGCACCTGTTCCACTCACCATGATACTGTCAGTGATGGTTGTGTGATAGCGTTGCGTAAAAGTGTGATGGATGACTAAATGGCCAAGCAAGTCTTAAGGAGGTCAAGACTTTCTGAGCTATTTTTATTATATGGTCCTCAGAAGAACTAAGAAAAAATAGGTTTGGAATCAATAGATGGAAAAGGCAGTAATCTGATTTTTAAAATGGGCAAAGGCGCTGAATAGACATTTTTTCCAAAGAAGACATCCAAATGGCCATCAGACATATAAAAAGGTGCTCAACATCACTAATCATCAGGGGTCATCCACAGGGATGATCAGAATGACTCTTACATTTAAAAAAAAAGAACAACAAAAAACAAAGAATGAATGTCTCAAGGATGTGGAGAAAAGGAACCCTGTACACTACTGGCGGAAATATAAATTGGTACGGCCATTATGGAAAACAGCAGGAGGTTCCTCAAAAAACTAAAAACAGAACTACCATAGGATGCAGCAACCCTACTGCTGGGATGTACTCAAAGGAAGTGAAAGCAGGGCCTCGAAGAGATAACTGCTCCCTCTGTTGCCCTAGTCACAGTAGCCAAGACGTGGAGTCAACCTGAGTGTCTGTGGACAGGTGAGTGGATAAAGAAAATGTGATAGGTATATTTTTATAGTACATAATATCCTATATAATAAAAGCCTAATATCTAAGTGTCTGGTCATCCAGTGACTGGTCTACTGTTCAACCAATCAAAGCGTAATAGGCTAATGATATGCTAAGGCCGTTCAACTGCTTGCTATGACGTGTACAGACCACCATGGGGTAGACGCCCCAACTGGTAGGTTAGCTTGCTACTGGGGTCCAGCTGATTGGGACTGAGCAAGATGGGCTGGACATGCCCTGGAGCCCTCCCGCAGTCCCTCCCCAGCCCTGATCGTGCACTGGTGGGGTCCCTTGCCTGGCCTGTGTCCTCTCACAATCTGGGACCCTTCGGGGGATGTCCGAGAGCCAGTTTCAGCCTGATCCCGCAGGCCACTCCTCTCAGGAGGGCACCTGACACAGGGCTCATGGCTGGCAAGCACTGTGGTGGCAGCACAAGCCTCTCTGGATTGGGACTGATTGGGTGCGAGGCAGGCGCAGTGGGGCCGGGATGAGCGGGAGCGGCAGGTAGGAGCTGCAGGCGGCGTTGGACTGTGGGTTTTGGCCTGATCCCCACAGGCCACCCTGAGGGACCCTACCTATGCATGAATTTGTGCACTGAGCCTCTAGTATATTTATAAGGGAATATTATTCTGACATTAAAAAGAGGACATTTGCAACAACGTGGATGCACCTGGAGAGCATTATGCTAAGTGAAATAAGCCAGACAGAGAGAGATAAATACTGCATGCTATAACTTATATGTGGAATCTTAAAAAAAGAAAGAAAAAGTCAAACTCATTGAACTGGAGAGCAGATTGGCGATTACCGGGAGCTGGGAGTGGGAGAAATGGAGAGATACGTGGTAAGGCAACAAACTTTTAGATATAAAATGAATAAACTCTGGGACCTAACGTACAGCATGGTGGCTGTCGTTAACAATACTGTATTGTAAACTGGAAATTTGCTAAGAAGGTAGAGCTTAAGTGTTCTCACCACCAAAAAAAAAAAGTAACAATTTGAGGTGATGGATATGTTAATTAACTTGATTGTGGTAATCATTTCACAATGTGTATTTATACCAAATCATCACGTTGTGCACTTTAAATATATACAATTTTATTTGTTAATTATACCTCAATAAAGCTGGGAACCAAAATCATGTCTAAACGGCCAATTATTTCTCTCCAGAAGAACACATTCCTGGTTTTCGAATGAAAATCGGTGGGAAAACGAGGTTCATTTAAAAGTCCGTCGCCTTGTAGCCATTCTTGATGGAGTGCCTGTGCCCCATTAAGTTCGGGGACCTTCGTGAGATTAATCTGATTTACGGCTCCTGCGCTTCCTGAAGCATGTGGTGGCGGGCAGAAGATGTGGGCTGTGAACGCCTGGGGGGATGTGTAAAATCTTCCCAGGAGCCAACAGCCGATCCGTTTTCATGGCTCAGTTTGCAGGGCTGCCCGGCAGACCCTGGTGTAAACCTCAGCGGCACGGGGCAGGCTGAAAGCGGGGACATGTGGAGGCCAGAGACGGGGCTGGGACAAGCCACCAGTTGACAAGTCCCCCCGCAGACCACCCTGCCACTTCCTCTTTGCTGGTAAAAGGTTTGTCATCTGTGCCCACAGGGGGGACTACCTCAGTCGTGGGGGTGCTGATGGGCACGGGAGGCCTGGGGACCGCAGAGCTCCCGGAGCTGGGCAGAAGCCACTGGAGCCAGAGCAGGCAAAATCCAGGTGCAGGGCAGCTGGTCTCACTGAGGCCCCCAGTCAGCCAGCACGGCCCCCGGCTCCAGGGCCAGAGGTCTGATTGGTCACCTCTATCTTGGTGCTCACTGGGGCGGGGGATTCTTTCAACACAGGCAGGTGTGTTTTTTACCTGCCCTAGTAGGCTGGGTGGGTCCTGCTGGCAGCAAGAAAGACAATAAATAGTAAAAGCCCCTCACTCTTTTGTGTGTGGGGGACAAAATATACAAAATATAACACTTAGCATGTTAACGCTTTTTAATTTTATAACCCAGTGATGTTAAGTAAATTTACAATATTGTGCAACTATCACCATTTCAGATCATTTTAATCATCCCAAACAGAAACGCTGAACCTATTAAACAATAGCTCCGCAGTCCTCCCCTCTCCAGCCCTTGGTGACCTCCGATCTATTTTCCATCTCTCTGAAATCACCTACTGTAAGCCTCACGTAAGTGGAATCTACAACACTTGCCCGTTGGTGTCTGGCTTATTTCATTTAGCACAGTGTTTTAAAGTTCATCTGGATTGTATCATGCGTCCGAATCTCACTCCTTTTTAAGGCTGCCTAATATTTCGTTGTATGGATATACCACATGCTGTGTATCCATTCATTCATCTGTTGGTGGCACTTGTTTTCACCCTTTGACTATTGTGAATAATGCTGCTATGGACATGGTATGCGAATAGCCCACCAGCTTAGTTTCAATTGAGATCTTAGTTTCAATTCTTTTGGGTGTACACCCAGAAGAGGGGCTCCCGAATCGTATTGTAATTCTATTTTAAAAAGTAGAATTAGTGCTGCCATGAACAGGAGGTGCTAAGCAAAGTCATCAGCTGGGTGTGAAGTGGGGAGGGGACGTGGAAGATGTACGGAGAGAGAAGATACAAAATAATCACTTTAGAAAGAGAATAGAAACTGACTAGGGATTGCCAGGTTGTGTTGCATGATCATTTGAGGTTTGTGGTCATGAATTTAAAATGAAAATTGCCTCCAGAAATCGTGTGTGTTTACGTGCTTGGTACCTATCATCCTTTTTGTGCCATTTAGCACTTGCTTTGGCTGCTCCTGATGTGTTACGCGCAGTATCCCATAGGATTGAGGCCCCGGGGCTTAGGTGGCCATTCCTCCAGTGGCGGGCAGCTAGTCATTTCCAATTTTTCACTAGGATCAGGGAAGCTGCAGTGAGGACTCTTTCCCTGCTGCCTCGGGCACAGAAAACTCTTTCTCCAGGGATGTAGCAAGCAGCAGATTTTCTGGGTCATAAGGTAAATGCATTTTAAAGTTCAATAGATTCTTCAATTGCTCTCCAAGGTGACTCTACCAATTTACACTCACCCCAACAGAATATGAGAATGCCCCATAGCGTCACCAGCCCTAGGCTCATCCGACTTTCTATTTTGCTTGTCTGAGGGAATAAAAGGGGTCTTCTCCTTGTTTTAATTTATATTCCCTTTATTATTAGAGATGCTGCATCTTTTCATAGGTGTCTTGCCCACTTGGATTTCTCTCTCCTCTTGTGTAATGTCCTTGCATATCCTTTGCCCTGCTTTCTTTTGCATTGTTTACTTTTTCATATTGATTTATAACAGATACTTATATATTCAGAATATTAATTATCTGTATATTGTAACTGTTGCAAATATTTTCCTTAGCTGGTTGCTAGATTTCAATGTTGTTTAATGGTGTCTTTTGATGTGATTGACTTTATTGGTATTCTTTAATGGCTTTTGTGTTATGTCTTATTTCACAAGCTTTCCCTGCCACAAATCCATAAAAATAAGATATTTTCTTGTAATCCTTTTGTGGTTGTTTTGATTACACTTTTTATTCTGCGTTGACTGTAGATTCACATGTAGGTGAACGAAATAATACAGAGAGGTCTTGTGTACCCTTTGCCCGCTTTCCCCCAGTGGTGACATCTGGCAAAATTATAGTGCAAATATCTCAACCAGGTTACCGACATGGATACAATCGAGATGTAGAGCAATTCCTTCACCTCAAAAAGCCCCTTGTTGCCTCTTTACAACTATATCCACTTGTCTGTGCCCTAGTCCCCATCCTCTGCCACCCCATCCTTAACTCTGGCAACTACTCATCTGTCTCCATTTCTATAATAATGGAATCATACAGTGTGTAAGCTTTTTGGATTGGCTTTCTTCATTCAGCATGAGGCCCTGGACATTTAAGTTGGTTCGTGTAACAATAGTTTGTTCCTTTTTTTAAAATATATTTTATTGGGTTGTTTTTTACAGAGAGGAAGGGATAGGAATTGAGAGCTGCCTCCTGCACACTCCCCACTGGGTATGTGCCCGCAACCAAGGCACATGCCCTTGAGTCCGCAGGCCGACGCTCTATCCACTGAGCCAAACCGGTTAGGGCAGTTTGTTCCTTTTTCTGCTGAGAAGTATTCCCTGGGATGGACACAGCCCATTTTGTTTGACCATTCCTCTGTTGAAGGACGTTTAGGTTTCTTCCAGTTTGGGGCTATTACACATAAAGTTCTTATGAACGTTTGTGTATGGATTATTCAAAAGCACAATTGTTAGGTGGAATGATTAGGTGCATGTTAAGTTTTTTGAGAAACTGCCTTTTCCCCCCAATGGCTGTACCATTTTACATTTCTACCTGCAAAGTATAAGTGACCCAGTTCCTTTACATCCTGGTGAGCAGCGGATGCTGTCCTTATTTTCATTTTAGCCATTGTCATACGTGTGAGCGGAGTCTCCTGTGGTTTTAGTCGGCATTTCCCCAATGGCTAAAGATGTTGACCATCTTGCCACACGCTTATTTACCACAGACGTGGTCTCTTCAGGGAAATGTCTGTTCGTGTCTTTTGTCCATTTTCAAATGCACTTGTTTTGGGTTTTTTACTGTTCAGTCTGGAGAGGTCTCTCTACATTCTAGGATGCTAGCCCTCTGTGAGATAAGTGTTCTACAAATCCTTTCTCCTCGCCTTTAGCACATCTTCTCTCTTTACAGGGTCTTTCACAAAGCAAAAGTTTCTGCCTGGCCAGTGTGGCTCAGTGGTTGAGCATCAACCTATGAACCAGGAGGTCACGGTTCGATTGCCACCTGGGTTGTGGGCTCGATCCCCATTGTGGGGCATGCAGGAGGCAGCTGATCAATGATTCTCTCTCATCATTGATACCTCTCTCTCTCTCTCTCTCTCTCTCTCCCCTTTCCCTTCTGAAATCAATAAAAATATATATTTTTTAAAAAGCAAACGTTTCCAATTTGGATGAAGCCCAATCGTGCTTTTGGCGTCAAGGCTAAAACATCTGCTTAGCCCAAGGTCTCAAAGACTCTGCCTATGTGTGTTTTTCTAAACGTTTTCAAGTGCTATGTTTCATATTTAGGTTTGCGTTCCATGTTGAGTTACTTTTTGTGTAAGGTGTGGGGTCCAGGTGCAGATTCATTTTTTGGCCGATGGATGTCCAATTGTTCCAGCACCATTCATCCCAAAGGCGCTCCCTCCTGCCCTGGATTGCTTCTGCACCTTTGTCAAGTCCCTCGGGCATATATGTGCGGGTCTATGGCTGGGTTCTCCTTCCTGTTCCATGGACCTATGTGTCTGTCCCTCTGCCAACATCACGCAGCCTTAGTTACTGTCACTGTGTAATGTCTGGGAAGTTGGGTAGATTAATTCTCACTTAATGTTTCTTTTATAGAATCATTTTAGCTATTCTAGTTTCATTACATTTCCACACACATTTTAGAATAAGTTGTCTATATCTATGAAAAAAATTATTTCACAAGCTTTTTTATTACAGAACCATAAAAATAATCTGTTTTCTAATTCTTCTGTATGTTTAAAAAATATTTTGCTCCTTAAGTAATCTACAGTTTTGTATTATGAATGGTGCAAAGTAGGGATCAAGCTTGATTTTCAGTTTCTGCAGTCATTTCTCCCGACATTTTAAAGTGAATGCTTTTTCACTTATTTGAAATACCAATTTTATTGCGCTCTAACGTCCCATATATCTGAGGGTCTGTTTCTGCGCTCACTGCTCGGTTCCACTGGTCTGTTTGTCTATTCAGCTGGTCTTGGGGGTTTTTATTCTTTTCTTGTTTTATTTACCTTTATTTATTCCAACGCGTATTTATGCCAGCAGCACTTTTTTCCTATGTTTTTTTTTTTAATTTCTATAGCTTTAAAGATATTTTCTGTATCCGGCAGGATATAAGTTTTCCTTCATTGTTCTTCTTCAAAGCGGTCTTTTCTTATGCATTTTCCTCGTGTGAATATTAATCATCGCCGTGTGCGTCTTAATTAGAAATCCCAGGGAGGTGGTTATGGGGATTGTCCTGAATTTATAAATAACTTCCACAATGGATCTCTTCATAGCATTGTTTTCCCAATACAGTATATATCCCCCTTTATTTGGGTTTTCTTTTGTGTTCGTTATGAAGTTTTATGGTTTTCTTCACATAAGTCTCTGACATTCTCTTGGGGGCTCAGTCTTCAGTATTTTGTGAGTTTTCATTGTGTTGTGAAGAGGATTTTTTCACACACATTTTCCGATTGGTCGCTGTCATGTAGGAACATGGCCCTTTGGCACGGGTGTTCCCATAGGATACTCTGCAGCCCTGCTTCTCCATCTCCCCCTGGCCGT
This sequence comes from Myotis lucifugus, assembly GCF_000147115.1. Classification (NCBI taxonomy): domain Eukaryota; kingdom Metazoa; phylum Chordata; class Mammalia; order Chiroptera; family Vespertilionidae; genus Myotis; species Myotis lucifugus. Next base: position 3,220,901 of record NW_005871142.1, on the reverse strand, counting down.
GATGTGGGAGGGGCCCGCACGGCCGGGAGAGGGGCTGGCTGGGGCAGCACATTGCAGACAGAAAGGATCTTATGAACACACGGGAGTCTGCTGTTACTTTAAAGGCTTACCGCAGGGACCCGGGCCCATAAACACTCAGGCGAAGAGGTTTTATGAGTGTTGGGGCTGAACCCACCCCTCCCTCTCTCCCACCCCTCCCCCTGCCGGCACTGAGCCAGGCCAGGGAACCTGTTCTGTCCACGGCAGGGGTCTCTGGGTGTGTCACTTCCCCTTTCCCCACCCTCCATGGCCATGCTGAGCAGGATCCTCACACACACACACACACACACACACACTCTGGGTCAGCTCCAGCAAAGCATGCCTCATCACTTCTCGTAGCTGACTCAGCTCTTTGGGGAGGAGGCGGTGGATCTTCAAACCAAGTGGCAAGCAATCACCCACATCTCTGGGATGACAGAGCAGCTCAATGGTCGTTCCCAGAAACACACCCCGCAGCTCCAGGCAGGACGTGTGGGGGTGCACAGGCCTGCTCCCTGATCCCTGCTCCCTGCCCCTCTCCTGCAGCGGCCCTGCCCTCGGCAGGCCACCCGTCAACTTCCCAGACCCCCGGGGGCTGCCGGTTACACTGCGTGCGAGCTGGGCTTAGAGGAGTCACTCCAGGCAGCAGGAGACGACCAGTCTCTCGGGAGAAGGGGAGTTCTCCTGTCTGGGAAATGGCAGCTGTGATTCAGACCAGGGAGAAGAAGGAGATTCACGGCCCAGTGTGGCTTCTGTTTGTCCCATGTTGTTGTCTAGCCCCATTACTCACCCCGCAGGCCAGGGTGACACAGCCAGTCTAGTGCTTACTCACACACCGCCTATCCCCTCGGGGTCTGGGGTGTGGTGGTGTGTCCTTCCCAGACAGATGGGGAGCCCCCTGGGGAGACAGAGGCTCATCCTCTGTGGCCCCAGGGGATACAGCAAGGGCCTAGTGGTAGCTGCCTGCCCTGTTCAGAGCTGCTGTCTCCAGCACATCCGTTCCAACAGGGTACATGTGTGTGTGGGGGGGGGGGCGTGCAATACCCACACCCCAGCCTTGTGATGGTTGCACACGTTCCAAGCTGTCCACCAGCCCATGCAGAGAGCCCTGAAACTGGCCTCTACTTCAGGGTCCTGTCCACCAGCCACAAGAAGGAGGGGGGAGGAGTTCTGCTGTGGTACCTCCACTCCTCCCCCCCCCACTTCTGCTGGTCCAGCCCTCTCACTCAGGCCCCTCGCTCTGCCCCCTCTCTCTTCTGGCCTCGCTCCTCTCCCTCTGGCGCAGCGGTTCTCAACCTGTGGGTCGCAACCCCTTTGGCGGACGAACGACCCTTTCACAGGGGTCGCCTAAGACCATCCTGCATATCAGATATTTACATGACGATTCATAACAGTAGCAACATTACAGTTATGAAGTAGCAACGAAAATAATTTTTCAGTTGGGTCACAACATGAGGAACTGTATTTAAAGGGCCAGAAGGTTGAGAACCACTGCTCTGGCGGGACGCTGATGCTTGGTCCCCCGGCCCCTGGCGTGTGTTGTCAGTGGTTCTTCTCTACCTGCTCTCAGTCTGCATGTGCTCAGAGGGAGAGAGGCGGACTTCCGCTCCCACAGATGTGGGTCCCCAAGATGAACCATTGACTCCCTTTGCCATGACGGGCCACCTGTCAGCGTGGACCCACTGTGGGGATCTGCTCAGAGTCTCCATCTCTCTTCACCATGAATCCCTTTGGCATTGGTACTGCCAGGGGCACAGGGGTTTGCCGGGCCCCCGATGTGGGAAGAAAGGAAAAACCCAATGCTTCCCCACGGGGACGCCTGCCCAGCATCTCGCCTTGCCTTCTGAGTCTGAGCACGAGTTCCGTGTCCCAAGGAAGGGCGATGCTCTGCAAGACTGTCCCCAGCCCTTCAGAGAAGGCGGGACCAGCGTGGGACTGAGAAAGCCCCTCCCAGCCGACGATGCTCCGCCCACACCCACACCTCCCCCCTGAAAGTTCTGGGGACAGATGTTCCAGGCACAGGTGGGCCAGGAGCAGCGGGCCCAGAGCAACAGGAGAGCCCCCCACCCCCACCGTCCCGTCCAGGCCCCCGGGGCCCTGGCTCACTGTTTCTGGGCACAGCCGTGTGAGGAAGGGCCCTGGGACGGCCGTCAGCCACACGGCCAGGGAACGCCATCCTCCTCGCTCCCTCGTTTCCATTCCCACTAATAGGCCCAGAGGGAACGCCAGGTTCAACCAATCAACTTGTACTTTGGCTGCACCAGCTGCGGATCACACCCCATTCCCATAGACGTGGTCCCTGTCTCCGCAGCCCGGGGCTTCCCGGCCCTCTCTGCATGGGGTGGGCCCTGAGGCTGGACACTGAGGCTGGTTATGGACACTGAGGCATGACCATGACACACAACACAAGGCCTACCTGCCTTCCCATCAGGGCCGCTCCACGATATCAGGGCCAAGACGTCTTCCTGTGCCAGGGTTGGAGAATGAAGGAAGACGTGTGGGAGGATGAAGAAAGACGTGAGGCCACAAGGGCGGACCCAGCTGCTGGGCTCCTCCACCAGCCAGCCCAGGGCTGACAGGCTGCTTTTATGTTGGTGGTTAACGTTGTATAGAGATTCCTCCTGCAGCAAGTGAAACCCATCTGCTCGGGCAGACACCCAGGCCCAGGGCAGGCAGCCCGAGGCCTTCCTGCTATAAAGCTCTGTGTCTGATAGGAAATTGGTGGGGGTGGGGGAAGGGGGGGTGGGGGGGGGCGCGGTCCTTCCTTGCTGGTCTAGGAGCCTCTGGTGACTCAGGCTTTTCTTCAGTAGCGTTTTCACATGGATCCTGAGTTCTGGGTCTGGGCAAACCCCCTCTGGGAAAGCAGCGTCAGAGCTGATATCAGACGGGGCTTACACCCCAGCCAGGCAGGAAGACAGGGAACCTCAGGGCCAGCAGAGACGGAGACAGAGATGGGGCGGGCATGCAGGGGGCTGGCACAGCAGGCAGCTGGGGTCCTGGTAGTGGGCGGGGAGGTGACGGGAGCACAGCCATGGGACCCCCATCCCACAGGACTGGTGGGGCTGGGCAGGTTACTGCCAGGGGATCGGTCGTGGACTATGGGGCACAAAGCAGGACAGGAACCTCCAAACAGGCCTGAGGTGAGAATGCTGCCTCTCTCGTCTCCATCCCCATGGGGAGGGGGGAAGGGGTTCCCAGCCTGGTCCTGCAGCCGCCAGCACAGCAAGCTTGGGTGGGGCCCCTTCACCTCCTGGCCACCTTCCCCTGTGCTGGGCTCCTCCGGAGGTGCTCAGAGGCCTTCGACGCACACACCTGCCGGGAACCTAACTCACGCCAGCGCGCACGTTAAGCTCTGATGTTACAAACAAATGCAATGCAGGCCCTTCCCTGGAGGACTTCCTGGTGGGGAGGGAGCAGGTGCAGCGAATAGACAATCGTGCAAGGATAACGGGATGCATAGCTGGTCCTGGGGGCACCAAGGGGAGGCCCCCCCCACATTGGGGTAGCAGGAGGGCAGGCTGTGCATCCTGCAGGGACCACCGCCACCCAGCCCAGCCTCGGCCCACTGCTCCCAGGCCCTCCTGGCGCTCCCACCCTTCCCCAGGGTGGCCAACAGCCAACAGGAAGAGAGCACCCTCCCTCGGGGTGCTTCCCCCAAGCTTGTTTTGGGCTGAGGACACACGCCCCTCTCCAAAGACCCAGCCAAGTAGCCGGGCCGGGTGACTAACCCTTTGCACCTCAGAAAACCCAGAGTGACTTAGCTAAGTGGCCGGGTTCCCTGTCATGTGACCATCAGTCGCTCACAGGGGCCCGATATTCAGGTCACACATCCATGTTATTGAGTGCCTGCCATGTGGAAGGTCTCGTGCTAGGTGAGGCTCACACTTCCCTGAAGGTAGGCAGGGTGTTGGGTTATCATCTCATGCTGGGTAACTGACCACCCAAAACTTAGTGACTTAAAGCAACAGCCACATTTATTTTGCTCATGATCAGGGCTCAGCAGGGCCAGCTGTGTTTGCTTGGCCTCAGCTGGGGCAGCTCAAAGGCTCGGAGCAATCAGCAGTCATCTGAAGGTGCTCACTCACGTGCCTGACTCCCAGCTGGGAAGAGCCAACAGCTGGGGGCAGGGTCAGCTGGGCTCCTCGAACACCTGCCCCTCCAGCACCACAGCTTCTGAGTGGCCAGGCGGACATCTGGCCCCAGGGCCCCTGGGCATGTGCCCGGGCGAGAGGAAGCCAGACAAGTGCTGTATCCCCTTTCCCAACGTAGAAGCTGGGGTCACACAGCAACATTGCTGCCTCCGCTAATTACAAGCATCTCATCAAAGCTGGCCCATATAAGGAGAGGACAGCGAGGCTCCATCTTTCGTTGGGAAGCGTGTCAAAGAATGTGCGAATGGGAGTGTGACCTTGCGATAAACTCACCACGCAAGACAAAGGTCATCGCCCCGTGTTGCACGGGGCCTGAAATGAAGTGGCTTGTCAATCATTCAGAACCAGGTGAGTATTCGTGGCCACGTCTTCCGGCTCTGAGCCCAGGCCCTCCTCCAACCCACCACCTGGCTCGGTGACAAAGGGCTCAGAGTCCCTCGGAGCATCTGATAAAATTTATTGTCAATTTTCCCAGGAGAAAAAAAAGCATACGTGAAAGTGCGTCTGTCAATTTGTCGGGGGCACTTTCTGTTTCTGGCCCAGGATGTAAGAAGCCACAAGTCGCTACTTCGTCCTAACAAGCAAAAAGCTGGACAAATAGAAAAATCAACAACTTTTCTCGGATTGGTCAGTGAGGTGGGGTCACCGGGCAAACCCCTGCCCGCACCCCCAGTGAGAGAGGCCAACAGGTGAAGGCAGAGAATAACCTGGGCTGCCAGAGCAGAACCCCAGCAGCACAAACCTGGGGGGAGCCTGGGCTGGAACTGTAATGGACGAGTTGCTGAGGACCAGGCTGAGAGAGAAAAGCTTCCAGGGGGCGGGGGACCCAGCCACCGGGGGTCCCCACACTTTTGTGAGTTTTTCCTCTAAGAGCTCACCAGGTTCCCAGAGTAAACAGTAGAGGAAAATCCCTCGTGCTTCTGGCAGGGAGGGGAAAGGAACCATTTTCAAAGACCCAGAGCCCTCTGTCCTTACTAAGGCCTGCTCTCGGGGAACGGGTTAAACAGGGCTCCCTGAGCTGGGAGCATGCAAGCAGCCCACTCCAGCCTGCGCTAGCCATCCTGTCCCACCAAAGCGGGGAAATGCCGGGAAGCACGTGTGACGTTCACAGTCCAGAGGTACAGCTCACAGAAAGAGGAGAACTGCCCGGCTGGTGTGGCTCAGTGGTTGAGCACTGACCTATGACCCAGGAGGTCAGGGTTCGATTCCTAGTCAGGGCACATGCCCGGGTTGTGGGCTTGATCCCCAGCAGGAAACATTTCACACTTTAACCAAATGTCTGTGAAGCGTTTTCCCGTGCCTCATCTCATTTGATCCTCACAGAAGTCCTGGAGCAGGTAGATAGGAGACTCCGTGGAATCCTATTTTCTTTTCATGAGCCGGAAAACGGAGATTTAGAAAGTTTCAAAACTTAACCCTACTGAAAAGAAGAAATGGTGGACCTTGAAAATGACTTCAGGTTTTCTCACTGCGCAGAATATAGTCAAACACTGCTGCAGTTAAATATTTTACCCTTTGTTCTCCCTGGGTGATCTACAATAATAATCAGCTTTGTGTTGATATTTACTGCTGTGTTGCTGACAACTACCTGAAAGAGAAGTTGGGGTGCTTCACTGGGCTGGAAAAAGTTTAGCTAAATCAGAAAGCAGGTCTAATTAAGCAAGTTTATTCTATATCTATAAAAGGCTAATTTGACTCACGCATGGGCGATACATATAAAGCTCTCACTGGTGCCAATTGCATGTGTGTTTTGATCTGTCATTGTCAATTGTGAATTTGGTTGACACTTCTATTATAGAGAAAGGGCGAATAGCGATATTAAATATTTCTCCTTGTTAATTTCCTTTCAATGTGCACAAATTCGTGCACCGGGCCACTAGTCTTGAAATAAACAGCTTTATGAGAGACTTCACATTACCAGCTTACTTCCCTTAAGGCCCAGCTGATGGAAGGTGATACAGATTAGAAGGAGAAAGGACCTTCCAATGATGGGGGGCACAACCCAGTGGGGTCTGAAGGCAAGGCTGCCCTGGGCCGGAGCCTCAAGTGTTTTGTTGCTTTGGAATGCAAGATAGCAGAAGTGGAAGGAAGGAGCAGGTGACGAGGGTGCCAGCAGGTGTGGTTCACTCTTGAGCACACCTGCACACACCTGCGACACGGGGTGAGGATGACCCTGAACGGCACTGACGTCCTACAGTGGTGTGGCAGGGGGTGGCGAGTGGTCACTCTCACATGGCCTTGTGTGTGCCCAGTGCGGTGAGAGCTGAGAACTCTCGTCTCACTGGGGACATTGGCTGGAGTTTTATTTATTTAACATGAATATGTTTTAACATGTTTTTACAGAGATAGAAACATCAATGAGAGAGAATCATTGATCGGCTGCCTCCTGCATGCCCCACACTGGGGATTGAGCCCACAACCCGGGCATGGGCCCTGACTGGGAATCGAACCCTGACCTCCTGGTTCATAGGTCGACACTCAACCACTGAGCCACACCAGGCGGGTGGCTGAAGTTTTAATAGAGATATGCAAAGCTCAAGTGCAGCTGGAAAGAGCGAGATGGTAAAACCTCACGTTTCGTTGGGAAAGTGACACTGAAGGACCAGCAGGGCTGACACATGGAGATGGACGGAAGTGAGGCCATTCCTGTAAAGGAAACACCCGACTTGTGGACATGAAAACGCTAAGGTTCCCACAGACGTATTACAAGACTCTGAAACGACATCTTGGGGGTTCTCTGGCCTTACGGTAGGCGTCACGGTGGCATTACTGTCTGGTCAAGGTGCTGATCACTGCTGGCCTTCTCCTGAGGGTAGAACATGTCCCTAAGGTCTGGCATAGACATCCTCTGAAGTGGGACTTTATTCCTGGCATGAGAGATGGGGGACCATGTGTCCTCAGACCAGCAGTGGCCCAGGGAGGGTCTGGTAGGCAGAAGGGGAGTCAGCCTCGGCCTGGACTGAGGGGCCAAGGGGGACATCTGCCCATGGGAGACAGACCAGGGGCCTGGGAGGGCTTTACAGCCCCGAGGGGACAGTGGGCTCCATGTCAGACCGGAAGTGGCTGGGCCGACCTGGGAGCCCTGGGAGCAGGTTCGAGCGTTGGGAGCCCACCCATGCATCCCTGTGCACCTGCCTTCCGAGTGTTTGTGCCCTGGGTTCTCCCTTGGGGTTCCGGGAGAGCCTGGGCATCTCAGCTGAACACTGCTTCTAAGAAGAGCCAGAGAAAAGCTGACCACACCTTCCTCATGATACCCAAGAATTGGTGCCAAGGCACCGAGACACTGTGCCAGGCAACCTCATGTCTCACCACCTTGCCGGAAGCAGCAGGACCCTGGCTCTGCCTCACTCCTGCTTTCTAGTCTCTTGTGAATGCGATTACTAGGCAGAATGGAATTCACCCCAGAGCTCTAGCTGCAAGGGAGTCTGTAATGGAGGTTCTACATTTCTCACCTCTAGTCACGGGGAAGGCGCATTAGAAAGAGGAAATGGATGCTCCCGGTCTATCAAACTGTCAGCAAATCTGACACGTTAAGTCCGCATTTTACAGGTGGTGACACTGGGGTGTAGAAAGAGAAGCGTGTGAAACAGAGTCACCTCCCAGCACCTGGCCGAGCCAGGACTTAAGCAGTGGGGTGCCAGCAAATGTTTACAAACCAGTTCTCCATGGGCAGTTCCAAAATGCATATTAGTTGGTATTTTTCTTTATGTTAATGAATAAAACAAAAGTAAAACAACAAAGACATATGTGAAAACTTTGCTCTTTCTTAAAATGGCCTGAAGGAACTTAAAATTCGGTTCCTTAGTTGCAAGTGTTCAATGCCCACATCTGGTTGGGGTGATGGTGCTGGATGGAGCAAATATAGAACATTTCCATCATCACAGATGGTTCTACTGACAGCACTGGGCCCGGAAGGAAGTCAGAGACCATGTGGAAGAGGGGTTCTTGGAGGGGAAAGGCCTTGAAGGACCAACTACCATAAGCAGGGCCCCACCCCAGGCCCAGGCCTCCCTCCTTCGCCCGCCCAACCCCGGCCCCAGGCCTGAACTTGTTCTCAGGCTGCCTGCCCTGACCGGAGGCCTGTCTGCAGCCCTCCCGACCAGCCACGGGTGGAGAGTGGAGCCTGTGGGGACTTGCAAGGAGCTGACCAGGAGCCAACAGTTTCGGGAGCAGCTGAGCCTCCTCAGGCCACCAGTGACTGCAGCCCAGCGAGGTGGAGCCCACAGGAGCACCACCCACCTGCCTGAACCCCAAAGAGCTTGGAGGACAGAAACCTAAGCTCCGGAAGGGAGCTGGCTGGGGCCGGAAGTGATTCTGTGGCTGCAGGAGGGGCGGGCACCGCGTGTTTGTTTCTCTGAATCTTTGATGCACCTCAGAGACTTTGATGTTGGAGGATGTCCCTGGCCAAGCTGGCCTTGTGCTGTTTGCTCTGGGGTTTTGCTTTTATTTATGTTTAAATTCGTGTCATTCCATTGGATCTGTAAAATGCAAAACAAGTGACCCAGCAGAAAAGAAATGCTCTACAGCAGTGGTTCTCAACCTTCTGGCCCTTTAAATACAGTTCCTCATGTTGTGACCCAACCATAAAATTATTTTCGTGGCTACTTCATAACTGTCATGTTGCTACTGTTATGAATCGTCATGTAAATATCTGATATGCAGGATGGTCTTAGGTGACCCCTGTGAAAGGGTCGTTCGACCGCCAAAGGGGTCGCGACCCACAGGTTGAGAACCGCTGCTCTACAGTGTATAGGGCAGGGGAGGCCAGAGCCTGTCTGTGGCTGGCAGGGTACCTCTGAGAGCAAAGTCCCACGCATCCACCTCACAGGTCGAGGATTTGGGGCACAGACACGTTAAAAATCTCGTCTTTACAGAATCTGTGTCCTCGTGGGCTGGTCCTGCCGACAGAACATAGGCTTATCTTTGGGGCACCAACCTCTGATGCAAGTGCCGGCTGGCATTCCTAGGGACAAAGAAAGGGGGTGCCCCCAAGCTGAGTGGAGAGGGTCAAATGACTGTTTTTGTGCCTCCTTGTTATTCAAAACATGTCACTGTTGCAGGATCTGATCTGAAAGTTGCTTGCATTGTAACTTACCTCCTCCTGAAGACTCATAGCCCCACCTAATCCTCGGGGACACCAATGTTTCCCTAACAACCTGATAGTCATTTAAGCGGCCAGGTTGGCTGAGAGCAGGAGAGCACGCTGGTGGTGTATGGGGAGGAAAGATTGGAGAGATCAGACCTTTTTCACTTCCTTCAGGATCTTCAGTGTCTTCCTCATACCTCCTGGCACCACCACCATGAATCACACCTCATCCCACTTACCAGGGTCTCACCCATGGCTCCTCCCACCTGCATCTGTGGCTTCGACCATGGTCGGGAATGGTCAGTGTGTGTCCAAGGCCTGGCAGTAAAAGGGCTGTGAGTCTGGCCTTTGGGGCTGGAATTTGTCCTGGTGGCCAGGACTGGTTTCCCGCTTCCTCTCATCTGTCTCCAGCTGCAGCCAGGCAGGGACAGGCTGCCTATGTGTCCTGGAGCGCTAGGGGGCCTGGCAGCTCAGTGCCATACTTCCTGCCCAGAGCGGGGCTCCCTGGCCACAGGCCATGGCCATGCATTTGGGGGCAGGGGGCAGTCAGAGAACAGTATGAGTGGCTGGGGTGGGGAGGGGCACTGAAGCAGCCTTATGTTCGGTCAGCAGCAGCTTAGGGGAGGTGAGCTCATCAGAGCATATTCTAGGAGCCTGTTTGGCTGGTGAGAGGTGGATGGTGGGAGCACTGTGCTTTGGAGTGGGGGGAGGGTGGGCATATGGCAGGGGGGGGGATGCCAGCACCCAAGGGAGGACCCAGGGGGAGATTTCTAGAGCTGCCGTGTGATGAACTCCACAAACTATACCGTTGCTGCCCTAGTGAGTCCTAAACACCGTGCACATGTGGGTGCACGCACGCGCGCACACACACACACACACACACACACACACACACGTCCCTGGGCTGTGTGAGTTGGCCTAAAGGCCTTTTCTTTCACAAGGTCTCAGATTACTTGTCCAACATGGATGCTTCCTAGCTGCTAATCCCAGGGTGTGCCGACTCCCATGGGGTCCTCAAAATCCCCCACCAGCCCCGGGCAAGCTCTCGGCCACCCAGGACTCTCCCCAAGGTGCACCTCTGACAGACTGAGGCAGAGGGCAGAGGCCTGCGCCAGGGGTATGCAGTGGGGTCTCTCGCACACCCAGTTGTGGCTGCCTTTGCCTTTATCCCAGCAGGTAACTGCGCCATGGGGGGCTTGGGGTAGGAAGGAAAGGGGGTCCCAGCCTCTGGCAATCCCTCCAGTTCCTCTTCCCCAAACTAGGACAAATAAACATACACTGCAAACACTCCAGTGTGTGCCGTCAAGGCCCTTTTCCCACCAGCTACCACCCAAGCCTGGCCTGTCTAGGGGTCCTGCCCTGCCCCCCCAGATCCCAGCCCACAGTGGCATGTCACGGGTCTTCCTGTCTGCTCCTCCCTCCGGGGTTCTCCGAGCTCTCAGACTGAGTAGGGCATTGTTGGTGTCCGTCTCACAGCAGAACTCAGCCCAGCACCCCTAGCCCCATCCCCACCCCCATGCTCCGAGGACGTCAATGAGTGTGGGCAGAATTTAATTGCCTGACAAGTTCAGATCCGCATCTTTGATCTGCGAAACTGGCAGAGCTGGGTAGTGGAGAGAACTCGGGATGCTGGCGCAGGTGGACCTGGGCTTGTCACTTACACCGTGTGACCTCGGACAGCTGCCTCACTCCCTGAGCCTGGTGTCTCCTGGGAAATGGGACGGTCGCTGTACCTAACCCACAGGGACCATGTGCAGGCTGATTACACAACCTGCACGAGCAGCCCAGCCCAGCGCCCGGTGGCCGCAGGCTTCCTCCCTCTGAGCCCAGTGGAGAGTGGTTGATCCTGGTTCCGGGCACCCAGGTTTCTGTATCATTGGCATAGTGTGCACTTTCGTATATCCTACTCTCCACAACGGTCCTGGGAGGAAAGCATCATCATCATCATCAACACCTTCTCATTGCCCAGGAAACAGACAGAGGTTGTGAGGCTGGGCCAAGATCACACAGCTGGCAAGTGGCAGAGCTGCTGCTCGAACCGAGGCATCTGGGCTGCCTTGAGCTCACGCTGAGAGGAAGTGGACAAGGAAACGTTCTTTGATGCAATAAAAATCGTGCCCAGCTGGCGTGGCTCAGTGGCTGAGCGTTGACCTATGAACCAGGAGGTCACGGTTCTATTCCCAGTCAGGGCACAGGCCCAGGTTGCAGGCTCGATCCCCAGTGTGGGGCGTGCAGGAGGCAGCCGATCAATGATTCTCCCCCATCATTGGTGTTTCTCTCCCTCTCTCCCTCTCCCTTCCTCTCTGAAATCAATAAAAATATTTTTTAAATAAAATGTTTGCTAAGCTCCCAGTAAAGAATCGGAAGAGGTGGCTTCAGCCGCACCGGAGGGTCTGGGAGCAGCTCCGGCCCCGGGCCTGCTGGGAGCTTTGCTGAGACCTGGCAGAGGTGGCCCTGCCTGTCACGTCTTCCACCGCAGCCCACTCGCCTGGCAGGACATTTGAACAATGATTAACTGCGGCGGACAGGCCGGTGCAGGCTGGGGCGGGCACAGCAGGTGAGCTCAGCCCTTGCACAACGGCTGCCACGCCCGCCTGCCGGCTCGGGCTCCGGGCGACTCAGTGGGGCAGGGCCAGGCAGGCTCCCAGCAGCTGGGAAAATGGCCCTGGGAAGGACAGGGACAGCCTGCTGGATGTGAAGACCTGATCACCACCACCTCCCGGCCCCTCCCAGCTCCCCATCTCAAGGAGCCGCTTCTGGGGGCGCCTGTGCACCCCGGGCAGGCTCCAGCCTCAGTGCTCAGTGGGATCGGCCTTACTGGCGATTTCTCTCCACCAGTGTCCCCGGAGCCTGCCCTCTGCTTCAGCCACAAAACCACACCCCCAGATGCCACCGGAAGAGGCAGGAGCTGGCCCTTGGGAGCCCCCCAAGCTCCGAGAGCCTGCTTCTCTGCGCCTCTCTCCTGGTCCCTGCATGTTCCCCGCAGAGGTGCTCCCCGACACGCCAGCCCCCGGCGCCCCTTCCCCAGGAGCACCCCAGCTGCTGGAGTGGAGGTAGGAGCTCACGTGCGGACTGGGCAGACCTGCCTCCAGACTCGCCCCTGGCCCACTCCACCTGCTCCTTGAATGGAGCACTGAAGCCCTTTGTCCTACATGAGCTCTGCGCCCACATCAGGTCTGCTTCAGGCTCGAGTCTGGAGCCCTCTGGGATGTGTGCGTGAGAGGGGGCGGGGGAGTGAAAGACAATGGTCTCTGAAGGTGGAGGGGGTGGTGGGAGCCAGAGGCAGGGTCGATCCTCTGCCACCCCACCTCCATCCCTCAATATCCTGCTGGTCTGAGGAGGGGTCTTAGGTCATTTGAGGAGTCAGTCAGCCTCACTGGGCTGTCCCTCCCCTTCCCCAATGGGAGACCCAGCAGGAGATGCAGGGGGGCGTAAAAGAGTGAGGTCAAGGCATTAACTCCTGTTCCCTCCTCCCGGCAGCAGGGTGCCCACAAGCTGGCTGCATCCCTTAGGGCAGACTTGGACTTACGTCTCTAGTTCTAGGCGTCTTCCTACCCCTTGCCCGGCCGTCACAAGCCCTTCTCAACTTCTGACTTGAGTGCCACCTGGCTAGCTGATTGAGCCAAAGAGCGTGAGACTGGAGAGAGAAACCAGGAGACCAGCGCTGTAGTCATGGAGAAAGATGAAGAAAGATGACAGCTGGTGACAGGGAAGAGGTGCAACACAACCGAGGCAGATGCAGAAGCGAACCTGGGGGAATGAGGAGCAGGAGGGAGGCCTCTCCGAGGGGGTGCGTCCTGGCTTGGGTAGCTGGGAGGAGGGAGATGCCCGGGGCAGAGGCAGGTGTTAGGAGTGGAAATGGTGAGTTCAGGTGGTGCCTGTAGGAAGGATACCCAGGTGGCTCAAGGCACAGGTGTACCTGCAGCCTTGGTTTTCTACCCGCCCACCTTCCCCAGATGAGCCCGCAGGTCAGGAACGGCCTGGGAGCCCTGGAAGGTGGTCCATGCATAAGTGATTGCTGGGCTTTTTCTTCCCTTTCAGATGCTTGGAGAAGGCTCTCAGATGCATGAACTTGGCTGGGGGGAGTGATGGAGGCATGCTGCCCCCACCAAACTTCTGGGAGGACCCTGTCCTCAGAGGGGCCATGGGTTAATAAAGCCAGAGCAGCCAGCCAATGACATTGACCATGGATGCTTTGGCCCATCAGCCAGGGAGGCTGATCATGATAAGGTGTCATTTGGGGGATTGTCACTTTAAATCTTCCTTCTAACCACCCATCTCTGTGGCTTGCAGGAGGCAGGGGTCAGAGCTGGGCTTTCCTCCAGATCGGGTCCTGGTGTCAGGGCAAAGCCACACATGGGGCTGAAGAGGAATAATCCCTCCCCAGGTCTTCATCTCCTTCCGATTACTGCATTGTCCTTCCAGAGAGAAACACTGGATTGAATGTTGCTCAACTGAGTCAGCGTTTGGTTTGCCTTCTCGCACGAAATCAAACGCTCCCGTTTTGCCTCCTCACTGTTCTGACCACAGCCGTGCCTTCTTCCCTCTCTCACCCACGGGGCACAGGACAGTTATTCTCATATTCACTGCCCGTGAGGGGCAGGCGTCTGCTCTCCAACTGCCCACAGTGAATGACCACATCTCCTCCTCCTGGGAAGCTGGCCTGCCTTCAAGTCCCCCACCCCACCCCTCCCCACCCACCCCTCCAGCCCGAGTCCACAGGCCTGGCATTCATTAACCTCTAGCCAAGGCCTGTTTCAGCCACTTGCTTCCCAGGCAGCCCAGTGGGCAGACAGCTGATGCTGTAGGCAACTCAGGCCTGACCAGCTGGTTGGTCGTATCAGTGGTCACCCAGCCAACAGGAGGAAGGGTACTCGGGGTCCCATGCGCGTGGGCCGTCTCAGGCGTGCTCAGGACCCTCTGAGGCCCCCAACAAGCCCTGAGTAGGGCCCTGGGCAGTTTCACACATGGGGGCCTTCAGGGCCTGGGGGATCCCAGGCTCTGCTCAGGATCCATTGTCCTAAGTGCCCTGGGGGGGGGGGGGCGGCTGGGGGAAGGGGGCACCCAAACCGGCCTTCTCCTGGGAAGATCCGCTTTCTGTTGGGATTTCCCTGCGGACATCCTGAGCCTCAGGCCACCAGGCAGCCTCTGTGGCAGCAACTCACACAGGACTCAGGGAGTAGAGGAGCCTGGACTCCCTGCCCCAGGGTGGGCTCTGCTTAGGAAGTGTGACTCCCAGGGCCATTCTGACCATGCCCCGGACTCACTCTCAAAGGTCAGGAGCCCCAGGGGTCATCGGAACAGGAAGTCCTCAGGTCACATCAGATGTTCCGAGTCACAAACCCCCCATTTAGCCCCTTTTCAGGAAGTCATCAGCCTCACTGGCGGGTGGGGGAGGGGCATGGCGTTGTAACTGTCACAAGTCTGTGGCAGCCAGCTGTCCCTCGGCCAGTGCCCCTGGCAAAGGCTCCAGCAGCCGGTTCCCGAAGCAGCCCCCACGGCAGCACAGCGTGGGGACCAGGCCCCCGCAGGGGTGGACACCACTGACCCTGAAAGCACCAGAGCCCTCCAGGAAAAAGAGAAGGGGGTGCCTGGCAACAGAGACACCAAGACACTGCCCAGAGGGCCAGGAGGGCTCCTGTGTTCAGGATGGTGAAGGCAGTGAGGGGGCCTCACCCCCTTCTCTCTCTGTGCCCACCCCTGCCTCTCTCTCTCTCTCTCTCTCTCTCCCTCTCTCTCCTAAATCCTCTCTTTGTGACCCCAGGCAGTGGCCAGCCCTGAAGATCCCACCAGACAGACAAAATTCTTCTTCGTCCGTCCCACAGACACAGAGCTCCTCCATCTAGTCCCACCTCCTCCCACTGCCCAACCCCAGCCCCACTCCCACTTGCCCGAAGAGAATCTGTGGGTCAGAGTGACGGCGGGGAATGAGGGGCCAAGCTGCTTCCACTCACAGCCTCAGCCTCCCCTGGAAGCTCCTAGAAACTCCTGGAAGTTTCTAGAGTCACAGCAGAGCCTCGTGCATTCCAGGGTCCAGTTCTGTGACCACTTCCTCCGGGAAGCCCCCCTGTGAGTGCTGACTGACAGTCTGAGGATCCCCTGCTGAGAAAGTAATTAGGAAAAGCAGAAGCCGGAATAGCACAAGAATAGCGCGCGCGGGATGAGGAGGGGGCAGGGAGGAGGAGCCACAAGGTCCGTCCTGGGGCTCTGGCTCCCCAGGAGGCTGGCTCATTGGTGTGTGGCCCCAAATCCTGAGGATCCCTCTCCCCAATGGCCGCCCATGGCACACTGGGAGCTGGGGGAAGAGGCAGCGGGGAGAGGGAAGGTCTTGCTAAACACGACAAGGGAGCGTCCAGAAGGCCCGAGGGAAGCGGCCCCCACCCCGGAAGGGGGCGCTGGGTGGGTGGGAGGCACATTAACTATACTCTCCTAGCCCCTGCCTAGGGGCACCCGGAGAGCTGACTAACCCTCCCAGGAGGTCACCTCCAAGCAGGGTGAGCCGGGAATCAGGACTCACCGAGCCCATGCATCACAGTCCCCTGGGCCCATCATGCCCTGCAACGGGGCAGTGGGGGGGGGGGGGGGGCAGGCGAGAATGCTCTGGCCACTGAGCCAGCTGCTACAGGGAAGCCAGCACCCACATCAGCACCACCCGGAGGCCAGGGTCCAGCCCACCCCCACCCGCCACCAACTCACTTCCCCACAGGACCTTGGTTTCCTAGTTTCCTTTTTCCTTATATAGCTCCAGACTTTTCCCATGGGGAATTCTAGGCCAGCCTGACGCCCTCTCTGCCGCCCACAGCCCTCCTGCCCTCACTCCTCCAGGCTGAGAGCCGTTCAGCACCAAGTGCAGGGAATCTGACCTGGGATTGGGGCTGGAGAAGCCCTAAGCGCAGAGGAGCTATTGCAGAGGGGAGCCCTGGCCGGGTGATCAGTGGGGACCCAGTGGAGGGCCGATTCCTCAGCTCAGCCCCTGTTTGCCACCCTCTCTCCCCTCCCCACTCCGCTGGCCGGGGGAGCCAGCCCCCTCAGAGCCACTGGGACTCCTGCTGTGGGCTCAGCCCTGCCCCCGGCTTCCCAGGCAGCAGCTCAGCCTCCTCCAGGCCGCACACACCTGTGCCTGGTCTTAGCAGCTGCCCCTCCTGGGCGCTCTCGCTGCTTGGCGGTCACTGGCCATGCTCCTTTCCCTCCGAGGAACTGACTGCTCTGTGAGTCAGTAATGGGACAAAGGACAGGGTGGCCTCATGTGACGGCTACAGTCACGGAGGGAGGCGCATCTGCTTCTGCTTCTCCTTGTGTGGACAGGAGGTCCGGGTCACGATACGGGGTCCATGGACCTGCAGGCTAACCAATGGGTTTCTGACAGCCAGCCTCGCTGCGGAGAGAGCACTGGGCTGGGAGCAGGGAGACTGGGAGGTCTTGGTGCCTCCTCTGACTGGCAGATCACTCCTCTGAAATTCAATGTCAAGGGTGTGACATCAGAACCCTAAGAATCCCCACAGTGTGTGCTTTCCAGAATCCCTGTACCTGGAGAAATGCCGAGGGGCTGGCCATGTCCTAAGCAGGGGTGGGGAACGTCCAGCCCGCGGGCCGGGCTGTATAAGGCACATGAGATCATTTGGTCTGGCCCTGCCAAGGCACTAGGGGCGAGTTAATTAAATGTTTGACAGACTATAGCAGGCTAATTATTGAGTTGATAATTCTGTGTGGCCTGTGAATGACGTTATAAATATCCAAATGGCCCTTGGCAGAGAAAAGGTTCCCCACCCCTGTCCTAAAGGATCCCTTGAACAGCGTGTTGCAGTTGGGCTGGCTGCCCCAGCTGGTGTAGGGACCCCAAGGTGCCCCCCCTGCCCCGGCTGGCACAGGGACCCCAAGGTGCCCCCCCTACCCCGGCTGGAGCAGGGACCCTGAGCCCGGGGAGGAAGCTTTGAAGCCAAGCAGCTCTGAGTCCGGTTCCTGCGCTGCCTCTCACTGGGACGCTATGTAACTTTCTGGCCTGTTTTACTGATGGGGTGACCTGGGCCCAGGGGAAAGGGATGCACCCACGCTCTGGGCGGAGTCCCTGGGCCTGTGGGCTCTGGCTCAGTGCTCGCCCCTCCTTCCCCAGAGGACTCACCATAACGGGGTGATGGTCAGAGGAGGGCCGGGGTGCTGGGGAGGGTGTGCAGCGTCCAAGGGCTGAGATGAAGGTGGCCAAGTCCCCTACCTAGGGCGTCTGTCTGCACTGGGGACTGCACTGGGGACGCCGTGTGCCTGGAGGTGGGGTGGGGGCCGGATGGGACCACTTGGCACCAGAGGGAACCCCTGGAGGGACAGCTGGGCCTTTCATCTCCAGATGCCTGGGCCTCCCTCGGCACATGGAGCCCAGAAGGAGCGTGGGCTTCTCCCCGTGGCTGCCTGGCCCCCACAGAACTGTCAGCAGGAGGCGGGTGGTTAGAGGGGTTCACAGCGGGGTTCACAGGGAGCTCACCTCCCACAGCCCTTGCAGCGTGTGAGGATTCTGCCTCCACGGCTCTCCTCCGCCTCCACGTGCCTGCCCGCCCCTCTCCCGGGCTGTTCACTAATGAGGCTGGAGTGGCCCGTGGATGGGGGAAGGGCAGAGAGGGAGGTCATGGAAACCGGCGTTTGTGCGCCAATGGAGCCCTCTCCTCCGGCTGCTGGAGGGAGTGCTGGGGCCCAGGGGAGCCTCTATGTGCTCTGGTCACTGCACAAGGGCTGCATCTGTTTGAAGGAGGGCCTGGAGCCCAGCCACCACCATGCCCACTCCAGGCCTCCAAGCAAAAAAGCCTACGGGTCAGTGCTGATCTGAGAGCCAGGCTGGGCCAGGCCAAGCCCCGGTGGACGCTGGGAGCAGCTGAGTCTCCCCTTTGGGGTCTCAGACCCTCCCTCACCCAGGCATCCTGGGAGGGGGATGCAGTAGGAGAGGACTCAGGCTCAGTCCTTCCTGCACACTCACCAACCCATCCACCCCCCGACACACAAAGGGCTCTGGGACCTGGAGACCAGGACCTAACCTAACCTAATTATGGCTCTGACATTCCGTGACCTTGACCAGAGCGTTCACAGATTAAGCCCCCACCCAATCAGCGCTTTGGCTCGGCGATCACCAACGGCCATGTCCAGTGGTCCCATCGCTGTGTCTTCTTTAGCCGTCTGCCTTCCGCGCCTGTTCTCACCCAGGGCCCTGAGTGAAACACGTGGACAAGCTGATGAGCGAGCAAATGCAGGGATGGAGGGCAAGGTCCTTCCTTCTCCAGCCTCACTGCCCATCCCCTGGTCCCCCTTCCCCAGCTCCAGCCTGGCGGGGCAGGGCCCAGGTGTTTCTCATTAAGGGTTTTATTGCGGATTCTCAGGCTCTGGCTGAGGAAGGCTGCCGGAGCTCCCTAATCCTCCCCCCTCCCCCAGGCTGAGCCGGCACAGCCCTCAGGTGATCAAGGGGCCAGTCCTCCTCTCCCACCACCAGCCCTTCTCAGGCAGCCTCTCAGGAGGTCACCCGGGGCCCAGCTCCAGGCTCCACGCCCACTCCTCCCACCCATCATTCACACTGCAACAGCCAGAGCATCCTTCTGAGAAATAAAGCTAATTACTGCACGCCTCTTTAAAATCCACCAGAGGCTGCCCTCTTTGCTTTTGTTCTCTCTCTCTCTCCAAACAACTGGCTCTGATTTGTAGCGCTTGCCAGTGCCCATGGTGTAAATATTCCCACCATGGCCAGTTCCACACTACCAGCGCCGTGAGGTCATGGGACTCAGGGCACAACCAGCTCTCACAGCTGGGAGAATGGCTCGAGCTCACCACCACCTATTCCCTTCACCCTTGACCTTGACCTGCAAAGCCCTGTTTTACTGGCCCCAGTTGTCCCTCCAGGCTCATTTCTCACTGCTTTCCCACCCCCAGCACAGACATGGAACACTGAATGGCACCCCTGTGCATGGGTACTTGCCCCAAACACCCGTCTCCTGCCCTCGCCTGGGCAGCTCCTTCGATAATACTCTATTCAGATATCTCCTCCTCCAGGCAGCCTCTCCAACTCCCCACGCTGGGTCAGTGCCCTTCCTCTGTGTCCCTGGTACTGCCTTGGACATCTTAATAGTGCGTGTTGGGGTTGGGCCTGGTTAGTACTTGGATGGGAGACCACCTGGGAATACCTAGGCTTAAAAATATAAAATAAAATAAAATAAATAATGCATGTCACCCAATTGGTGGCTCAGTGGCTGAGCATCAACCTGTGGATCAGGAGGTCTCAGTTTGATTCCCGGTCAGGGCACATGCCCAGGTTGTGGGCTCAATCCTCAGCCAATCAATGATTCTCTCTCAACATTGATGTTTCTCTCTCTTCCTGTCTGAAATAAAAAAATATATATATTTTTTTTAAATAATAATGCGTGTCTGTTCTTGCCATAAGCCGTGCAGAACCAGGGCTATGTTCTGGGGCCTCCGGGTCCCAGCCCCTGACCCAGAAGAGGCCTCAGTGATTGTGTTGAGGGTGAGGTGCATGGAGTGGTGAGCTCAGGGCCCAGGGCTCCAGGAGGAGAGCTACCCAGGGGCCCCAGTTGCTCTCTGGGGCCTTTCCTGGCAGAGCCCAGTGCCACCTTCTTGGCCCGCTTCCTAGGAGAGCTGCAGGACAGGAACAGGGGCACTGCCCCTGCACCTCCCTACTGGGGGCAGGGACATCCCCCTGATCCTGGATCTGGGCTCACTCGTGTCTCCCCAGCTTGCCCTCTAGCACAGAGGGGCACAGAGCTGGCTGGGGCTGGGGGGCGGGGGGGACGAGCTCCACCCTCTCCCAGTTGTTTGTATCCTCGTGACCATGGTTTCCTGCAGGGCAGTTTATCATTATTGACTTTGGCACCAGCACCCAGGAGTTTCAGGGAGGCCACCGTTTCCCAGGCCTGGGAATACCTCGGGGCTTTCCAGGCGGCCTCGGCCTAAGAGAGCCTCCCCCACTTTCTGTCCAGGTGGTCCTCTGTGGGCGGAACAGGTGAGACAGGAAACAGCCGTGGTCCAGGGGAGCGCCCTGGGCTTCCGAGTGGCAAAGACCTGGGTTTGCATGTCAGCATGGCCACTCCGTAGCTGTACAAAGGAACAGCGTAGGGCCTTTACTTTTCCATCTGTAAAATGGGGTAGTAAGACCTGCTTCTCAGGGGTTCGGGAACATCAGAGTAACAGCCACTATTTATGGAGTGCTTGCAAAGTGCCCTCAGCAAAATGCCAGTTTGTTCGCATTATCTTACGTAGCCTCCCCTCGGCCCTACGAGATAAAAGCTGTGAGCCCATTCCACAGATGAGAATACGGAGGTTCTGGGGAGTTTGTGGGGTCTAACTCCAAAGTTCCTGCCACCATGCTCTTCTGTGACCCCAAAATCAGAGGGTAGGTGTGTGTAGGGCCTGGCACATTGAAGCACAGAGTAGACGGTAGCTATTATTAGTAATTACTCAGAACCCCGCTGTCGGACACGTATCAGGAAATGGAATTTTCAAAACCCTTTTCCCACTCACTTTGACCTTAGCATACATTTGAATATGAACACATTTCACTTCCTGGGTATTTCTAAAGCGCCGCCTGAGTTCCAGGTCCTCGCTCACTCAGGGACCCTCCTCCAGGGTGTCCTCAGCCCACGCCCCCCACCCCACCTCCCAACGTGCGTGCTCGGACCAGTGCGCCCCTATTTCTCTCTCAGGAGGACTCTGGATCGCTTCAGCCCAGCGCTGACTGATGCGGGTCAGTGGGCAACTACGTGCTGAAATACTGGAATTTCTGAGACGTTTCCACGGTTTATGGGGCCATAATATTTGAGGTGGGAACCTGGGAACCGTCCTTGACACCTCCCTCCTCCTTGCCGCCCCTCCCTGTCATGCCCCACACAGGCAGGGAAGGGAGCGGCACAAGCCAGGCAGGTGGCCCAAGGGGCACAGGCCCAACTCTGTGGTTTCTGAACACGAACCCTGTGTCACAATTTGCGGGGAGGGCAGTCAGGACTGTTGTGTTTTTTCATTGACCCAAGAGTTGCGCAAAAAAATCAATCCGCTGGCTGGGCCTGTCCGGCTTCCTTCCTGAAGGTCGTGCCAGCGTCCCTCCCCAAGGCCACCGCTGGCTCCAAGCCTTGTGCCTCTCACAGGGGCCCTGCTAGTGCCCTCACACCACAGCCAGAGCCATACTTCAGAGACCAAAGCCCCCTCCCCATTTGCACCCTAGGAACCCATGCCAATCCACGAGGAATAGACGAAAGGTCCATTAGGAAAATGGGTCCCTCCCGGCCGGCGTGGCTCTGTGGTTGAGCATCGACTTATGTTGAACCAGGAGGTCACTGTTCGATTCCCAGTCAGGACACATGCCCGGGGTTGTGGCCCGATCCCCAGTGTGGGGCATGCAGGAAGCAGCTGATCAATGATTCTTTCTCATCATTGATGTTTCCATCTCTCTCTCCCTCTCTGAAATCAATAATAAAAATATATTTTTTAAAAAAGAAAGGCCCTGACCGGTTTGGCTCAGTGGATGGAGCGTCGGCCTATGGACCAAAGGGTCCCAGGTTCGATTCCAGTCAAGGGCATGTACTTTGGTTGCGGGCACATCCCCAGTGGGGGGTGTGCAGGAGGCAGCTGATTGATGTTCCTCTCTCATTGATATTTCTGACTCTCTATCCCTCTCCCTTCCTCTCTGTAAAAAATCAATAAAATATATTTAAAAAAGAAAAATAGGCCCCAAAATATGCAAAGCAGTTCCCCTCTGGAAAAAGAAATGCAAATGCCAAAAGCTTATGAACAGATCCCTCACCTCCTTGTCTCCTAAATAAACATCAAAGCAACCATGTGATGTCATCTTCACCCCGACCCCCGACCCCCGTGGGAAAAAGAAAATGGAACCGTTTGGTGATCCCTGCGGGGACAGGTGAGGGGTGGTCCCTAGGACCCCCGCAGGCGGAGTGTGATGCCAGGAGCGGCAAACTGGTGAGACTTCTGCAGGACGGTGCCCAGGAGCAGCCCTTTGACTAGAACTCTTCCCTGGGAGGGCGCCCCGGTGCAGACTCGGGACAGTCCCTGTGTCTGAATCACACGATGCTGATAACAGCAAGGCCTGGAGAGAGACACCCACCCCAAGGGGAGAGCCAAGTCAATGGCCTCCATCCACACACTAAACCAGCGGTTGGTTCTCAACCTGTGGGTCGCGACCCCTTTGGCGGTCGAACGACCCTTTCACAGGGGTCGCCTAAGACCATCCTGCAGATCAGGTATTTACATGACAATTCATCACAGTAGCAACACTACAGTTATGAAGTAGCAATGAAAATAATTTTATGGATGGGTCACAACATGAGGAACTGTATTTAAAGGGCCGGAAGGTGGAGAACCACTGCACTAAACGCTCCGCAGACACGAGGAGGGGTGGGGTCGGACTGACTGTGCGTGCTGACGAGAACCATCCCTCTGGTGTAACTACTTGAAAGCACAGACTTATCCTCAGAAGTGTACGCGTGGAAGGAATTTCTGGACGCACACGACGCAGGCCTGTTCGGAGGAATTGCCTTTGGCCGGGGAGACAGGTGGAAAACTTTTCACCCGCCCTGTCCCGCCCCGCCTGGGTTTCTCACCACGTGCACAGAGAACTTTAATGTTTAAAACGGCGTCGGGAGCTGCCTGGGTGGTGGGGTTCGAGACTGATTTTGTTTTCCTCTTTAGACCTTTCTCTATCAAAAGAATCAAAATCCATGGGTTCAGATGTTGCAAAACAAACCTCTCGCTGCCTTGGGGGAAAGTCCACGTTCCTGAACTCACGCTGACGTCTCCTGGCGCCAGCCAGCCGCTGGGTCCCCTCGGGTGCCCCGGCTCCTGGGTCCCCCACAGCCGACCCCACCCGCCTTCCACACCCCAAAGCCCTGTGCTCCCTCGTGCCTCCGGGCCTTTGCAGTTCCATGCTTCTCCATGCTGTTCCATTTACCTGAAAGGGGTGCCCATCACCCCTTCACTTTGCTCCATTCAGCCTTCAGCCGGCTCCAGGTGCCAGGCCCGGCTTCCCCCAGTGGCCATCCCGCCCTGCCAGGCTGGCTCCTGGCACCCAGTGCTCCTAAATGGCCTTTCCACTGGCCAGTCTCCCTCACTGCCTCACAACAGCCTCGAAGGTAACGCCAGGGCCCGGGTCACCCACGCCATCCAGGGCCCAGCGCTGTGCCTGGCTCACAGGAGGCTCCACCAGCTTTTGAACTGACCATGACTCCTGACCTGGAGGCACAGACAGCTGGCACCCCAGGCTCAGCCCCAAAGCCGGCCTGTGTGGGGGGTGGGATTCCTGGGCCTGGCCCCAGACGGCAGGCCTCGGGCCTCGGAGGGAGGCAATCTGGAGGGGCAGACAGACAACGAGGCCGCGCCGCCCGCTCGGCTCCAAGGTGGCTTTTATTTCCTCTTCTGCGGGTGCCAAGTCCCTGAACAAATATTTTCCTGGAGTGGAGGAGCGGCTTAGCTCCCGCCTTGAGTGCTGGAAACACCGCCGGGTCGGGCAGGTTCCAGGAACCAGAGGGAGACGGGGTCTGGCTGCAACCGGAGGAGGAGGGTCATTAGGGCTGCCCGCCGGCTGTGCCCACCTCCTGGCTGAGGAGGGGCCTGCTCCTCCGCCCGCCAGGCCTGGGAAGCCACGGCTGCTCCGCTCAGCACACAGTGCGCGAGGCTCTGCCCTGGGCCTCTCTGCCCATAAATTAGAATCCTCTGGGACCCTGAAGAGAACGCAGGCCATGTGGGCCTCCTCGCTCCTGCTGAAAACGCTGCAGCGGCGTTTAAAGGACCTAATTAGAATCTCAGAAGGCCTTTTATAAGCTTCCCCCCCTTTAACTTTCTTATTACAGAATAACATGCAGAGTGCACTCATCGTACGGGTATAACTTGATGATTTATTTACCTATACATACACCCTGGTAATCACCGCCTCCATCAAGCCAGAGAACATTCCAGAGAACCTTTCAGAGAAGGGGCCTTCGAGCGCCTGCCTGGACAACACCACACCCCCAGCAGAGGTTCCACTGGCTGCGATGACCATCGATTCGTTTGCCTGTTCCTGAACTTTATGTAAGTGGAATTGTGCAACGTGGGCTCTTTGGTGCGACCCGGAAGTTAGAGTGGCACAGAGGACTCGGTGCCTCTCCCTAGAGAAGCTTGGAGCCCATCCTGGACGCTGAGCAGGCGTGGGACAGAGCACGGACGAGGGGGCGCAGCCACACTCACACCCCTGCCCTCTGAGTAGGTGCTGGGTGGGGGTGCAGTGGGGCTGGGGAGTAGGAGGGAAGGAGGGAGCCAGGCAGGACTGTGTCCACTGCCAGGCAGAGCCAGCTGAATCCCAAGCCCCTCCAGGCTCCCCGCCCAGGGCCCACCCCCAGCTCCTGCGCCAGGAACCCTGAGCTCACCTAGGCCCACCTTTCTCTTCTGCCCACTGGAGAGGACAGGACGTGAGGGCCCTGGGCTCCTCTCTGAGGAGCAGTCCCCTGCAGACCCAGGGAAAGGACTTCTCTCCCCGAGGCTGCCTAACCTGAGAGGGGGCCTGAGACACCCCCTGAGGCCCAGCTCTGGGGTGACTGCCTTCCAGCCCCACCCCTGACGGCCAGCGCAGAGGACAGCCTCCTCACAGGCCCCTTCTCCCTCAGGCTCCACTTAGTGCACCTGTGGGAGGCTCCTGCCGCCCAGTCAGGGTGGGACAAACCTCCTAGGTCCTGCCAGTTTTACCTCCTAACAACTCTCAAAACGACGCCCCCCCACCCCCATCCCCAGCCTCTCCGCTGTCGCTGGGACTCTGTCTGTCACCCCAACCCTCTGCAAGTCCTAATTCGTCTGGCATCACCCTTGGCTTCCGGCTCTCCCGAGGCCCTCAGAGGTTCCAGGCGAATGGCCTGCCGCCTTCCCACCACATTCAGCCTCATCTCTTCCCACACCTGCTTTCAGTTCACATCAGCACGCAGTCCCTGTTTTTGCCAAAGCTGTGCCCTCTGCCTGGAATACCTTCTCATCCTCGCCTGGGAGGCCAGTTTGAATGTCCTTCAAGACCCAGCAGAAGCACCAGCCCACACGGGGCCCGTCCCTGAAACTGCTCTCACCCATCCATCTCCCCCGGACCCCAAACACCCTGCCAGCGGGCGGTGCGTCTTCGCTTTGGATGTGAAAACCCAGCGCCATCCCACGCCAAGCCCCAGAGACAAGCAAGGCAGAACGCAATTTCAGGCAGAATGGCCACAAAGTACGAAGGCACACAAAGCGAATGGCTCATCCGTTAGAAAATAATTGAAATGAACTGTTAGTGGGAGATCCAGTGAGTCCCTCCTCCCTATACCCTGTGGAACACACACACACACACACACACACACACACACACACACACGCCACATGGACGTGGCCCAAAGGCGAGGGGACTTGAAATGGCGCTCAGTCGCTCGGCTCCAGGCGTGGCGAGGAGGGAGCCGGGAAAGCAGAAGAGAAGGGGTCAAGGTCATGGGAAGGGGGGCAGCAAGCTAAGGCCTGAGAGATGGGCAGAGAGAAATTCCTGAGGCCAGGTGCCCCAGGGACTTGAAGACGGTGTTAAACCCCCTTCACAGGTGAGCTTCCCTTACTGTCAGCCTCCAACATTCAGTAGATTAAGCCTGTGATGGCACCACCCATCCGGGCAGTGCCCTGGGGAAGGGACAGAGGTGTGACCCAGGAGCAGCAGGGAGCCCGAGCATTCAGCAGACAGAGGGGGTGGCACTGGGCAGTTTAACCCATTGGGATGTGACAGGAGCAGGTGATCAGAAGGCTGGGGTCTTGAAAACTTGCCAGTGGAGGGGACACCACCCCCCACCCCCACCCCCACCCCCATCTAGTGCCACCTTCTGTGTGTGCACGGCCCATGTGGCCTCAGGACCCAGGCCCCTGTCCAAATCCCAGCTCCACCGCTCACCAGCCTGAGACCTTGGGGCAAGATCCTTGCCCTCTGTGTCAGCTTTTGTCTGTAGAGTGAGGACCAACGACCGCAGTGCCATCTCTGCCAGGTTAGGAGTTTTCAGTGGGGAAGGGAATAAGCCGGGTGCCCTGTCTAGCGGTGTCTGGCCGACAGGACGTTCAGTAAAGACATTAAGTCCAGGTGGCCTCTCCCACAACTGTGCCCTCGATGTCAGCCCAGGGCCGGGCAGAAAGCAGGCTCGGTCCAGTCAGTGTTTGAAAGACCTGAGGATTGTCCCAGCCTCCAGACCTTGGGGCCATGTCAGGAGGGTAGCATCCTCCACGCTGCAAAGCCGCCCAGCGCCTGCCATCCCTGCCCCACCCACAGGCACCGGCCACAGGAACGGTCCTTCCCCGTGTCCCTAGGACACACCTGGGGTCTGGTGTAAGGGGCAGGCCTGCACCCAGGGCCAGGCTGCAGGGAGATCTGCCATGAGGGGACAGCTGAGGGGCTGGGTGGGCGCCCACAGCCTACAGGAGACTGGGGGTCAGGCTGGGCCGCCAGGTGCCCTGAGAACACGGGGGCTCCTGCAGTGCTGAGCCTTTCCAACCCCCCAAATTCCCACTGCCATGTCAGGCAGAACGGCCTCAAATTGTGTGCAGGCAGTATTTGTAGATCTTCGGCACTTCAGACCGTCTGCTGGTGAGTTCTCAGGGGTCCCCGGACAATGAGCAAACAGAGGGGCTAGCACACTTGAGTCATAGGGAGCCTTGTGTCCTGTGGGAGGGAATGATCTAGAACAGTGGTTCTCAACCTTCCTAATGCTGCGACCCTTTAATACAGCTCCTCATGTTGTGGTGACCCCCCATTTCATTGTTACAAATGGAACATAATTAAAGCATAGTGATTCATCACAAAAACAATATGTAATTATATATGTGTCTTCCGATGGACTTAGGCGACCCCTGCGAAAGGGTCGTTCGACCCCCAGGTTGAGAACCGCTGATCTAGAAGGAGAGTAAGGCAGAGCCTCAGGAGGGAAGATGGTGAGGGCTGACGCAGTGGGAGCAGGAGGGACCGATGCTTCTTCACCAAGCCCAGTGCACAGCCCAGAGCCAGGCTACGCCTCCCAGAAGGTGACCGGAAAGGACATCGCCAGCCCAAGAAGACACGCGACCACACGGCAGCCCAGAATGACAAGTACCGTTTATTCGAGTTACACGAAGGGGCCCAGCCACAGGCTCGGCACTGTCCCAGGGGCCAGCAGAGATGAGCTCGGTCGCAGACCCCTTCCCCACCCCCGAGCCATGTCCAGTCACACATTCCAGGGCAGAAAGTCCCAGCACTGAGCACAGGGCACCGGTGCCCCTCCTGGGGCGGTGCGCCTCTGAGTCACATGTGTCCCCCCCCTCGGAGCGGCCGACAGAGCAGCCGGAAGGCTGTCAGATTAAATAAGCGAGTACAGGAGTTCCCAGAAGCCCGGCGGGGGGCCTCTGCTCCCGCAGAGGGGTGAGGGGGGCCGTCCAAGGTGTCTGCGAGGCCGGCCTTGGCTCCGGAGGGGCCTCCGTGTGGCCGTGACCTCGGGTCAAGCTGTGCTGGGGGCGCTGCCGCTTCGTTAACCGCTGAGGAGACGGTGCTTTGAGCTTGGCTACGCGTAAATGTACGTATGTCAGAACTTCTATGACCTTGGCTGAACCGACCGACCTCCAGAAGGATATTAGCAAACAAACAAACAAACAAAACCAGAGCGACTCTGGCCCCGGAATCCCACCCCGGGGCGGCCAGGGGGCGGGGGAGGGGATGAAGGCACGGAGCCCTAAGTTTCCCAGCATCGTCGTGGTTAGAGAAAAGGGTGGTCGCATCCGCTGGCCAGCAGAGAGGAGGCACAGGCAGCAGCGCTCACGTGACTACTTATATTACAGTTTATCACACCGGGAGAAGCTACTGTACAGGGAAAAACCCATTGGATTAAGTAGAGTTTTGCCAAAAGCAAAAGACTATCCCTCTTTGGAACATTCCGGATCCCAGCCAGGCCAGGGCCGCAGGAGCTCATCGAAGGTGAGCCTGGCCCTCGGGAGGGGCTCGGTGCCAGGTGTGCCCGGGCCGCCTCTGGTCACCTCCCGGGAGAAAGCGTTCCCAGGGATGGTGTCAAAGAAAGAGCGGGGTCCGAGGGAGATTCCCGGGCCCACCGCCACCTCGGACCCCGCAGTCCTCCCTGGTCCCAGCCGGAGGTCCAGGACGCGATTCTCCCGTGGGCTCCCCACCGCGGCCGAGCTCCTGGGCACGGGCCGGCTGCTCAAAAGAAGTGACTGCCCGCGGCAGCTGAGGCCGGCCAGCCCCCGACGGGGCCGGCCAGGCATCCCTACCCTGTTGCACACGTGAGTGACAAACTCAAGAGACCACACATACACTCGGCCTCTATGCCGGCTTCCAGATTTGGTTCTAGTTTAACAACAACAAAAAAAAGTCTTCTTAACCCTGATGCTGCGTCCTGACGGTAGATTAGGGAAGCAAGATGGGGGAGTAACCAAATCAGCTTAACTTACCTCAAAAGTAATAACGTCTACTGGGCTATGAACAAAGAAACTAGAGGAAACATGTGCAAAAACAAGTTGGTATCTAAGTCAGCCCTCCCCACAAAACCAAGCGAGCTCGCAGGGAGCCCCGAACTCCTCTCCCCGCCACTCAGCCGACGACGCCCCCAAGACGGTGGGTCTCTCCCAGTAAGTGCTACAGGGGCGCCAGCCCTCAGCCCCCGCGGGCCATCCAGGTCCACAGCAGTGGGGTGCCCCCCTCGCCAGGGCTGCTCCAGGTTGGAGAAACTGAGTCAGGCGGTGAGACGCCAGGCGCTGGCTGGGGTGAAAGGTCAGAGGCGGAAGCCCTCGCGCCCCAGGCTCCAGGCGGAAGTCGGAGAAGCAGAGGAGAGCCCCCAGCCTGCGCAGGGCTCCGTGGGGAGGGGGCCGGAGAGGCTGGGAGCGTGGGGAGGTGGCCCGGTGCCCGGGAAGGCCGGCCTGCAGTTGTTCTTCACGGAAGAGGCAATCGGGGGCCTAGAGAGCGGCAGGGGGAGGGGAGACGGCTCCTGTCAGGCATAGAACTCCTCCTGCTTGGTGGGTTTCTGGTAGGCCCCGCCGTTGGCTTGCTTCGGCTCCTCCAAGGAGTAGCTGCCTTCGTCCTTCTTCTTCATCCGGTACAGCATGAAGCCCACCAGGCACACGGCACAGATGAGCCCCACCAGGCCTCCGGCGATGACCCCTGGGGAGGCGGACGGAGGCCAGCTCAGCGCAGCTGCTCCTGGGCTAAGTGAGCAGCCGCCCCCACCCCCTCCGGGCAGCCCCCACACCAAGGCTAAAGATAGCCCCGCACCCTAAAAGCAGCAGTCTGCCCTCCGTCCCACCCACCCGAGAGAAAACTCACCTCCCAGCACTTCCTTCCTGTCCAGGAGGCCCTGTGAGGCCCCGGTGGCCCCGGTGGCCCCGCGACCCACTGGGGGTTCCTTCAGCTCCTCTCGTTCCTCGGGAGACCAAGTTGTGCTCTCCGTAGACACATCGAAGGTGAAGTCCTACGGGAGGGCAGGGACAGGATCAGGCTGGGTGGCAGCATCCAGGTCCATGTCCAAAGCCAGAAGCAGATCAGGCCTCCCCGGTCACAGCCGCCACCAACTCAGACACGGCCATCCCCATTCCCGGACCTCTGGGACCTCCACGCCAGGCCCCTCCTGCCTGGATTATGGCGGAGATGTGTGCATGGATATAAAGCGCGAGTTTCAATAGGAAAATAAATAGGCTCGCTCTAGTGTAAAATCACCACGCTCTACAGGACCAGCACAAGCCCTGGTAGAATGGCGCAGCGCAGCAGGGGCCTTGCGAGCCTGGGGAGCCTTGGTGGTCTGGGAGGGCTCCTCCGCTCTGGCCTCATTGCTTTAGTCTGTCCCGCTCCGGGAAGGTGGGACCCATGACCTTGTCTTCATGGTGGGGAACGGGATGTGCTCAGGGCACAGACTGTTGGGTATGCCAGTCAACCAGCCACTGTCCCCGCCCCAAGCCCTGTGCTCAACCAGTCAATAGGGGCCGCCAAGCCCACTGGGCACCCCTCGTCCCAGGAAGCACAGAGGCCCACAGGGGCCGGCACTCACCTCCTCCCCAGAGCCCTCGCCTTTCGGGAACTGGGTGACGGTCCCAGCCTCAGCAGTCCTCCCGGTGACCCCAGGGTCTCTCTCCTCCGTGTCGGCCGTGTGAGGGTCGGCCGTGTGAGGGTCGGCCGTGTGAGGGTCGGCCGCGGCCTTCGGGGGTTGAGGTCTTGTGGTGGTCAGGCTGCATGTCCCTGAGGGGATGCAAGGTGACAGGTGCCTGGGCAGTGGTGGCTCTGGTTGTCGATGCCCGGTGGGTGGTGGGGTGTGGTGTGGTCTCGCTGGGTGGCTGGGTGGTCTTTTCCCGGTCGAGAAAGCCAGGTTCCAGGTGGGCCAGGAGCACTGTGTCTCGCTCCTGGTCTCCCGCTCCGGCGAGCAGGATGGAGGTGGAGGCAGCCATGGTGTCAGCGTCGGTGGGCTCTGGAGCCGTGGGCGTGACCGTCAGGAGCCCCATGTCCTTCCAGGTGAAGGAGGTGGTCTGTGACACGGTGAAATCTTGCAGAGCGCCTGCAGGGCCCAAGCAGAGCAGGTTGGGGTGGGGGAGGCTGCAGAACATCTCAACCAGCCAAGTTCAGGCTGCGAGGACCCCTGGGTGGGTCCGGTGCCCAGGCTAGCACAGCCAGCTCTTCCTCCCAAGAGGAGCTCTGCCCCTGGGGTCGAGCTAGCTGACGCAGAACCTGACTCTGGGAAATGAAAAGACCTGCCTCTGTTTGCTGCCTGTGCCTTGGACGGCCTGGTCTCGGGGCCAAGAGACACTAAGGCCGCCTGGAAGAAACCTTCCCTGCACTGGCCGCAGCCCGCTCCCTGGCTGGGGGTGTCCTCAGGGCCCTGGGTCCCCGTGCAGGCACCTCTCTGGCCCCCTCCGTTCTCTCTGCAGAAAGGTCCAGGCTCCCACAGAGCAGAGGCCTATGTCCAATTCCCAGCCCCCAGGCCCCTGCCCAGGCCACTTCCCCCAGGGGTGGGCCTCAGCTCTCTTCTGAGGTCCAGCTCAAAAGCACCTCCTCTGGGAGGCCTCCCTGACCCCCTCTAGCTCAGGGACTTCATTTCCCCAGGGAGAGAGGGAGGGGGGAGGCAGGGGAACATTTATAAAGATACACACCCCACCAGGCTCTGCACTGCCTTACAGCTAGTTCCCAACGACCTTATGAAGTCAAGATATTATCCCCATTTTACAGATAAGGAAATAGGGGCTCGGAGAAGTCAAACAAGCTTCCAAAGGTTGTCCAGTGAGTAGAGAGGAGAGTAGGAGCCCACGCCTGTCTGCAGCGGGTGGCCTCCGGGGCCTCTGGGACCCACCACAGTCCCTCCTCCTCGCCAATACATGTTTTCCCCTGGCAACTCGAACCCCATCCTTCTTCCCCGGCATCTTCAATTGGGCCCAGCCAGGGGGCTGCCTGGCCACTGTCCTAGCCCACAGCCCACAGCCCGCTGCCGTCTTGGAGTGAGGCCCTCCTGCTGGCTCACCTGCACCCGAGCCGGAGAAGTTGTCAGAGTCGTCGCCAGAGCCATCCTGATCTTCGGGGGGCACATTTGCAGCCACAATTTGCTGGAAAAGGGATCAGAAACGAGTCTGAGTGGAGGCTTGCCAGGGTGCAGGGGTTCCGGGGCCCCGTCCTACTCACACACAGCACAGGAAGGAGCCCTGGTGGGTGTCTGAGGACTCAGCGCTGGGCAGGCTGTGGCCCCCCACACCTCCTAATGCTATGACAACACCATGTCAGTGTTGGGGTGCAGAAGCACACGAGAGGGGACCAGGCCCTCGGTCCACGAAGCTCCGTCGGGTGGAAGAGCCCAAGCCTCAGAGAGCAGACAGAAGGCGCTGTTCCTGGAACACGGGCTGTGGCTCCCGTGGGATCCCACCAGCCCAGCCCACACTGGGAATCAGCTCTTGGGGCCACTGGCCAGGGAACTTCGAGGTTGAAGACTGGGGCTTTCAGGAACTCCCAGGAACAAGGACACAATTGCCCTGGCTCCAGAAAGGCAGCCCCAGGCGCGCTGGGGACCAGGAGGGGCGGGGGGCAGAGAGGGCATGGGCTGAGCTGTCTGTGCTGAGGCAGGTGTGGCCACGATGCCCCTTCCCACAGCTGACCTGATGTCCCAGCCACAGGAAGGACCGGGTCAGGCCCTCTTGGGAACAGGTGAGGCTGATCTAGAGGGGCCCTGCACTAAGGAGGCCCTGGTGCGAACAGCCGTCCCAGGCATGCTGCCCGCCTGGCCCAGAGGCTGTAGGTGTCAGTGGTCCTGAGGCAGGGGCCCCACAGCAGGACCAGGGAGCAGGCCGGGGGGAGGTGGGACGCTCCACACACAGCCGAGTGGGGATGTGCAGAAACGTGGCTCCAAGAGAGCAGGTGGGGAAGGGAGGGCCAGCAGCCAGTTGGCAGGAAGGGTAGCTATGTGTCCTGTTCAGCAACAAGACTTTGACCCAAACAACCCTGTCATCCAGTCTGTTTTGAAAGGACCCAGCATCAGAGCCAGAACCAAAAAGAGGCAGAGAAGCAAACCAGCACAGGTCAGGTGTAGAGAACCCTTGGCCTTTGCCACTGCTGGCGGGGTGGCCCTGGGGACATGACTAACCCTCTTACAGCCTCAGTCTCCCCATCTGTAAAATGGGGAGATAGTCAAATCTCCATTCCAGGATTATTGCAGAAATCCAATGAGGCTATGCCCATGAAGAACCGCACAGAGCCTGGCCGGCAGTAGGCGCCCTGCCAACAATGGGGCTGCTGGAACCCAGCTCGGGGAGGGGGGCCGTGGGGCCTGTCTGGGAAGCGGTGAGATGGAGGTGGGTAGCGTTTCAGGAGAAGAGGGGGCAGGAGCACGCCGGTTCACAGGAGGCTCTGTGCAGACTTGTCAGAAGGCATCCACCACCGGAGGCTGGGCTCCAGGGAACCGGCTTGCTTGCCAGGTCCTGGCCACGGCCACACGGCCACACGGCCACACGGCCACACAGCCTCACTCTTGAGTGGAGCTGATCGGGGAGGGACAGACAAGCCGTGCGGCCTCCTGAGGCTGCCTGGGGCGGAGCTTGGACCAGGTGGGGCTTCTCATCAGGGAAGCTTCAGACACGTGTAGAAACCGCTGGGCTAGAAATAC
>NW_005871142.1:3175183-3187363 GCF_000147115.1 Myotis lucifugus | reverse complement strand
AAAAACCAGTCCCGCCTCCGCAGAGCCCGTCCCCCCAAGCCTGTGCCCACAAGGCAGGTCCAGAGTGAGGACCCCCCACCCCAACAAACTCCCATCCAGGCCCAGGGCAGACTGCTCCCAACTGGGCAGCTGAGGGTGAGGACTCACCCACCGAGACCCTTGCCCAAGGCCTCTGCCCACCCTCAGGCTGCCCTGAGAAGGCCCTGGGGATGAGCCAGTCCCCAGGCACCGACTCCCTCCCTCGGAGAGGAAGCTGGTTGTGGGACAGGGACAGGGCTCCATCCAGGCAGAAGCCGTGGGGCCAAGCCCTGGTTCACAGATGTCGGAACTAGGCCTGCAGAGAACTCAACACACTGGGCACCCTACCCTGCCAACCTTGGAGGCACCACCCGAGACCCAGGCAAATGCCAGGGAGGCGCAGCCTCTCACCTACACAGAGAAGCCGCAACAGGTTAGCAATTTCCCAAGAGGGCCGCTCATGACTAGATAAGACTTCGGATCTGCCCCATCCCTGAAAACAATTTGTCTCCTCAGCTCTGCCTGGCTTATCCCTCGGGGATCTTGTTTACACAACAAGCTCTTAAGCAAACACTTTCTCCACTGAAACCAGCTCCCAGGCCCCAGGCAGCCTCTCCCTGCAGGGCAGGGTCTCCAAGGGGTGGGGGGAAGGGCTACATGGCCTCCTCAGTCCCCTGCACCTGACCCGCCTCCTGGGATGGCCTCAGCTCCCCGGGGAGGAAATCAGCAGAAACTGCTGAGCTTGAACTTGGATCGCCAGCTGCCAGCTGACTGGAGCTTGTGGTGAGACTTTGGTTTCACTCAGCAGTCCTCTGTGCTAAGCACGTGTGGCCTCATGGGGGGCCCTGCCTCTGATGCTGGTCCTCCCAAGAGCCCCCTTGGCCGGGACTTGGGGCTGCTGGGGGACAGGCTGGAACCCACCTGGGACGGGAAGCCAGCCCATCCCTTTCAGGGGGCCCCTGCACATCTCTAAATCCCAGGAAATTCAGCTTTTCATACAAAAATCAAAACCCTTGTGGTCAATAAAGGTCGGAACCGCCACATACTCAGCTTGTTCAAAGCCTGGACCAGTTTGTTCCTTCCCCATCCTCCGCACAGACCCTCGGAGGCCCACCCGCCTGAGAGGGCGAGGCCAGGGTTGGCTGCGGTGGGGCTGGGGGTCGTGGGGCAGAGGCTCGGAGACAGGAAAGGGTCTGAAAGCAGGCCGTGTCTGACGCTGCAGTCTCTGGAGCACCTGCCCTCTGCACCTGCCACCTCTGCCCCTCCCCACCCCCAGGAAG
Organism: Myotis lucifugus; assembly: GCF_000147115.1. NCBI lineage: Eukaryota > Metazoa > Chordata > Mammalia > Chiroptera > Vespertilionidae > Myotis > Myotis lucifugus. The sequence continues at coordinate 3,186,065 of NW_005871142.1, read as the reverse complement.
CACCTGCCTGGCTGGCCCATCTGTTTTAAGAGTAACTTGCCTGAGCTTTTCAACATGACCATTGGCTCCAGAGAGCGTCATTGAGCAAGAATCCCTGCCCCTGCCCCAGAGGCAGGGGGGACAAAGGTGCCAGCCCAAATGCCAGAGGTGGAGAGGGAAGGCATGGACAAGCACGGGGTCAGGCTGCCAGGGGCTGAGTCCTCATCACTTAGCTGCCAGCTGCTCCCAAGAGCCAGTCGAGAGTCTGTGGCTAGAAGGCTGGCAAAGAAGCTTCGAGAAGCAGCTGCAAGCCAAGTCCTGGCAGCTCTCGCCCACACCAGCCACAAAGAGGGCCACCCTCCCGGGGGACCTCCGTCCAAGGGGAGCCCTTCCCGGGCCAGCCAAGGGGACCTGGGGCTGGGCTCCCCGCCAGAGCACCTTGGGCATGAAAGCTCCTTGGCGGGGTCACAAGGCAGGGCACCAAGTGGGCATCTCAGAGGTTCAAGTAAGGCACTTCTAACTCTGGGGTGACCGCTCCCCGAGCCCCACACCACCCTATCAACTGCAGCCACCGGGTAGGTCCCTAGCCTGTGGTTTCTACCCAAACCCTGAGTCACGAACGTGTCACCTGCTGCTTGACTCCGTGATGGATAAACCACAGACCCTTTAAAAAGCACCACCGAGTCCATACGACCCTGTTGCTTTCCAGCCTCACGACGCTGTGTGAGGAGGTCGGGCTTTGATATGTAACAGGCCCCTCAAATTCAAATCTTGTGGGAGCATCACCCCGGGGCTTTGGGGAGAAAGGCGGGTGAGAGATGGCCGGGTCCTGGTGACCTCCCAGGGCCCAGCGCCAGGCACCCCACTCCAGGAGGCTTCTGGAAAAGGGGGCTGCGGAGGCTGGGGCACAGAGAGCCACCCTACAGGGGGCGCCAGGGCCAGGCCTCGAAACCCCCAGGCAGGCTGGCGAGGATAAGACCCGCTCAGCCCGAGTCACAAACACAGGCAGCGCCAGGGCTCAGGTGCGCGGCAGCCCCGGCAGCACCCGTGGAAGAGGGCGCAGGGGTCTGCTGGCTACGGCTGCCCTCACCGTGGAGCTGGGGGGCACGGACCCCTATTCCCAGCAGCTCAAGAAGCAGGAAACTAAGAAGCCTCAGTCCTGATGCCAAGGCTGGGCCTCCATCCTGCTCTTTTTCCTTCTTCCTCCTCCTCACCTCTCTCCTCCCCTCTCCCCCCTCAGGTGTTCCAGGCAGCGAACAGGGCTGGGAAGGGGAGCAAGGGCCTCTGGGACAGGACCAGAGCCAGGGCTGCCAGCGGGGAAAGGGCCCTCACCAGGTGGCTGCCCCCGGCTGAGGTCCAGCTCTCTGCTCCCTCGCTGGGTGGCCCCAGCAGCTCTCTCCCTCGCTTTGGACCTTGGTTGGAAAACCCTAAACTGCCCTAGGGCTCTGACAGGCTGGTGCCTGGGAGCAGAGGCCCCGATTCCTGTCTTTGAGGCCAGAGAGCTATGGTGACCAGTTGGTCACAGACAGGCCCAGGGCCTAGGACGTCCCGGTGGGAGTGCGTCAATCACTTCCTCTCCCAAGGCTGCTTTCCTGACTTGGGAGCTGCCAGGAGGCAAGCGAGGCCACTGAGGAGGCACAGATGTCCGGCTGTGGCCTCCAGACCCTCAAATCTGCCCCCTGCCCATACTCCCAGGAGGGAGGGCCCCCCATGCCTCAGGGCAGCACCAGCATTTCCGGCCTGACAGGCAGTTATTTATCAGCTCAGTGTCTCTCCACCAGAACCAAGTCAAGCTGGGGCCTGCTGAGGGGGTGATGGGACTGGCCCGGGTGGGAGGGGCCTGGGGAGCAGGCAGGCCCCCACCTTCACCCTGAGAATGTGCTTCCTTAGGGTCCCCAAAAGCCCCCAACCCCCCTGAGCACTTCCATGGGAGGAGTGCCTTACAGGGGACCTCCTGGGCACCCGAACCCTCCCCCTCCATACACACACAACCCCACCTCCACGGTCCCCGCACGGCCACCTGGACACAGACCTCGATGCTCTGGGGAATTCCAGGGCAGGGCAGGGGTGCAGAGCAGCACCCATCCTTCGCTGTAGAGACCCCCCTGCAGTAACGTTTCCCATGGCACCGAATGCCAGGGTTTACCGATGGGAAACCCAAGGTCAAGGTCGTAGAGCCCTTTCCCCTGCCTCACGTAGCTGGCTTGGGGCATCCCCCGAGAGGCCAGGGATGTGTTGAGAGGGGATCCTGGCAACCAGTGTCAGCCCTGATGCCCAAACCAGGTCAGAGCTGCCGCCGGCACCCGGGTCCCCCCTCCACAGGAAGGGTGCTGCCTCCAGCCCTCATGAAGGGACTTGTCTGAGAACAGGCCCGGCCGAGGGCTGGGTGCAGGGCCGGAGCTGGAAGACCAGTTCCTCTGCTTTTCCGCGCCTGCCAGAACCTGGGCCGCTTGGAAAGATTCCGCTCAGTGTTGAGCAAGGCCGCCCGGCCCGGCCCAGCCTGGCGCTGCCCTGGGAGCCAGACAAGGAGTGGCAGGGAAAGTGACCAGCCCACGTTCCGGGAAAACCTGGCTGCCGCCTGGGCCCTGCTCCCAACTCACCGGGTGACCCGGGAAAGACCCTGCGGGTTGCCCACTGTACCAGGTGCTTAGCCGAGTGATGGCCAGGGAGCTCCTCGTCCCAAGTCTGTGGCTGGGGAACCAAGGCCCGCCCTCGAGGGGCACCTGAGGGTGACACACCACAAACATGGTCACTCAGGCTGGTAAGGTGGGGGATGTGGGGATGGGGGCCTCTTGATCACAGTGACTCAGAGTCATCGGTCTCAGCTTCCCAAAGGGGGTTATGGCCCAGGCAGATTGCTGGAGATGCCCCAAATCAAGGTGACCCCGGCGATGTAACTGGCACCCCACAGGGACAGAGGGAGCGCCAGGCCCCCAGAGCCTCGTCCCTCCCCAGGGCTGGCTGTCCTAGCGAGACAGCTAAGGCCGGAAGCTCAGTGCAGGATCCTCCAGACAGCCCCCCCCCCCCCCCACCCCGTGAGGGCCCCTGAAACTGCTCTCCAGCTGATTAATCTCCAGACTCCTCCAGGCCTAGGGGGCCTGTCACCTCTGGCACATGGGCCTGTAGAGACATCCTCCCCCTGCGCTGGCTAAATAAAGTGTTCTTCGGTTTCACTGGAGGCAGAAACTTGCAGCTTTTGACACACCTGCAGCCAGCAGCGCTCCAGCTGTGCGCGCAGGAGGGAGGCGCGCTCTATCACCCAGATCTCCCCATCGGCGTCCCCTTTAAAAGAAAAGTGCCGCTGGGAAGGCTAAGGGGTGCCAGTCACCCACAGGAGAGTGGAAACCAGCTCTGTGTGTGTGTGTGGGGGGGCTATTCTGGAACTGGGGTGCCGGGGTGAGCAGGAGTGTGGAGGATGGGGAAGGATTGCTAAAGGGAAGCTGGAGGAGCCAAGAGCACATTTTCCAACCTGTGTCAGAATGTGCGCCAGCCAGCTCCATACCCAAAGAGAAGGACTGAGTGAATTCCCTTTGCTCCAGCGCGGAGCCACAGATGTCCTTGGCTTCTCTCCCGCACACGGAACAGTAACGGGCCAGTCTGGGCCCGGCCTCTGGAATAAAGCGCAGTTCGGAGCGGTCAGCACACGGAGGCTGCTGGGAGCCCAGCCAGACACACAGGAAGGGCAGAGCGTCCTTGAGGGGGTCCCATGGCTGAGCGGAGCTGGTACTTTCTGGCCTGAGTGACGGAAGGCAGAATTTTCTAGAAAAGTGCAGAAGGAAGGGGGGGTCCTAAGGGTGGGGAAACCCTCAGTCTGCAGGTCTAGACACCAGCCACTGCTCAGCACAGCCGGGGGGCCTGCTGTCTGCTGGCCTCCTCCCACCGCCTGCCAGCCCCGCACCCCGCCCCAGGTCAGGAGCCAGCCCCTGGCAGAGGTCAGGCAGAGGGGAGGCTCCGATTTCCGAGAAGGGGCAAAAGCCAGGTTTGCAGGCCCTGTGACGTCAGCACACCGGGGTAAGGCCAGGCGGCCATTCACACGGGGTGACTGCAGGCGCAGGTCAGGTTACACTGCGCCCTTCCCCCGTCACCGGCACTGGGTGGGGGGCTCTCCCAGGGACTCTCCAAGCAGCGTTAGCCCCAAAGCTCTCCCCCAGACTTGCCCCTCTGAGCCCAGGAAGGGACTACAAATCATGCCACGTATGTTATTTCACTGAATATTTTCAAAAGCCCCTCTGAGTCACACAGGACATGAAACACCCCAGCTTACAGATGAGGAAACTGAGGCTTAGAGGCAGACGCAGAAACATGCCTGAGGGCACAGGGAGGAAGTGATGGAGCCTGGTGATGAGCTGGGTGGGCCAGACTCCATGCCCTGTGCTCTCCCCATCCCTCCCCCCGAAAACCACCCCCACCCCAGCACCTCGCTCTGCTCCAGCCCCAGGTGGGGCTAATCAAGGCCGACTAGCCAGCCAGTTCTGGTCCCAACCTGCCTGCCCAGTCCCAAGGCTTCAGGACCCCAGTCCGTTCCCCAGAGGAAGGCAGACCCTAGATGGGGGTCTAGCAGGAGGTTCCTGTACCACAGGGGGCAGAGGGGAAAGGGCACGAGGGGCTCTCTGCTCCTCAGACAATTCCCAGAGCCCAGGATGCCTCAGCCAGTGCTGCAAGACCTCGGGCGGCTTCCTGGCTTAAGCCTTCCCAGGACTTTATCACAACCAGGCCCATCCCAGGAAAACTGCGCCTAGACCCATCCCCTAAGCCCCCAGCCCCAAAGCGTGCCTGTGGGGGATGGGAAGGGGAGGTGGGGCAGTGCCGAAGATCTCGCTCAGCCCAGTGGCCCAGTCTCCTAGCCTGGCCCACAGCCCAGCAGGTCTTGCTGCCCAGACCCTCCCCATGCCCCATCCTGAGGCGGTGCGGTCACCAGGACGGCAGCACCGCACCCCAGCGGTTCTCTCTGAAGTGACGTCAGAGGCTCCTCAAACCCCCGCAGCCTGGGGCCCTGCGAGCCCAAACCTGACCACACATCCGTCCAGGACACTCCCTGGAGACAGGACACCAAGGCCCCAAATAGTTTCCTGGGCAGCAGGGATGCCGAGAAGCTACGGGAGAGAAGAGCCAGTGCTGCCCCGTGCACCCACCATGGCGCTGATACAGCCAAGCCCCCACACCGGTCAGGTGAGGCCCCGGGCTTCCGCGGCCATGAGGTGCCAGGGCGTGGAAACAGAAGTCCAGGTCCTCAAGCCCCCGAGGCCTCCTGGTGCCCAGCACAGGCTAGATTTTGGGGTGGACCAGCTCACCTCGGCCCTCCCACCGCCCTCCCATTGTTCCCATGTCCCCATGTCCCATCCACCCTGGCCAGGTCCCAGAACCCTGTCTCCTCAGTAGGAAAGGTGGTGAATTCAACATCACTGTGGGGGGATGGTTCTCCGCACCTCTGGAGCTCAGTGGCGCCCAAGCGGTCAGAGAGCAGGGCTGGCCTGTCTGCACAGACTGCCGCTCCTGTCTGGTCCCCGTAATAGCCACCCTCTCTTACATGCACCCCTGGACCAGGCAAGGACCCCTCCACATCTGCCCAGGCCAGGTAGGGCTCACGACCCCCATGCTTGAGACAGAACTCTGGGGGCAGCAGGAGCAGAGGCAGGCCTTGCCCAGATACCCACCAGTCCTGTCACATCGCCGCGAGACTTAGGAACACCCAAATGCATGGCCTCACCTCCGCCTCTGAGCCCCCTCCCCATTTCACAGATGGGCTCACTGAGGCCTATGCACAATCACTCAGCAGTAAAGAGGGCCGAGGCTGGAAGCCAGGCCCCCAAGTGCTAGTCTGCCTTCCTGTAGTGCCCCCACCCCACGGCCAGCACACAATGGGCCCCCGGTCAAGGCTGGCTGGGTGAGTCTCTGAAAAAGGCCCGTGGGCCTGGCACCATGACTCAGCTGATGAGCGGAGCGATAAACAGATCTGCCTTCCCCACTGCCCCAACCTGCCCACCATGGCTTCCGTTCCTGCTAATGAGAGGTCCTGGGGCAGGCGGCCAGGGTGCCTGGGTGTGTGCGGGTAATATTCCCTGACCCCCACCCCCAGCCTGACCTCGCCCAGGGCCTCGTCCACCCGAGGTTCCCACACTGAGCTCCAAGTTCACCTCTTCCACGCAGCCTGCCCTCACCCCACCCCACAGAAGCCCCTCAGGCAGCTGGTGCTCCCCACGCAGAATACTGGTGGAGGCTGCTGAGCCCACCCCTGTCCCCCAGGGCCACCTCCTCCTTCCCAGAACAAGGTCTCTCTGCAGCCACTGGGCTGTCAGAGCTGAAGAAGGGAAGGGAGGCCCCTTGAGCAGGTGAGGGAACTGAGGCCCACAGTCAGGGCCAACCTGGGACTAGGACGGCCAGGAGCCCCGGCTGCCCTTTTCGGTGGGAATAATGTCGCAGACTCCTACAGCCAGGGATGGAGGAGTGTCAGAGCTGCAGCTATAAAGGGAAAAGACCGCCAGAAAGGAAGGGAGAGAGGAAGACAGCTTCCTGGTTTCTGAGAAGGAAGTTGTAGGCAGGTAGGTGACAACCAAGTTTCCCAAAAAGCTCTGGATGCAGCCTACCATCAGGAGAGCCTGGGGGGAAACGGAGTCAGGAATGTCCAGGCAAAGCCCAGCCATAGCTGCAACCCATGCTGCGGGCCAGACCCACCATCCCACCCCTGCATGCAAAGACAGACAGACAGACAGACAGACACACACACACACACACACACACACACACACACAGGAGGACCTTGTGGGGCTGCAACCCCCAGGTGAGTCACTGGGAAGCGTTTTTCCCAGGGCTGAAGGCCAGCGGAAGAGCAGCCTCTACATATAATTAGGCAGCCCACAGAGCCATAAACGCCAGGAGGAGAGATGCTCACGGGGTTCCCGGGGCAGGAGGGGGGCATCTGAAAGCCTAGGAGTTCCCGGGTCAACAGGAAGCTCCTGGGCAGTGACTGGGCAGACAACCGAGTCCAGGAGAAGGTCCTGCCACCAGCCTCCCTCTCCGGACCCGATGGTCCCAAGCCCGCGCCTGCCTACTACACTCTTCTTCCTCTGAGAGCCTGTGTCCACACACGTGCGGTCCCCAAATCAGCACAACCTGACAGGCAGCAGGACACTTACCGGAGGAAGCCTAGGCCCCCCACACCACCCTGGCTCTGGACCCCACAGCACCGAGCCCAGAGGAGCTGATCAGGTGCCCCTGCTCGGGCCTGGGAATGCAGCAGACCTTTTAGGGCCAACTCCCCACCCAACGGAGCCTCCTGAGGACAGCACATCGCAGACACAGCTAGCCCTTCCTGGGGCGAAGGGGAGGCTTCCGAGGCTTCCCTTGTCCACCCAGAGCTGGAAGGTACCGTTGCTTAAGTGACCCCAAGCACCTCTGCGACCTCAAGCTCTACAGCCTGCGCCCCAAACGAGCCTCCTGCATCAAGGGACAGCTACCCGCCTGCCCTCCCTTCCCTCGGCACTCAGGGCGCACAAGGCCACTCAGAGAGGTTCCAGGGCGCGCACTCCGCCCGAAGCCCAGCCCCTGCTGGATCAGCTGGAGGGAAATGACAGGGCGCTGAGCCTGTTCCAGGTGCAGGAGCCGGCGCCAAAAGCCCTCTTTCCAGACTCCCTAATCCCATGCCTTCTCTCTAGACACACGTAGGCAGGCCCTGGGGGGAGAGGGGACTTTCAACCCAAGACTCCAAAATTGGTTGTTGAATAGGAGGAGGACATCAGAAAATAGTTTGTTCTGTAAAAGGACCAGGGTTCTGGGGCTAGACGCCATTTAATGGCCAAGTCCTCGTGTGTGTGGCTGCTCCAGCAGCGGGACCTAGATTGCAGGGGGGCAGGAGGTGGAAGCCAGCACAGGAGCCAGGAGCCCTGGATTCTGGTAACCCAGCTGTGCCATGGTGCATGGCTCAGGCTTATTCTGCAAATGTACTCCCACCCCATCCCTACCCCCATGCCCAAGAGGAAAGACAGTGCAGGCTGGCTGCTGTCTGGGGGCAAGACTGAGGGTACCATCCGAACAAGGGAACTGTATGCCCCCCAACCCACTGGGCCTCGGGTGCACACTCCCCACCGCACTCTCATGGGTCCCACTGTTTCCTGACCTAAACTTCCTGGGAGGAGTTCTTGCCTGTCCCTAAGTGACCATCAAAGGAACCCAACCCAAACCCAGTACATTACCTAAACCAGTGATGGCGAACCTATGACACGCGTGTCAGAGGTGACACTCGAACTCATTTTTTTGGTTGATTTTTCTTTGTTAAATGGCATTTAAATATGTAAAATAAATATCAAAAATATAAGTCTTTGTTTTACTATGGTGGCAAATATCAAAAAATTTCTATATGTGACACGGCACCAGAGTTAAGTTAGGGTTTTTCAAAATGCTGACACGCCAAGCTCAAAAGGTTCGCCATCACTGACCTAAACCCTAGGATTGCCTAAAGCACTGTTCAGGTCACTGCAAGGACGCCTCCATTCAAAACACGCACACATACGGTTCTTCAGGATGGAACCGCAAATACCCATGAGGGCTGTGCAGGATCCAGTGGGCTGTGTGCTGGGCTTCATGGGGGAGACTTGACAGTCTATCAATATATTCATGCCATGCACATTCACGTGTACACGTACATACGTACACACATTCACACACACACACACACTCACACACTCCTGGTTCTGCCCCTTGGAGGGGCTCGGCTCTACAGGCTTGACATAAAGGTTTGGGGTAAAGATGAAATAAGGTCGGAAAAGCCCTGAGCACGATATATCGACGGCTAACTTTCCTCGGGCACTTTCATTACCAAACGCTTTCACGAATTCATTATGAAACGAGCACGCAAATGACAGAATGAGGACAGGGAGAACAGGTATGCTACCCGCTTTTCACGGGACATCAAGATTTGGGAGTGAAGTGACTCACCCTAGATTACGTGGTAAATTAGGGGCAGAGTTGAGACTCCGTCCTGGGGCTCTGCTCAGCCCAAAGCTGTGTGTGGCCTGCCAAACAGTAAGGTGTACAAAGATGGTGCCCTACCATCCAAATCAACATGCCGAGCGGAGGGAGACGGGACCCACGCAAAGAACGAGGCCTGGGCCAATCAGGATTTGTGGCCAGTTAGCCTCGCTGGGTCCAGGCTACTTGTCATTGGCAAGTCACTTACAACTCAAGCCAGGAGAGGAGCATGGGGTCATCAGGTGCTCCCACCCAGAGGTCACTCATTCCTGTTCACCAAGGGAGCTCCTAAGAAACTCCCTTGAGCCCTGGCTGGTGTGGCTCAGTGGATAGAGCATTGGCCTGCAGACTGAAGGGTCCCAGGTTCGATTCTAGTCAAGGGCACGTGCCGGGTTGTGGGCTTGATCCCCAGTAAGGGGTGTGCAGGAGGCAGCCGGTCAATGATTCTCTCTCATTGATGTTTCTATCTCTCTCTCCCTCTCCCTTCCTGTCTGAAATCAATTACATATATATATATATATGAAGAAAAACTCCCTTGACAGCCTCTCTGTCATTCTAAGCCAGGGGTGGGCAAACTTTTTGACTCGAGGGCCACAATGGGTTCTTAAACTGGACCGGAGGGCCGGAACAAAAGCATGGATGGAGTGTTTGTGTGAACTAATATAAATTCAAAGTAAACATCATTACATAAAAGGGTACGGTCTCTTTTTTTTTTAGTTTTATTCATTTCAAACGGGCCGGATCCGGCCCGCAGGCCGTAGTTTGCCCACAGCTGTTCTAGGCACTAGCAGGGACACAGCGGAGGTCCCTGTGCCTTCAGGGACCACATGTCACAGATCATGAACATTACTCAGAGGTGAGACCCTTACTCCGAGCTGAAAACTCTGCTCTTAGGATTAACTCTAACACATCGGACTCGTTTCTCAGAATGGAGAAAAGTGCCAATTAGAACTGAACGGGAGAGTGGCTAACGACACTTAAACACACCCATGTCCTTTTTGGCTGCTCCCAGACAGAGATGGAAGAGTTGGGGGACAAAATGTAGCAACCTGGGGGCCCCGGGCACAGGGGCCAAGTACTCTTCGGAGCTCCATGAGCCCAGGAGACGTAAGACCACCTGGTACCGTGACCAGTGAGGACCCTCGCATCCAGAGGGCCAATTAGGGTTAGCGTTCTTCTGCTAGTAACGGAAGGGAAATAAATAGTTCAGAAAGCCCTGCTCAAAGTGAGAATACTTTTGAAGGTACCATGGATTCTTAGCTCCCTGAGAAAGCCCTGTATACTTCCGTCCCAAGGGATTTCAGAACCTCAAATTCTGCTGCAAGAGAAAAGACTCCTCTATAAAAGATTCCAAAATTCAAGCTTCTCACTAATTCTTTCCAGGCCCTTCTCCCTTCCCCTCCCTTCCCCTCCCCGCCGATCTGGGTTAATGAGGTTTTATTGGAACCCACCACGAGCCACAGGTAGAGACTCACACCGGCTCCACCCTCGCTGCGGAGCCGAAGCCAGGAGTGACATCACCCCTGGAAGGCTGCGCCTGGCAGAGGCAGCTAGCACCTCCCCCACCCCACCCACTCAGCCAGGCCGTGGGGAAGTGTCTCTACTAGCCCCCATAATTAAGGCAAAAAGGAATTTTATGCCTTTCAAGAAAGAGAAGAGGGAAAGAGAGCAACACAGCAAATAGCTATTCCAGAACAAGCCATTTTTCTTGCATGGCAGAAACAAAAGACCACAGAAACCTTTTTAGACAAACCTGTTCCCTTCTCTTGGGAGTGGCCCTGAGCAGCCTCCCCCTGCCCATTCAAAGTCAGGTGCCCAGGCATCACACGCTACCTCCCCAGGCCCCAGGGGAGCTGTGACCTGCTTCCCACTGGGACCAAAGCGAACGCTTAGACACAGATCTGTGTGACCTATGAACATCTTCTCCCATTTTAGGCAA
>NW_005871142.1:3173318-3175083 GCF_000147115.1 Myotis lucifugus | reverse complement strand
GGAACAAGTAGAGGTGAGCTCTGGAAGGATTTCGTGGGCACTACATACCCCTTTTACCCAAACCTGGAGAGGAAGAGGGCAGGGCTGGGAAAGAGAAAACAAACTAAACTTTAATTTAAAAAGAAAGAGAGAAAGACCTAAGCTCCAAGCCAGAGCCTTACCCCAAAGCTTCGGGCTTTCAGTCTCGGGTCTCAGTTCAACCACCGCCACCAGGAAGTCCTCCCACCACCTCAGCTCTAAGAAGCCTCCCCCCCTCCCTCCTTTCCCCTTTGAGACTCAACTAGCCCCTGGGCCCTGTGTCTCCACAAAGTGTCAAAGTTTCTAGGCAAGAAAAAAATGCCCCACACCGCAGCCCCTGCCCCTTCCCCACACACAAGGACTCTGAGCACCGTGGTCCCCGGAGAATCTCAAATCCCATCTGCTTCCCTGTTAACGGTCACTCTGGGATCGGAGCGCACAGACACCCCAGCCTCGCCCAAGGCAGTCAGAGAAACCGCCCCCGCCCCCACCCCCATTCTGGCTGAGAAGAGGTGGAGAACCCCACCTCAGCATCCCTGCTGAGGCCCCACCCGGGGCCTGGAGAGAGGAGCAGCCAGGTAAGGCCAGGGGTGCAGGGGAAGTAAGCCAAGCACCTCCACTCTTCTCCAGAACAGCCACTGTGATTCAGGACGAAAGCTGAGTCCCACAGAGGCCAGCAAAGGAGAAGACAGGCGTCAAATTCTTAAACCTGAAAGCCAGGATCGCACTGAAGACCCTGCTCAGAAATCCTATCTGTCGCCCTGGCTCCCCAATAGGGTACCCCCCCCACACACACACACACACACGCACACACACGCACAGGCACCCGCACACCCCAGCCCCTCAGTAATTCAAGAGGCATCAGGGACCTTCGCCTGGAGTTCCAAATGCTCCCAAGCACAACAGTCGCCTGGGAAGCAGGGGGGCACTTCACAAATCCGCTCGGAAAACACCTCGCCTGGACCGGGCCCTGTAAAATGCCCCAAGCGCTCAATAACCGGGGCTGTTATGCTCGGGGTAGGTAGGGCCTTACACAGGGCAGCGTGGCTGAGACTAGTCCAGATCCCACGTTACGAGTGGAGGACCCACCCCCGCCGATGCTCCTTCCCTGCCCACGTGCCTCCCTGTGCCAGAGCCGGGAAGTCCAGCCATCCAGATGTGGTGGCGAGAGGCGGCCACTTCCGGAAGGGGAAGCGCCCCTCGCTCCGCACCTCCCCGCCCTCTCCATCCTGGGGGGGGGGGGGGGAGGGGGATGGCCGACCCCCCGGGGGAGGGGACCCTTGGCACCCGGGGGGGGGGGGGGGGGGCCTGGGCAAAGGCGGCCGGGGCTGACACCTTGGGGCGGCCCGGGTCCCAACCCACGTCAGGGCCGGCGCTGCGGGGCGGTTCCCGGGAAAGGGTTTCTAGGGGCCGAGAACAAAACGCCCCCCCTTGGGGAAAGGGGTTGGGGGCCGGCGCCCAGGCGGGAAATCACTTTTTGGGGGACCCTCGGGATAACCTCTGTCGGCTCGAGAGGCGACCCATCCACTGTCCCGGGTGTATACTTGGGTCCTAGCCCAAGGCATACCCACCCCCGAGCTCACCTTTTCTGCACTCTATCTCTCTCTCCTCAGGGAGGGCCGAGGTTACTCACTTTCCACTATCCTACTCCAGTTTAAAGAATGGCCAGAGGAGGGCTATCTGAGCTTACCCCCCGTCCTCTGGACCCATGGACCAAGGCAAACACACGAGAGGTCAGGTTCTCGCG
>NW_005871142.1:3172485-3173211 GCF_000147115.1 Myotis lucifugus | reverse complement strand
CAAAACTTCGGCCCAGAATTTGGTCCCCCCCTTGAATCTCCAGCGCTTCGGGGCCAACTTCCCGGAACCGAGCTGCCAGCTCGGCCCGGCTCCCCGCCGACGGCCCACGGAAAGCGGCCCGCGGTTCGGCCCCCGCTCCTTGGAACGCGCCCGCCTGCTCCCGCGGGGCTCCGCTGCGCCCCAACTCGCCTCCGCCGAAGGGGCCGGCGCCCGGTCTCGGCGGGTCCGGTTTGAATTGGGGTCTGCGGGAGGGGCGTGTGGCCGCAGCCCCTGCATCCTCCCGGGTCACCGGTGGGGGGCCGGCCACCGCGGCGCCCGGGGGGACGGGTGGGGAGCCGGTGACTGGGTGCCGCCGCAGGCTGGCGGGCTCCGGCGCGTGTTTTCCATCATTGAGCGCGGGGGGCGCGGGGCCGGCACAGGCTGCGTTCCGCGGCGCGCCCCAGCCCCGCACCCGGAGCGGCGGAGCACACACGGCGCCCACCGACGGCGGAGGTGACTGGGGCGGGCGCCCGGGTTTCGGGGCTCACCGGCGCCGGGCGGACGCGGGAAGAAGCGAAGTCCCCGGTTTCTCTCCCCCTCCACGTGCCGCCCCCGGCTACGGCGGGTCTGCCATACCTGCTCCCCGTCTTCTCCAGCCCACCGCGCCGCACTCACCGGGAGGACATGCTGCTAGCGCAGCACAAGCGCCCAAATCTAGAACTATATCGCCTCTCGCCTCATGCTGCC
>NW_005871142.1:3166126-3171474 GCF_000147115.1 Myotis lucifugus | reverse complement strand
TGTGTCCATCCCCAATCCGGTACCTCAGTGCAGAAAGCTATGGAAGGCCTGCGGGTGGAGTGCAAAGGGCCCTGAGAGAAGCGGGTAGAGCCGCCTGGCCGCCTGCAATCTGTGAGGAGGAGAAATGGTGCCAAATGACCTACGGACCTGAACCTGGAGGCCAAAGATGGCATCTTCCCCACCCACCTCTCCAGGCAGCCTCTGCAGCCCGGACAGGGAACCAAGGTCTCCTGCGGCTTCTGGGCCTTGCACGCAGTCTCCAATGTTTCTCCTTACGGATTAAACATGCCTGGGTCCTGGGTTATGCGGTTCCGGACCACTGGCCTGAGTCCCTGGATTCTCCCCGCCCTCCCAGCAGCTTCCTGCATCCCCACCTCAAGCCACAGTCCTCCATCTGAGCACTAACAGCCGGGCCCCCCCAAACAGCACCCCGTCCTGTTTGGCCCCTGCTCCTAAAAACCTGTTGGACCGCAGGCAGCTCTCCCTTTGGGGGTCTCAGTTTCCCCTTGTTGTAATGTACCCCGTGAATCACAGAAGGACGCCTCAAGAAGTCGAATTAAAGAGTCACATTTATTGCAATCCGGGACTAGGAGGGGCCATTCCCCAAATCTCATAGTAGTAAGATGGCCACAAAACCAGACTTATAATATAGGCAAAGATCACAAAGGTATTGATTACATCCCAAGGTTTGGAATGAGGAACCTGGTTTGCAAAAAAGCAGTTTACAGAAGCAGAAGCAGTTTCATGTTATCTAAATCACAGTTTTGGGTCTCCAGAACACTGAGTCAACAGGGTCATGTTAACTGGAGCCCTCTGACCTTGGGATAATTGTGCTGTCCTTCCCAGGTAAAGGAAAATGTGCTTTCGAAGACCAGTATGACCACAACCCATGGGATATTCACATTACAATCAATAGGGTATTTAATCGAATGGGATAATTTCTATAATTCAGAAAATCAAAATAACTTTTCCATTATTTTAGCAAACAAATAAGTACAGAAACCAAACAGCAGGGTTAAAGTTAAACTATAGTTTCTACCTGAGATGATTGCTACCACACTTCACCCTCTGTGTCCATGGGGGGTGATAGAGCCTCATCTGGGTTCTTGGGACCTGATGGGAGTCCCACTGCCTCGGGTTCTCAGATCATCCAGCACCAGGGCAGCAGCAGGCTGGGCCCCTCCGCAGCTCAGGGAGTCCTGCTGGGTTAGAAAGTCCTACTGACAGAAAACTGTGAGGGTGTCTCCAGGGGCCGCTCGCAGTCTGGTTAGCTCTCTTGTCTTTTTAACCCAATATGGAGGAAATATCGGTCCGCTTGGAATCTTGTCTTTCTCTACCGCACAAAATAAACAAAACTGGAGTTGGGAGGGTGTGCTAGCGGTTTTTTTTTGTATTATAGAAATTACCGGTTTATTGTTTCTTTCAGAATCTATTTGCTCCAGATCAATGTGTATTTCTTTGGGCCAATTAGGAAGAGGCGGGGCCCCAAGAATGACACATATACAGAGAAGGGAAGTAGAGGGTCAGGGCGCGCCTTGACCCGGCTGACCCCTGGCCTGCTGTGATCATCCAACACATCTCTCGGAAGCCACGCGCCCCCCGCCGTCCCCAGCGCGGGCGGCACAACACTGTCTTAAAATCCTATGTGTAGTGCACATAGATTACATGAATGTGCTATAAAAGTACGTTTTCCTAGGGGAGGGAAATGGAGTGGGGGCAGTGAGGAGAGCATTTAAGTTTATTATGTATCTCTGGATGCTTATGAGAACATATACCTTATTTAATGTTTTAAATTGGAAGTTATTTCCTAAATCAGTGAAGATGCTTTCAACCTCAAGTAGCAGCTCCCATTCAAACTGTTTGAGTAATAGGGCAATTATGGTGCCGGCGGGCTCGATCCCCAGTGGGGGGCATGCAGTGATCAATGATTCTCTCTCATCAATGTTTCTGTCTCTCTATCCCTCTCCCTTCCTCTCTCTAAAGTCAATAAAAACACATATTTTTCAAAATAGGACAATTATTGCATGTACCTGTACCTGCATAATTCACTGAACAACCCAAACCTCCACAGCACTGAAACGGAAGGCCCTCCCACCCTTCAGCTCTGCCACCCCTGTGTTGCTCCATCCTCAGAGTGGTGGCAAGATGGGCATTGTTTCCAGGCATCACAGCTAACAGAGGCATGTCCGAAAACAAGGCCACCTTCTCCTAGTGTTTTCCTCAGGAATAAGGAAATAGTTCCCTGAAGGCCCCCCCCACCCCCCCACACACACACACCACACAACACACTTCTTTTCCCACCTCACTGGCCTGAAGTGGGTCCCATGCCTTCATGAAGCCGTCACTAGGAAGCAGATCTTTAGCACCAGTGTGGGTGTAGAATAGATTAACCTTCAATGGCTTGGGGAAGCCATTGCCACGGCCATTCAGTACTTTGACTTCTTAAAGAGTATGTATGAGATGCATGTAAGGGCATTCTGCTTCAAGATGATACAAAACACAAAAAATTAAAAATGGAATTATCATATAATCTAGCAAGTCCACCTCTGGGCATATACCCCAAAGAATTAAAAGCAGGGACCGAACAGATATTTGCACACCCATGTGTATAGCAGCTCTATTCACAATAGCCCAAAGGTGGAAGCCATCCAAAAGTCCATTGACAAATGAATGGATAAACAAAATGTGGTAAATACATACAATAGGGTATTATTCAGTCCTCAAAGGAAGGAAATCCTGTCACATGCTACAACCCTGTGAACCTTGAAGACTTGAAGCTAAGTGAAATAAGCCAGTCACAAAAGGACCAATACGTATGAGTCCACGTGTATAGAGTAGTCAAGTTCAGAGGCAGAAAACAAAGGTGGCTGCCAGGGATTGGAAGGATGGGGGGGGGGGGGGCACGAGGCATTATTTTTTAATGGATACGGAGTTTTATTTTGGGAAGACAAAGAAAGTTCTGGAGATGGATGGCGGTGGTTTTTGCACAACAATGTGAATGTACTTAATGCCACTGCACTGTCCACTTAAATGGTTAAAATGGTAAATTTTATGCTATGTATAATTTACGAAAAATGCAAAAAAAAACCACCCCAGCCTCAATTGTTAAAAAATAAAATAATGAACACCTGTGCAACTACCACCCAGTTCATCAGTTCTTAACATGATGTCTTTTTCTTTTCTTTCTTTATGAAATGAAACATCACAGATTCAACTGAGTTTTCTCAGTCGTGTTTTGAGGTGTGTCCGTGTTGACACATGTGGCTCTGGGTCATTTATCTTAATTGCTGTATTATAATTCATCACGTGCGCATGCCGTGCTCTATGAATCCCTGGACATTTGCTTGTTTCCAGCTTTTCAAAGCTACACACAATGCTACCGCCAATTCTGTACCTTTCTCCTTGAGTGCACGTGAGCCTTTCTCTAGAACAGTGGTTCTCAACCTTCCTAATGCCTCGACCCTTTAATACAGTCCCTCATGTTGTGGTGACCCCCAATTTCATTGTTACAAATTGAACATAATTAAAGCATAGTGAGTAATCACAAAAACAATATGTAATTATATATGTGTTTTCCGATGGTCTCAGGCGACCCCTGTGAAAGGGTCGTTCGACCCCCAAAGGGGTCGCGACCCACAGGTTGAGAACCGCTGCTCTAGAAGTAGCCGGAGCGCCTGGGTTTCAGGTATAAACAGCGTCACCTTTCTTAGACACTGCTCCAGGTGATTTCTCTAAACACACTGCTTCCAAAGGGCTTCTAGCAATTTTCACTCCCGGCAAGAGTTGTGAGAGCTCCCATTCCTCTCCATCCTCTGTATGACCTGGCATTTATTGGACCTTTTCTCTTTTGCCAGCCTGATGCAGGTAAAATGGTATCTCATTGTCACTGGATTTTGAATGGCCCTCCCTTTATGAAACATTTTGCCGGAGCCCTTTGTTGCTGACTGCTCGTCCGGGCACTCCCGGCTGCTTCCCACAGCTGTTTCCCTCCCCTTTTCCAATAAAAGCACTTCTAAATGTCAGGTGGCCTCACGGCCACTGGAAATACAGACTCTTCCCCGCATCCCCTACAGCTCCATGGAGCCACGCGATCAGGGCTGAGCGCAGAAGTGGTGCATGTATGTGCCTTTGGGGAAGTGTCAGAGGAAGGAGGCATGCCTGTCTCCCTGCCTCTTCTCTTTCCTCCTGGCTGGAATGCAGATGTGGTGGCTGCAGCTGGAGCAGTCATCTGGGACCCCGAGGCGAACTTGGGGACAGAGGCCATGCCTGACAGAGGAACAGGCTAGAAGGAGTGAGGGTCCCTGGCCCAGGAGGCGCCACACCAGCCCTGGACTGCCCACCCAGACATGCACACGATGGAGAAAGACACCTCTGCATTGCTTCCCTGGTCTCCTGGCTTTTGTATCCCTGGCCAGCGAATCTAACCCTAACAATACGCTGTCAATTCCTCCTACACAAGACCAGCAGGGTGCCGGGAGGACAGTTTCCCCGGGGAGGAGGGAGAGAGAAATGTCTCTCAGATGCCATCAGTAAAGGTCTGCAGGCCCTGGCCGGGGGGCTCTGCTGGCTAGAGCATCATCCTGATACGTCAAGGAGGTGGGTTCGATCCCTGGTCAGGGCACATACAAGAATTAAACAATGAAGGCATAAATAAGTGGAACAAGCCGATGTTTCTCTCTCTTGCCCTTCCTCGCTCTCTCTCGAATCAATTTTAAAAATTTAAATAAATTAGTAAACACCCAGGGACCCAGCCAGTCTCCCAGTGCTGGACTGCCTGTTAGATTCTGGACTTGACTCAAGGCACCTAACAACCTCTGTCCCCAAAAGCAGTGGAGACCAGAGGGCCTTGTTTGAGGAAGGAGGTGTTTTTGGAGTCTGCAGCCCCGGCTCCTCGGGGCCCCTCTCTCGGGGTGCAGGCTCCACGGCCCCGACCTGCGTGTGGCTCTATGGAAGCCCCTGTCCCACACCGACTGGGGGGTGCTTGTGTCCACTGTGAGGCGTGGGAACTGAGGACTGTGGGAAGTTTGCTGCTTTTAAGCAACGAATACGTTTGCTCTGACAGGTGTTGAGAACTGCTCTGCTCTCTCTCGCACACTCAGGCGGCTCTGAAACCACAGGTGAAGGGGTTATTTTGAGTGGACTTGACAGCCATTCCTCACTTCCTGTCCTCACCCCCCAACCCTCTCCCCCTGCCCCCCGCCACCCTGCCCTCCTTCACTGTGTCCATTTCTCATGAATAGTTTCCCACGCCTTCTCAGTTGCCTCTAATATTTGCTAGAATGTCAGCGGGGGAGAGAAAGAATGAATACATCACTGGAATTTACACGTCCAAATCGGAAAACTCACCT
>NW_005871142.1:3163724-3165935 GCF_000147115.1 Myotis lucifugus | reverse complement strand
AGTATATTGCTTTGGTAAATGTGTCCAGAGCCCCAGTGATGCCCAGCTCCAGGAAGCAACACTCCCCGAGCCTTCCAGGTAAACTGGGATTCCTGGAATTGTGCTCTCGGAGTTCGCATCTGCTGGCTCCCAGCCTGGATGGTGGCCCTGGAAGGGGGCCATGCAGCAGCGTGACAGCCACTGGAGGACCTACCGGGATCAGCCCAGATGCTGGAGATACACAAATAGAACGTAAGATCCTCAAGTCCGAGGAGGTCGCACTCTTTGGAGAGAGACATATAAACAATCATAACACAAAGAAGTGCCTGTCACACCAGCCTGTATTCCCGGCAGCTGGCAGGGACAATGGATTCGGAATACAAAGAAAACCTTCCAGAAGATTCCAGGGAGAGGGAGAAGCCATCTGTGCTCAGATGGGGGAAGATGACTTGGGCCGTGGATCAGTTTCCCGTGGCTGCTGAAACACATTACTGACTACGAATTTGGTAGCTTAAAATGTCGATGAAAGGGGGCCACGTACGCAACCTGACAAGCTCACAGGAGGCCTGCGTGGCGGCCTTACAAACTCAGAGACCAGAGTAACCACACAGCACGGTCTGCACATTAAAATTCCTCGCTAAAGGCAGGTCAGGACTGGTAGTCACATCCTGGGCTTGTAGCTTCCTTGACAAAGGTCAGTCTTTCCCTTAAGTATGTCTGTCTCCTGTCTTTTTGCATCTAAGATAACATGCCTTTGAAACGTTAGAGCACCCCTCAGGGCACACCCACACATCAGAGCAGGAGACCACACAATCCCTCACTGGTATCGTATTCCCCGAATACCATCTCCACGTGCTGTAAATGGTAATTATTAACCATCCGCACTCACCAATATACTAGTAAAAGTACGTCTCTCCGTTTCACTTTTTAGCCAGGCCTAGAGATTTCCCCGCATTGCCTTCTCCCAACCCCTTAATCTACCACCGATGAAGGTCATGTAACCCCTCTTATGTCTCCCCGTTTGACGCTAACATATAAAATAAGCTGCAAAACTGCCATTTCCAGGAGCATTTTCTCAATTCCTTGGGATTTTCTTTCCTGGCAGTTGTCAGTTTGGCTCAAATAAACTCATGAAAATTCTCTACAGGTTTGGACAGTTCTTACAGCAACAAAAATAACACTGTTTTATTCCCTTACTGCCTGGAAGCCAGAAATCCCAAATCAGTTTTACTGGGTCGAAACTAAGGGAGCAGGCCTGCACTCCCTCCAGAGGCTCTAAGAGAGAATCCGTTCCTCTCCCAACTTCCAGGGGCTGCCAGCATTCCTCGGCTTGTGGTGGCATCACACGTACCTTAAGCGCCAACATCTTCATTCTCTTTCTGCGTTATCTTGACATCGCCATCTCTTCTGTGATAAAAGCTCCCTCTTATAAGGATACAGGTGATTGCATTTAGAACCCACGTGGATAATCTCCCATCTAAAGATGCTTACCTGAATCACATCTGCAAATCTGCAAAGACCCCGCTCCCCCCATTCTTATTTTCATTTATATTTTTTTGCCATGGAAGGTAACATACACAAGTCCCAGAGATTGGGACATGGCTATTTTGGGGACCATTATTTAGCCAACCACCGGCAGATAGAGTAGAGCGAGGCCATGCCAGGTGGGAAACCCAGCAAAGAACAGGCAAGGAAGCAAGAAAGAGGTTCAGAATGTGCAGGAACTGGAGGGGATCTGAGTGGCCTGGACAGGCCAGAGCACAGGCCCTTTGGCCAGAGCTGGGTCACATGGAGACAGCCTCTGTCACTTTGGGTGCCACCGGTGGGCGGGCCTTGGCCAGAGGAGTCACTGACCTTTCAGAGCAGAGGAGGGACTCGATGACAAGGTCCACATGTTAGAAAGTCCTCTGCCACGGCAGGGCGGAAGACTGCAGGTGGGCACACAGGGAAGGCTGCAGAGGGAACGGACCAAGCCTGCCTTGAGGGGTGGCAGTGAAGACAGGGAGATGGGGAAGGGGCAGGAATGAAAAAAACTATGGAAGAGGCCGAATGCAATTAGGCTTGGGGATGGATGAGGGAGAGGATGGGTGAGATTTTGAAATTCAGTGGTAGTATCTTTCCATCTGGTTTATGTTAACAGAGAGGCCAAATCGAGGGTGCAGTGGCTGCGGGGACTGGGGCAGCGCTGGGCACTGAAGTCTTTCGTGAGGAGCCCCCCCCCTCCGCCCCC
Source organism: Myotis lucifugus (assembly GCF_000147115.1). Classification (NCBI taxonomy): domain Eukaryota; kingdom Metazoa; phylum Chordata; class Mammalia; order Chiroptera; family Vespertilionidae; genus Myotis; species Myotis lucifugus. The sequence goes on along the minus strand of NW_005871142.1, from coordinate 3,163,726 downwards.
CC
>NW_005871142.1:3149856-3163624 GCF_000147115.1 Myotis lucifugus | reverse complement strand
CCCCCCGTGCTCTTGACTCAGTTCTGGGTCGTCTCCAGAGCAACCTTTGTTGGAGGCTTGGACCGGAAGCTCTTCTGAAGGTAGGTGTGCCGATGCCAGCCACACCCTCCCAGGTGTAATCTGGCTGATTCACCCTGAGCCACTTCCTAGGGTGGGGTGGCTTGCCACAAACCCCCCTTTCCCTCTTTCCTGGTCCTCCTGCCCAGGACCTGGTGTTTGAGAAGCTTCGGGCTGGCTGTGACTCAGCCCCCTGCTGGGAGGAAGTGCTGATTCCTTGCGCTTAGGGCTGGTAAGCTGCAGGCCAGTTCTTTCTCACCTACTTACCCTCTCAGCTAGCAATAGTATGCACTTTTCTCTTGCAAATTCTTAGCGGCTATTTTAGCTGTGTGTCCTTGAGCAAGTAACTTAACCTCTCTGTGCTTTAATTTGTTCCTCTATGAATTGGAGAAATGCTAGTGCTTACCTCAGAGAGTTGTTGTGAGGATTAAATAAGCACCGTGAAGGGCTAGTGCAGTACCTGGCACACAGGTAAGTGCTGCCTGAACCGTAGTGATGTTGAAGATGTGACCGTGGGACTGGGAGAGGCAGACACACTTGAGTTTGAACCTTAGTTTTACAGTCCTCTCCCCATGCAACCTGGGGGAAATCCCTGAAACAGTCTGAACTCAGATTGTGGCGATTAAGTGAACTAATGCACTTTACCTGGCATCAGACCAGGGAAATAGAAATAATTCTTAGAGAAGTTAGGCAATCTCAAGCCCCAGGAGAGACTCTGGAGTGGGTTCCGAAGGGACTCCTGAGCTCACAGTAGCCAGGCTGTAAAAGGCGTGATGTTAGGTAGGAGCAGGTACCTGTGTGAGGTGAGCTTTACCTCCAGCCTCAGGATACCTATGCAAATTCACTCCTCAGCTAGATTCCCTCACTGAGACTGTATTAGGCAGAGGTTGCACACTGGTAGCTCGCAGCTCTGCATTTGGCCTGTAGACATTTGCTCTCACTGTGCTTAAAAGGAGACTTTTGCTGGGCCGTGTGGCTCAGTGGTTGAATGTCAACCCATGTACCAAAAGGTCGCCGGTTTGATTCCCGGTCAGGGCACATTGCTCAGGTTTCTGGACTTGATGCCCAGCCAAGAGCCTGCAGGAGGCAGCCAACTGTGTTGATGCATCGACACTTCTCTCTCTCTCTCTCCCTCTCCCTTCCTCTCTCTCTCAAACCAGTAACATTTCCATAAGGGAATTGCATATAATCCAGCTTTCTAAATTTCCCCACTTGGCTATCACTATGGCTCAACTCTCAAGGCAGACACCTACCAATGATCCACGGTGGCTCTTTAACCCGCAAAACATTGACTTGTTGGCAGAACTCTCTTTCACTGAAGCATAACCACACAATAGAGGGGGCGCTCACACTGCTCAGCGGAACGGACTCAAGGGCTGGCTGTGAGGAATGGCAGAAACCAAGCGATGTCCTGACCAGTCTGACTTCCACGACATTTCAGCAGCTTCTGGGTCTCACATGCTTTTCCAGTGGCGCAGGTGTGTGTGTGTGTGTGTGTGTGTGTGTGTGTCTCCACCACGCTGCTTTTGATTTCCTTGTCATCTCCATTCTGACAGCCGGATACCTCTGAGCAGAGCTTCTATTACTTATATTAGAACCAAGAAAAAAATATTAAAATGCTGTAAAGTTACTTAATCATATCTTCAATAGTTTTCCTACTGAGTCAGTGATTTTTCTGCAACTTTAATCAAGAGCTTGTTTGCAGAAACATAAAGGAGCTCCAAACCAAATGTTTTGAGGCGGTTCTGTAGGCAAATTTAAAAAAAAAACCACCACAAAACTTTTTCGTTAACTCACTACAGCAGGAGTCAGAGTCCTCACTGGCCCTGTGTGTCACATATTCTCATTTAACCCTCACAATTTTAGGAGGTGGGTATCATTTCCCTTTCCTACACCACCAGGAAGCTAAGGCTTTAAAGATAAAACTGTTTGCCTAGTAATGTAAAAGCGAAAGGGTTTGGAACCTGGGCATTCTAATTCCAGAGTCCAAACTGATGCATTACACCCTGATGTCCAACAAAATTTGAACTAATGTTAGTTTAGCAAATTCCTCAATTACCAAGTAGAATACAGGGCAACTTCATTTGGCTTAAGATCCTGTTAAATAACTAGGAAAAAAATTTCTATCACTGGAATGTAAAAGTAAGAAATTGCCTACAGAATTTGGAGGTAGTAAAGTTCAACAAAAATTTTAAGCTTGTATGATCTACTAGAGGCCCAGTGCACAAAATTTGTGCACTGGGGGGGTGGGGGGGGGCAGGGGAGAGTCCCCTCAGCCCAGCCTGTGCCCTCTTGGAGGCCCGGGGGACCCCTCCGGGGAATGTCCGGGGGGGGGGGCCTAAACCGGCGGGTGGGAAATCATTAAGGCTGGGGCGGGGGAAAGGAGTCCTGCCACCCCCCACTGGGGTTTCCACGCCGTGAGCTTAGCTTCTGGCTGAGTGGCGCTCCCCCTGTGGGAGCGCACTGACCACCAGGGGGCATCTCCTCCATTGAGTGTCTGTCCCAATGGTCAGTGCACATCATAGCGATGTTGGTCAAGTTGCACGTTAGCCTTTTATTACATAGGACTAGAGGCCAGATGCATGAAATTCGTGCAAGAGTAGGCCTTACATCCCCCAGCTGCTGGCACCGGCTTCCCTCGCAGCCCTGGCTTTTGTCCGGAAGGTCATCCAGGACATCCAGTCTAATTAGCACATTATGCTTTTATTATTATACTGTATCTGTTAGGTTCTTGGCATCAAGTAGCCCTCAGATCCAATGTTCTGTGGGCAGTCAGGATATTATTCCTCCTTCACAGGTAACTTCAAGGCCTAGAACAGTGACGGCGAACCTATGACACGCGTGTAGAGGTGACACGCCTACTCATTTTTTTGATTTTTGTTAAATGGCATTTAAATATATAAAATGAATATCAAAAATATAGTCTTTGTATATGTGACACAGCACCAGAGTTAAGTTAGGGTTTTTCAAAATGCTGACACGCCGAGCTCAAAAGGTTCACCATCACTGTTCTAGAAGATTGTTTGCCCACATTCCTCAGGGCCCAACCTAGGCCTGCCTGCCTCCCTCCTTGGGAGCACCGGATGCCACAGAACTCCATTCCTTCTCACCTGTTTTCATAGATGAATTTACTGAAAGTCGGGGTACCAGCTCCCCCTCAGATATGTTAGTCGGGTCCTCCTAAGTAGGTAGACAGTGAATAGTGCTCCTTAGGGGTTTCTCTGCCCTCCCCCTAAACCTGTCTGAGAAACCAATCATGAGGGCAAGTAGAATACCACGCATAGGTTACTAAACAAAGAGCGGGAGGGTGTATTATTGACTTCCTTTTGAGAATCTTAACTGCATCATTACGAACCGGGGTAGGTCAACAATTTCATAAGGGTTGACTGCAGCTCAGAATAGAGCCAAATCAAGGCAACATGAAAACTGAGGATAAACAATGTGTACAATGAAAATTCCTTTTCCCTTTTATGTAATCTCCATTTTGGATGCTATCAAATTATGTGTGGTTTTTACTTTAAATAGCTATAGAAGGGATAGGAAAAGGGAAATAGCATTAGCATTAGTTGTGAATTAGGTTCTAGGTATCTTTATTCTCAATTCTTAAGATCAATAAGGATTTAGAACTAGTACTACCCTGGGGTAAAGCATTGAACTTCTGAGTTCACAAACCCAAAATGTATAATCACTCTATGTAATTGGACAGAAATCCTGAAATTGATCAAAAGAGAGGACTGATACCATGAGAGGGATCAGTTGCTCCAGACTGGTGGCCATGCAATAAAAATATTTTTTGTTTTCCTTAAGTCAGAGTAAACTTGAACGGGCAATCTGAATTAAACTGAGGTACAAAGGGGTATTTATCTAGAGAAAAACACAAGACCAGATTTATTTCATACAATGTTATTCACACATTTTTCATTTTCTAATTTATACATAATATACAAAGAAGTGAAGATAACATTATTTCATATGAACCAATAAGAGCCAGGACTTAAGACAAACTGGTCCAGAAACAATCCATGTTGAAAGGAGACACTCAAGAGTGAAGCCTCAGTAGCTCTGCCCAGTTAAGTTCCTTTATTCTGAAAAGCCATTTTCAGATTTTGTCAAAGCTCCATGCCAACTTTTATTAAAAGTGAAATCCCAGGTGGGTACCAACAATGGCAGACCACACCATGTCTACCATGACACATCCTTTTCTAGAACAGGCCCCAAGTACTGGGACGATTAGGTTGTCAGGACACAGGGGACCCTCAGGACCCCAGAAGAGGGTTGCTTCCCAGTGTGCTCTTCTCTAGGACTTTCCTCATCTGCAGAGGTAACTGCCTGTGCCAACAGAGGCTACGGATAAAGGGAAATCAGAATTCAACTGTGCAAATCCAAGAAAGTCACTACCAATCTCCAACAAGGACAACTTGGATCCTAAAACCATGAGCTGATTGATACTGGGAACAAAAATTGGACGCGGCGCCAAGACACTAAGGCTGGCAAAACAAAGGCGAGAAGGTGGGAGAGCAGCTTCGCAGGGGAAGCACTGCCACTGTGACTGGGACGTGATGAACCAGTGCGACTCTGAGAAGTGACAGTGACAAGTGGTGGGATTTAATGGCCTCAACATGGAATGTTGGGTTAAAAAAACAAGAGCAACTCAAATAAAATATGAAAAAGTATGCCTGGCATCCCAAACTTCATGCCATTATTTTTAGGTTCATGATATGAGCAGCTCAGGGATAAAACCTTTATATTCAATATTGTGCTCAGAAGATTGCTTTTCTTCTGCAGACTTCCTAGTAAAAATCCCTTACATGTTCCATCTAAAGAGATAGCATGGTTCATTAGTTTTCAGCACTAAACATAAGTGGGTCAACATAAATGTTTTATACAAAATACTGACTTCAACAAAATACAAAGCACTTTCTTTATCTTTCAGAAACTGAATATACAAAGCAAGTTTTTTTTCCAAAATATTTTCATAGGCAAAGGATTAAAAACGATTTTAATTATACACATATGGTCACAATTTTGCCTTAAAAAGATTGTTGGGAAATGTACATAAGGCCGCTTGTAAATGTACATCATGTTACTGTTATGTCTTATGTCCAGAGAAAAAAATGTTATCATACAGATTTGCTCTTACTTGGGAGTAGGCTATCCAAAAATACAGTACTCTTCTGTACAAAGAAAAAAGTCACATCACATTTAATAAGATGGAAAAAGCATTGGCCACCATGTTAACCAAATATCTCAGTCCAATACTTTCTATTATGCACAATACCCTGACTTCTTGAAAGGGATCCAAATCCTAGCATGTCCATATTAACTATATTATAAAACAAAATGTTTCTCATAATAATAAAAAGAAAGTTGGTTCATACTTCTGAAATCATATAAAGATAAAAAAATTTTAAAAAATCACTCTTGATTTGGAGAAATAAATTTACATTATACAACACTATATGCCAGGTCAAAGAGGGCGGGGACATAAATGTACACTAAAATGCAAATGTTTCCCAAAGAGATAAAACAAATTCCATTTACAGCATGATGGTTTACAAATGTACACCTGTACAACCAAGGAAAGCATTACTACTAAATTAGCAAGGCTTTTATAATAAACACTGAAACAAGATTTGCTTTTCCAAATTGTAAACTTACCATCTATTACTACACACACAATGCATATATTTATAGGAAGCAAAAAAGGCTATCTGAATATGTAATCATGCTTAAATGTTGAGCTATCAAATTCACTTTTCAGTGGCCCCCTTTTCACCTCTATCTGGTTCCTACTTTCTGAAATCTACTATGAAAAAGCAAAATAAAGCTCAACACTTCCTCAACATGTCCTTGTAATTCTAAGCAAAACAATACACAAATTTCCACTCTTTCTCATCGCAAACCAAACCGAAAAGTTAAAATGGGACTTAACTTTCCGTTTAGTGCACTTAACTGGATGGAAGTGTCACCATGATTTTGTTTTTTGTTTTTTTCTATCTCTTACAACAATTACATATGTTAAGTATATACAATACTTCTGTACATTGCCAGAGACATTTTAGGGCAGTATTTGATTAAAACCACATCCACTGTAAATAATGTTAAGTTCTTTTCATCTCAAATCATTTAATTCTTATCTTACTTGCTGAATTTTATTTGCATGATAGATTGTGAATTACCAAAATACAACTTAACTTTTTAAAAATATTAATAATATTTATGTAGTTGATTGTTTATCTGTTATAAAAGGCTTCACACAAAGGACAAAAAAAAAATGACTATATTTCTATATACATCTCTATAAACCTGTTGTGCTATGGGGTCCATAGACCTACCAGACTGCAAGCCAGTTTATTAAAAGAATACTGTACTTTTTCCTTTAAAAACTATTTTTGTGGCTTTACAAGGTAAAAATTTACAAAATATGTGACAGCTTTTTTTGATACAGTTACATCATATACAGGCATTCTGTGCTTTGCCAGCAATCCAATCTGATAGGTCTCCACTCAGGGCGAAATATCATTTATAATTCACCACTCCCACCCCCCAAATATACACAAGAACCTTAAAAAATTTACAAATGGATGAATAAAGTCAATAAATAGTTTTGCTTTAAAAAAAATTTTGAAGATTCATAGTTGAGTTGTGTTTTGATAATTCACAAAAGAAACGTTCTTTTCACGTGGTTATGGTTACATTATCTTCTTTCTCTTTTTTCTTTATAGCATTCCATTTGGTGGTCCTCCAATAGGCCCTAGATCTGGGCTATTTTTCAAATAGTATTTTTCCAACTTGGCCAGTATATGCTTCCCGTATGTGTATTTGCGCAAAGTAGTAATGTGAGGTCGAATCTGAAAAACAAATAATCTGCTTAGGATATGTTCTTTTAGTTTCTGATTTCTCAAAAAAAGTGCCCCATAGCCAAGTAATTTAGAATAATAATTGGGATTTTCAAAGAATCGCAGAGGAGCTCTAAGTGCAGCAGGGGAGTATCTCTAGTGAGCTACCACAGTCTAGGAAGGCAGAATCTTACAACTTGAGACAGCTGGACAAAAATGCAATTCAAAATAAAGCAGAAAACATACGCAAATGGTCAGATGTGTGATGGCTGCTACATTTAAGATGTTCAATATCTTACTAAATGTGTTAACACTCAAAATCTAATAGGTTTGAAAATATAAATGAAAGAAATCATAATATTACCTTCCCATTTAGATCGGCAAGAACTTTATAAGTAATTGGTAGTTATGAGATAAACGTAAAACAGGTACCCTTTTCATATACTGACTAAATAGATGTGCAAACTGAGAGCAACTTGGCAGTACCTATTAAAATCTAAAATGTTTACATACCTTTACCAGCAATTCCACTCTAAATATTTTCCTTACAAAAACATTTATGCAAAGACATTCATATAAAGCACTGCTGATTACAGTTAAAATATTAGAAATTGCCCAGACAGCTTTGACCTCAATCAGGTCACCTCAATTCCCAGTCAGGGCACGTGCCCAGGTTGTGGGCTTGTACCAGTAGGGGACATGCAATGATCAATGATTCTCTTTCATCATTGATATTTCTATCTCTCTTTCTGAAAGGTAGAAAATCAATACATCAGCTGAAAAATGTTAAAAATCAGAAGGCCAAAAATATTTATGATCATACAAGATCATTTTCTCTTTAATATAAAGAGGAATCCAAAGAGGTTACATATGTTGTTCCATTTTTTAAATGACTAAATTTAGAAAAAGATCAAGATATTTAAGTATTATTTCCTCCAGTGTTCTTTTTAACAGATTTTCCTATGGAACTTGATGTCTTTACAAAATTATTAGATTCTAGGAAGAAGATAGAGAGAAAAAACAACTTAACTGATTTAAAACAATCAAACAAACATAAACTCTGTCCCTGGAAAATTTATTACGTTATTGAGAAAATCAATGTTCGACCCATGTAAAATGGCACATCAAGTATACTGACATAAGACGGGGAAGGGAAGAACAATGCTAAAGGTAGATAAACAGATAAGAAATGAATCTGATTTTACTGAGCACCTTACCTTAAGAATTTAATAAAGGGTACACTATACTAACCTAAAATCAGGGTATCATTACATTCCACCACCACCCCAGTTATAACATATATAAGGAAAATTAAAGCCTAGGGAAATTAGATGCATAGCCTAAAGCCACACAAATTGAATCAACTGTTTTCAGAGCTATTAAGTATATTACCTTGTGCATGATTATCTTTCTCTGAGCAGGTTCAGCCATATCAATCATCTTCTGAATCACATAATTGGCATACTGGTCCTTCATCATGGTGTATAAGGCACTGTGAGGACCGTCATTCTGGCAGCACACTTCATCAATCAGTAAAGCTCTCTCAGCACGGGAGGCATGAGTAACACACTTTTCTACTACATTGCTGAAAATTAAAGCACACACACAAAAAAACTATATTGTTACTCTTTTCTTTTAAGCAAAATGTCCTTGACTTTTGAAAGAATTTACTCAATACACTGGAAGAGAGAAGAATCAAGATGGGAATCTCTTGTAATTCTCTTACAATTACTTTTAAAACAAACTGATATCACAAAAGGACACATATTGGACTTCCACAAGTTTAATTATGGGTCTCTTAAAATCGTAATTAAATTGTAATTAATATTATAATTTTAAAACGGGGAAATTAGGTTATTAATAAGGTTTGAGACGTTCACAAACATGCACTAAATAAATTAAATTTGCATTTACTCAGAGGTCTTGGGGACATAATTTTCTAACTACAGATTTCAGAAATAGAAACAAATTTGTCATGTAGATTCTTTAAGAATAAAAGCAATGTTCTGCATGTACTTTTTGACTCTACTAAAGAAAAGATTATATTTCAATGTTACGGTCTATATGCATTTCTGTGCTTACTAATAAAAACCAAAGAGTTGAAAGATCCTTAGAATTAGAAAATAATGCAATACCTGGCAAATTTGTGTTGACTCAGGGCTAAGACCTTTCCTCTGATTTCGGAAACAATTTTGCTCTTGTCTTCAGGTCGACCATGTTCCAGTACATGCTGAATAACATAATTGCCATACTGATCCTAAGTACAGATATTTAAAATTTATTTTAAGTCATTCCTTAAGAATGATTATTCTTTAAAAGGTATTAACCATTTTTTCTAAAAAATACAGTAGTATGTAGTCAGGAGAGTACACTAGCTTTTGTCTCACTGTGTTTCTACAGTGTATCAACTTAAGAAAATTATTATATCTTAAAAAAAATAAATCAGAACCATTTAAATATATATATATAAACATTTCATATTATGAGGGAGCTTATACCTGGACCAACTGCTCAGTGTGTTGGTGGAGTTCTTCTAAGATAGGCAAAGTCTGCTCTGCAGTGCAGTGCTCTAGGATGCGCTGGATCACTCTGCACCCGTAAGGATGAGTTGAAAGTACAAACACCTTAAAAAAAAATGGGAAGAATTAAAATTTCCTTTCTCTGACACGCTGAATTAATTTAAATAAAATGGTGGGGAATTCACATTTAATACATCATCAAATTTGTTTGGATTTTCCCATTGTAACACATATTCAATTTAAAAATGTGATTTTCAAATTGCATTAATCCATGGGGTGCTCAATTTAAGAGTTAACAAATATTTTGATTAAAAGGAACCTAAACAGAAGATGAAAGACATGTAATAATGAGGAGAAATGTACTGTGGGGTGAGGACAGTGCACACTGTAATTAGAAACTATTAATTACAATGTATTAGTTACTAATTAATATTTGTCTTTTATTATAAAGTTTTAAGTTTTCCTCACTCGTCTCCCAAGAAATTTGAAAAAAATTAGTGTACAATTCTAACAGAGATTATCTTTACTTCTTAAAGTAATGTAATTAAACTCATATTTCTATTTCTCAGCTTCAAAAAAATGAAGGTATTGATTCACTCTGTAACAGAGGCAGAAATTAGTGTACATTCACTATTTTGTCCCCTATTTTTTATGTGAAAGTACTGGGAATTATCTTGTGACTGATGAAAAATGTGTTAACACTCAAAATCTAAAATAATGCCCTGCTAACTAGGTAGAAGCCAAAAAAAAAAACATCTTACTTGTCCTTTGAAAGCATCAATGATGAATTGTAGTGACTGTGGCTGAACACATTCAATACATTTTTGTACAACATGGTTCCCATTCTGATCTTTCACACATTTGAGTACATGACCATCCAGCTCCTTTACCATTTCACTCTGCAGAAGAGAAGATGACATTTAAATAACTGCCTCATCAAACAACATAACAGGATTACAAATATTGAAATGAGAACAAAAGTATAATAAAAATTTTGTTTGCAGTTTTTCTCATATTAAAGTTTAACCCTCCCCCACAAAGTATAATTTGCAGAAGCCAATAAGGTGAAAATTACTAAAACATTTTGCAAGATTATAATTTGAATTATACTAGCTGAAATATAACCTAGTGATGAATTGGCCATATTTAAACTATCTTCACTGTGTACATCTTCTACTCATCTTTCTCAGCTGACAACTAATATAACTCATTCAGAACTTTTTCTCTACTTAGCACTACTCTTCCCCAAAATAATTATTTTAAATGATTGCATGAGTCCAGCAGCATGGCTCAGTGACTGAGCGTCTACTTATGAACCAGGAGGTCATGGCTCAATTCCCGGTTAGGGTACATGCCTAGGTTGCGGGCTCGATTCCCAGTAGGGGGTGTGCAGATGATTCTCTCTCATCATTGATGTTTTGATCTCTCTCTCTCCCTCTCCCTTCCTCTCTGAAATCAATAAAAAATACATATATATTTTCCAAAAACAATACCATTATTCATTAACTGGTTCATGTAAAGCTTACTCCCAAGAGTTTTATATTTTCAAATATTAAAGAAACTTAAAATAACTTTAAAGTATCTATACCAGTCTGAGACTGCAGAGAAGGTCTAAGGTACTACATCATCAAATTTGTTGATATTTCCCCATTGTAACATATATTCAATTTAAAAATTATTTTCATCAGTTATGAGAAAAATTCCAAGTATGTGATTTTCAAAATGCATTAATCCTTTAACTTAAAATGTTTAGATTTTTCCATCCAAGAACACGGTATATTTCCCATTTAATTTATATGTATCTTCTTTTAAAGAATTATAAATCTTGTTAAGTCTTAGGTTACTTTTCCTGTTGAGTGAGATTTATAAAAACTTCATTCTTATGATAGAAGTATAAATATAATCCAAATAAACATTGGAAATAGTAAAATGTATTCCCGATATGACAGAAAATCAAATAAGCAAGTGATAGCAAAAACACCCACTGTCTAACACTCTGCTTATCACACAGTAGGTAATAAAATATCTTCATGAAAGAGATGAAATGATGATCTTTTAAAGAATTATAAATCTTGTTAAGTCTTAGGTTACTTTTCCTGTTGAGTGAGATTTATAAAAACTTCATTCTTATGATAGAAGTATAAATATAATCCAAATAAACATTGGAAATAGTAAAATGTATTCCCGATATGACAGAAAATCAAATAAGCAAGTGATAGCAAAAACACCCACTGTCTAACACTCTGCTTATCACACAGTAGGTAATAAAATATCTTCATGAAAGAGATGAAATGATGAAGAAAATAGAGGGCAGAGCAAAGATCTGTTGTATAACATTTTTTTTTAAAATATAATTTTATTGATTTCAGAGAGAAAAGGAGAGGGAGAGAGAGATAGAAACATCAATGATGAGAGACAATCACTGATTGGCTGCCTCCTGCATGTCCCCCACTGGGGATTAAGCCCCCAGCCCGGGCATGTGCCCTTGACTGGAATCGAACCTGGGACCTTCAGTCCGCAGGCCAACGCTTTATCCACTGAGCCAAACCAGCTGGGGCTGCTGTATAACTTTTAATTAACAACTTACTGTTAAGACAGTTTAAAAATCTTTTAGTCTAACTGGAAACATGTAATATTTCACTCCAAGATTACTGTATGAGTAATTTAAAAACTGAAAAAATACAAAAATTTTGTCTTAACTTACAATTACCTGTTGGTCAGATGAAATAGACTCTAATGCTTTCTGAATAACACGGCAGCCATACATCTGCAAGGCCAAGGGTAGAACATGACCACGAATACGAGTAGCCAGGGCTAATTTTTGATCCAAACTCCCAAACTGACAGAGAGGAAAATAATATTATTAAAAAGTGACCATAATGCTACTTTGCTAAACTTAAATAACCCACTGTTTGTAGCCTATTGAATCGACTTTTAAAATATCACATTTAGGTATTGTGAAGGGAGGAGGCATTTAGTTAAAAGTTAAGACAGACCCAAAGATGCTTAAAATGATAAGTGTATTACTTGATCTGGGGTCAAAAATTTCTGTTATTAACATACACCTTCACTTTTCATTTCAAACCAACAGCCCACATCTTTAATATAATAAATCTGAGCCATACATTCAGACTAGTTAATTCTCAACTATATTCTGACATAAACTACAACACAGATGCTTAATTATAAACTAATAATCATGTAAATTATAAAATAAACTAGAGGCCTAGTGTATGAATTTGTGCACGGGTGGGATCTGGCCGGCCTGCCCCAATAGATCAGATTGAGCAGGGCCAGCTGGGGGGAGGGGCCTTGGATGGTTGGCCAGCTGGCACCGCACCTGGTCGAACTCCTGGTTGAGGGGATAATTTGCATATTAGCCTTTTATTATATAGGAAAGATAATGTCTAACAAATCCAAGTAAAGACTATCCTATTATTTACTGCTTCATCTAAGAGTTACCCCCAATGCTTTATATTTTCAGATATTAATCAGGATGAATATTAACATTCCATTTTAAGGTAGGCCCATACATTTATCTGTTGGACATTTGGGTTGTTTCCACCTTCTGGCTATTCTGTATAACACTGAAATGAAAACTCAGTGTTTGAGACCTTGTTTTCAATTCTTTGGGTATATACAGTATGGGGCAAAAGTAGGTTTACAGTTGTTCATATGGAAAATAATACAGTAATTAATAATACAAGAAAAACTGTTTTGCCTACTCACAATTATAAACGTACTTTGCCCCATCCTGTATATATCTAGGAGCAAAATTGCTGGGTTGTATAGCAATTTTATATTTAGTTTTTGAGGAAATGCCAAACTGTTTTCCACAGCAGCTGAACCATTTTACATTTCCACCAACAATGTACAAGGATTATAACTTCTTCACAGCTCCACCAACATTTGTGATTTTCCATTTTTAAAATTACAATCATCCTAATAAATGTAAAGTGAAATCTCACTGTGGTTTTGAAATGTTTCCCTAATAACTAAGGATGTTGAGCTTCTTTTTCTATACCTATTGGCATTTGTATATTGTCTATGAAAACATGTCTATTCAAGTCCTTTGTTCACTTTTTAATTGAATTGTCTTTTTGAACTTTAGTTGTTCTTGAAATAGTGTGGATATAAAATATTTTATATGATTTGCAAATATTTCCACCCAAGCTCATATATTTTTATGTAAAAACTATAGGCCCGGTGCATGAATTCGTGCATGGGTGGGGTTCCTTGGCCTGGCCGGTGATCATGGCCATAGTGGAGGGCCCGCTGGCCCAGGGTAGGGACCCTGGGAAGTTGGCCAGCCAGGGGGAGGGGCCGTGGGACATTGGCCACCTGGGCAGAGGG
>NW_005871142.1:3093478-3149756 GCF_000147115.1 Myotis lucifugus | reverse complement strand
TGGGGGGGGGGGGGGGGGGACGACCCAGGAAGGGGGGGGGGGGGACCTCACAGGAGGTTGGCCGGCTGGGCCCCACCCCACCCCCGATTGGGACTGATGGGGGGACTGGCCGCCCAGGGGGAGGGGCCAAGGGAGGTTGGCCGGTCACAGGAGGTTGGCTGTGTGAGTGCACTGACCACCAGGGAGCAGCTCCTGTGTTGAATGTCTGCCCCCTGGTGGTCAGTGCACATCATAGTGACTGGTCGACTGGTTGTTCTAATTGTTCTGGTTGTTTTGTCGTAAGGGTCGCTTAGGCTTTTATATATACAGATGACTTTTACCCAATTTCCTGAGCTTTTCTAAGTATTGAGCATATACTTAAATAGATATACAAACATGTATGGGTGCTTACCTCAAAAAACTTTTGAATAACATAGTTGCCAAAAACATCTGTCATTAATTGATATGCTGCTTGTAAAATTTCATTAAAAACCATCTGTCGCTCAGCTGGAGTAGCTCTCTCTAGTTTTTGCTGTATGAACCTACATGGAAAAAATTTTTAAATGCATGACAGTACACTGAAAACAAGCTCCTACAAAATCCGTATGAACTGAGTACTTACAAGCCCAATCCACACAAACACAATTATTTTCAGAAACAGTACTAACACATTTTCTACGGTGGACAGCCAAGGTAAAACAAAAAGAAAAAAGTTACGAAGCATTTCTTTTACAACACCTTTCATTTAAAATTACTAGTTAAACAGGCAAAAATAAGAATGTAAAGATGTTTTAGTTCCGGTTGCATTATAATCAAAAAGAAAATCACAAACATTTTACTGGTTATTCATGTATTTTCAGAATATACATACAATAGTACTAAGTATCTTTTTAGGCCAGAATAAAAGAAACCCTTAGAAATAAAGCTCATCAAATGCAACTGAATTCCTTATAAGCTAGTCCTTGTGAATGATACAAGGTTCATTTGCTACTCTTAAGGTACTTGCAACTAGAGAGGGAGATAAAATTTATATGCAGCTATCTAATCAATAACTGTATTTCTTTTTTTTTTTTTTAAATATGTTTTATTGATTTTTTACAGAGAGGAAGGGAGAGAGATAGTTAGAAACATCGATGAGAGAGAAACATCCATCAGCTGCCTCCTGCACATCTCCCACTGGGAATGTGCCCGCAACCAAGGTACATGCCCTTGACCGGAATTGAACCTGGGACCTTTCAGTCCGCAGGCCGACGCTCTATCCACTGAGCCAAACCGGTTTCGGCAATAACTGTATTTCTTAAATTTCAGTTTTAAAGCTCGCTTCAGCAGCACATATACTAAAAATTTCAGTTTTACCTTAAAACTATAAAAAAAGAAAACATCTCAAATTTGATAAATGTATTAGAATTCTATTACCATTCTCCTTTCTGTGCTGGATCTTGAGAACACGACCTCAAGCATAGCTGGTTTGGCTCAGTGGATAGAGCGTCAGCCTGAGGACTGAAGGGTCCAGGTTCGGTTCCAGTCAAGGGCACATACCTCAGTTGCAGGCTCCTCCCTGGCCGGGCCCTAGTCACATCTACCTCAAGCATTATGGTATATGCATTTAATGTACAAAGGCACTGCCCTGGCAACTGTGGCTTAGTTGGTTGGAGCATCGTCCTGTACACTAAAAGGTTAGGGTTTGATTCCGAGTCAGGACACATACCCATGTTGCAGGTTCGATCCTCAGATGGGGAGTGTGAGGGAGACAACTGATTGATGTTCCACTCTCACATTGATGTCCCCACCCCTCCGCCTTCCTCTATCTCTAAAATCAATTTTAAAAAAGCATGTCTTTGGGAGAGGATTAAAAAATAATATGTACAAAGGCACTAATATTTCTATATTTGAATGTTTCAATTTAAGCTAAGTAACACTGAATATCTATAATAATAAAAGCATAATATGCTAATTAGACCAGACTGCCTTCCAGACGAAGCCGGGGCTACACGGGAAGCCCGGGTGCCAGGTGCTAGAGGGAAGCTGGTGCTGGCAGCTGGGGGAAGGAAGGCCTACTTTTGCACGAATTTCATGCATTGGGCCTCCAGTAAATCTATAAAGGAACACAAAAGCATTTAACTGGTTTTTAACTTTTTTTTTTAAAGATAATATATACATCAGGGATGCTTAAAGTCCACAAATGAAATTTAAAATCTTTTAAAATATATATATATATATATATATATATATATATATATATATATTTAAATATATTTAAATATATTTTATTAATTTTTTACAGAGTAAGGAAGAGGGATAGTTAGAAACATCGATGAGAGAGAAACATCGATCAGCTGCCTCGCCTCCTGCACGCCCCCTACTGGTGATGTGCCCGCAACCAAGGTACATGCCCTTGACCGGAATCGAACCTGGGACCCTTCAGTCCGCAGGCCAACGCTCTATCCACTGAGCCAAACTGGTTAGGGCTAAAATATATTTTTAATGATTTCAGAGAGAAAGGGAAAGGGAGAGAGAGATAGAAACATCAATGATGAGAGAGAATCAATGATCAGCTGCCTCCTGCACACCCCACACTGGGGATTAATCCTGCAATTTAGGCACATGCCCCGACCTGGAATCAAACTGTGACCTCCTGTTCATAAGTCAAAGCTTAAATATTGAGCCATGCCGGGCGGAATTCAAAATATTTTAAGAAAAATTAAAGATGTTAAATGATTTAGAGTCAAAGTAATAAAAACAATCCAATAAAAAGGACAAACTATATTTTAAGTATTAAAAATTCTCATAAAAGAAAATTGGAAAATTAAAAAAATCTAAGCCTGTATTTTTATTATTTATCCTAATATAAAAGACAAAATATAATCCATAGTAGGTATTTATTTTTTTAAAAGCTTCCAACTTTTATGCAGATCAAATGATTCTAGCCAAGAAAAATTTAGGCTTTTACTAGGTAGCAATTTCCAAGACAAAAATGCTGTGACTCCGGCCAGTGTGGCTCAGTTGGTTGGAGTGTCGATCCATACACCAGAAGGTGGTGGGTTCAATTCCCAGTCACGCCACATACTAGGGTTGGAGGTTTGATTGCCAGTCAAGGAGTGTGCAGGGGCAACCAATCTCTCTCTCTCTCTCTTTCTCTAAAATAATAAAAATATATCCAATAGGATTAAAAAAATATTTTAAATGTAGTGGAAAGTATCAAAAATCATAATCACTTACCTAGAACCATGCTGGTCTTGAGAAAACTCAACTATGTGTCCAATCAAGTCTCTAAGTTGAAGGTTTGGGAAGCGGTTATTTCTGAAATCTTCCAATAATCTACTTCGGCCTGAAGGCATAATATCAGACCTATTATACCGAAGCCTCGGAGGAGGAAAGAGCTGGCTGCTGGAGCTGAACAGACTGGAAGTGCTGGAAGCACTTCGATACTTTGCTTCTGCTCCGGGGGCTGCAGAGATATAGCGACCACTACCATTTGTCAGTCCTCCTACAACAAAGCAGTTGTGGTTAGCAAATAGTTTTGACAAAGTCATTCCTCAAATAAAAGTCACTTAAACTAAAAATTCAGTCAGTAGAGAAATTTTTCATCCCACTAATTCCTGTATGTTTAAACAAAGAAATAAAAATGGGAGGAAAATCTCACACATTTACTTAATGTGTGTGGCTATGAGATAAGGGGGAAAAAGAGACTAGAAAACACGAGGAAAAAATGTATTTGTTCTTGGCAGTTTAGTTTACAGCATAATTATAACATCTAATATCATACACAAAACCTGTATTTGTTCTTGGAAGCATGGTTTAAAACATCATTATAACAACTAATGTCATACATACTAATATCAATAACAGAATACTGAAACCACCAATAAAACTTTCAGTTACATTAACAAGCAAGTTGCAAATAACTAGCCAACTCAGGTTTGAAGCCACTGGAAAACATTTGACTAAAATTTATTTGGAGTATTAAAGGAACACTGAAGGCTAATCTGTATTTTTGGAATATATTTAAAAGCACATTAAGAAGTATATACTTCTGTGTAAAAAAAATCATTTCTTAGTTAACACATTGATAAGTTTTTGTAAGTTAAAAAACCACAATAATATTAGACAATAAATTCAAATGACACACTATTTTAAAATATTGTTTAAAAATACTCTCTATAAATACTATTTTATAGATAAGAAATCATAGTAATACATAACATTTATTATTCCTAGAGCTCTAATACTGATCTTTAAGATAATGAATAAAAATCCTCTTTAACTTACATACCATTCTAAACAAGAACAATAAATGGCAGTCAATAGAAACAAAAATAAATATAAGCAGGAAATTGTCCTTAATACATATAACCATTTAAAAGTACTTGACAGTGTCCTTTTAAAAAAGAAAATGTATAAAAAATTGCTAAATGCAGATTTAGTAGTTCAGATTAACAAAAATCCACATCAGCTTTATGCTATTGTATACCAACTATATGTAGAACAGTGCTGTATATACAACCAGGCCACAGGGTAAAGATGGTGCCAAGGACACACTGTCGGTGCAAAGTTATAAAGAGGCGCTAGGCCAAAAAAGTTAAAAGGACAAGGAGCAGTAAAAATGTTATAATCCTGGAGTGAACTGCTTTACTTTCAGTCCTCATCTTTACTCTTTTTCATTGAATTTCCCTTCATCCATATTTACTTGAACCCTCAGCCCCCTCTCCAACGTAAGTGCCATAAAATTACATTCACTCCCATGCTGGAAACCTAGTGTCTAACACATGTCTGTTCAGTATACAATAAATATTCATGAGTATTTTATGTAACATCAACTGCCTAAGGGCCAGTTCTATTTCTTTTTTTAAAAGTGTGTAACTTAAGTCATTTTATACACCAAAACTACTAACATCAAATTTTCATGTTACATCTAAAAAGTGAAAGAATTTAGTGTCTTAATACTTGTCTCAATTTCCTATTAACTCTTCTGGTCCACTATTATGATTTCTATTTATATAGTTCCATTAACTGTTCACAACAATAACTGATCACTAGCCCATTCAATTCTTAACAATTCCTTAACCTTTCTGCAGGATAGGGGTGCTATGATTAGCATTCCAATTTGTTTTTACAATTTTATTTTCCCACTCAAAGGACCTCTTTGATGATGTCACATTACACTAAAACCTACAGCATCCTGCTAGAATACATACTCTATATTCTTTAGTCTAGTTTTCACATCATTATTCCAAACCTATTTCTTACACAAATTTCCTAGTACTGCCCTAATTGTTCACTGCCCGCCCCCCATGACTCTCTGTATTGTTGCTTATTATTACCTCAAACATAAAGACTAATTTTTTTCTCTTGTCCTTAATACACTAAAAAAAATTTCAACACCAGTTCAATATACATACTTACTCCAGAAATGACCATGTCAGTTTTATTTGATATCTTCCAAGTAGTCCTAGGAACATGCAACAGAAATGTCTAGATATTCTTTAATTACATTCTATCAGCAATTAACATCAAACTCCTCATGCTGACAACTTAAAATGTCTAATACTGTTAAACTGCCTTGAGTTTAAAAAAATCTCGGTATTTCGCCTGGCCAGTGTGACTCAGGGGTTGAGTACCGACCTATGAACTAGGGAGATCACAGTTTGATTCCTGATGAGGGCATATGCCCGGGTTGTGGGCTTGATTCCCAGTAGGAGGCGTGCAGGAGGCAGTTGATGGATGATTCTCATCATTGAGATTTCTCTCTCCCTTCCTCTCTGAAATCAATAAAAATATATTTAAAAAAAATTTTTTTAATCTTGAAATTTCACTTCTAGAAGACTAATTAGTATTTTCACGTATAAAACTAAAAAAAAATTTCACTAAGGGCAGGATACCCTCTTTTCTCTTACAAATTAAGAAGCATTTAAAACCTAATTTATAGCCCTGGCCACTGTGGCTCAGTTGGTTGAGCGTTCTCATGCACTGAAAGGTCACGGGATCGATTCCCGGTCAAGGCACATAACCAGGCTGTGGGTTTGATCCTTGGTCAGGGTGTGTGCGGGAGGCAACCGATCAATGTTTCTCTCTCTCTTTTAAATCAATAAAAACTATTTAAAACCCAATTTATAACATACATTAAACATTTTAAATTTGGCTTTCAAAACATTGAAAACATGTCATCCAAAATCTATTTGGGGATTGAGGGATATTCTACAAAACTACTGGTCTATAATCTTCAAAAATGTTGAGGTCATTTGATAGTATTACTACATTATTGTTAATTTCCTCAACTCCCTTTGATAATTGTGGCTATATTTTTAAAAATGTCCTTATTTTCAAGAAACATACACTGATGTATCTGTGAGTAAGGGACATTATGCCTGCAACTTCCTTTCACAAATGTAAGGAAAAAAATTGGGTGTGAAGGGAAAGGGAGATGAAGAGAGGGGGAGAAAGAACAAAAATGATAAAGTAGCCCTAGCTGGTTTGGCTCAGTGGATAGAGTGTCGGCCTGCAGACTCAAGGGTCCCAGGTTCGATTCCAGTCAAGGGCACATGTCCGGGCTGCGGGCTCAATCCCCAGTAGGGGGGGGGGGGAGATGCAGGAGGCAGCCAATCAATGATTCTCTCTCATCACTGATGTCTCTCTCTCTCTCTCTCTCTCTCTCTCTCTCTTCACCTCCCTCCCTCCCTCTCTGAAATCAATAAGAAATATTTTTTAAAAAGATAAAATGTGGGAAAATAACATTTAGAGTATCTAGATGAAGAATATGCTGGAATTATTTTGTATTAAGTGTTACAACTTTCCCATAAGCCTGAAATTATTCCAAAATTTGTTAAAAACAATCAAGCAGGTCATCTATATTCACACTTGGAGTGCGGGAAACGAGTTAAGTCGGCTCGCGTGAATTGCGCGTACTCCGCGGGAGCCGTCTTTAACTCGGTTCATATAGATTTGCGGTGGAGTGCGGGAAACGTGTAAACTCGGGCCGATTGTAACTGCGTATTACCAAATATTTGTTTGTAATCCACCCTTTTGGTGGATGGAACAAAACCAAAAGACAGAGCCATCTTATATTTTGGCGGGAAATTCACCCGCACTCCAAGTGTTCAAATCACTGCTACTGATAGTGTAAAGGCATAATAGTCCATTCAATTCATCACTGACATCCCCCTATCATTTACCACTTCTTAATCACTATCTAAATAAGAGTGTAGAGGACATGAAGATCTGTATTATAATTTCACAGATGAAGTCACTATGGTTCAAATGATGTGACTTACACTAGGTCAGCCAGGACTCTTAGACCAGACCTTATCACACAAGTGTGCTGCTCCTTATGCTATTGACATAGTTATCTTTCAAGTTCATTCATGAAACTGAAAGAAGGTGAACACCCTTGCAATTATTCTAGTACAAATTATATGATTTTATGTTTTCATTTAATTCCCTTGAAAAGTCTATTGTTTTAGAATCTTTCCCTAGTAAACATCAGAATTCAAAAAGATTTTAATACTGGGAAAATCACAGGGGAGAAAAACAATGCAACAACTAAAACCACTTAAATAGTCTTTTTACTTTTCCTTCCTTTTCCACCTCCTTAGGATATGGAATGATAGCTCCTCAACCTATCAGACCTGTGTGTTCTTTTAAAAATACAGTTTCATCAATCTTATTTAAGACCTACTGAATTATCCTCAGTGGATAATATTTATTAAAGAAACAACAACAATGTATCTGAAGGTTATTCTGATAGAAGGTTATTCTGATAGAAGAGTTTGGCAGATAAAGAACTAAAATCAAGGTAATTTATTTATCTGTATTATGCAGATAAATAATTTCATTTTATAGCAGGTTGTCAACTACTTAAAGTAAAAAAAATCATAATCCAAGTAAATTCTGGGTTCTGAAGACTACAACTACATACAGGCTACTAGGCAGAGTCCATTTCAGAAGGCAAACTTCTGCCCTAGCTGGTTTGGCTCAGCGGATAGAGCGTCGGCCTGCGGACTCAAGGGTCCCAGGTTCGATTCCGGTCAAGGGCCATGTACCGGGGTTGCGGGCACATCCCCAGTGGGGGGCGTTCAAGAGGCAGCTGAATCGATGTTTCTCTCTCATCGATGTTTCTAACTCGCTATCCCTCTCCCTCTCCCTTCCTCTCTGTAAAAAGTCAGTAAAATATATTAAAAAAAAAAAAAAAGGCAAACTTCTGGAAAGGTCAAGAAATGTTAACATGATAATGGAAGATGACTAGTTACTTAGAGTAGGCAAAGAATCAATGGTATAGTAGCTGGAAAAAGTAGGGAAAAAAAGACAATTTTATGGCATTAATTTTGGTTACCTCTAGCTCATTAACAGATCCACTTAGTACTTTTAGTTTAATATTTTTTCTATGATCAGTTTTCAAAATAAGTATATGAAACATTCAGCCATGGATAATCTGATCTGCGTGCTGCTAGACATTAATGGGGAAAAAAGACTTCACAGCAGTGCTTTTCAATACGCACATAAATCATTTTGGGATACTGATTACACATTTCTAAAAGGACAAAACTGGTCAGACCTTTGTCTTGAGTCCTGGCATCTCATTTTAAAAGGTTTTATGTGTTCAACATAATCAGTTTCTTTACAAAGCCCACTTTAATTAATATTCAAAATTGATACTATTTGTTAGACCCTGAGAATCCATGGCATGTAAGTTTTTTTGCTGAGAAACAAAAAAGCAACGATCTCATCTATGAGCCTAATTCAACCTAAATATCTGCCTATTAATATGACATTGTTTTCCTCTTATACACAATAACTGTTATTTAAAAGGCAGCTACCATTTATTGAACACTCTTTGTTGGACACTTAGAGAGTAAACTGCATAAAACGCTATACTGTGCTGAACTGTGTTCCCCTGAAAGTTTGTCTTTTGTTTTAAGCCACTTGACTCCAGTAATTTGCCACAGCAGCCCTAGTGAACTAATACAGATTTTGGTACTAAGAGTAGGTTGCTACTAATAATTAGACCGAGGGTTTTTCCTTTTTACTATTATGTCTGCAATGACAAGCAGAGTTCAGGTCAATAGAAGGCAAGTAGTTAGGAAGAAAAAAAATGCATTAGGGAAATGATGGGGGACACAATCAAAGGCTCATATGAACATGCAAAGATTATGAGTTAATTATGAATTAAAAGGGAAGTGTAAAGTCGTCTGTAAATTATGAATTATTCCTTTCCAAAGTGTGTCTCTGCATGTGGGCGCTACTGGAAATTTCAGTGGGATAATCCTTTTTTTGTTATGAAAAGTTTAGCACCTGGCTGCTAAATGTTAATAGAATCTTTAATGTCAATAGAATCCCCACAACCTTTGTGACAGGCAAAAACTGTTGTCACACCTTGGTAACCATACTAGGTATTTTAAACAAGCACTCCAAGTGATTCTGATGCTGAACCACTGAATCTGATCAAGTGTTTTCTAGTCCTAACCCTGTGATTATCCTAACTGAATTAACTGGTGAAAAATTCTGGCACTGAAGCACAAAAATCACATTTAATGTATTAAAGGATAATGAGTAAAATTAATCATTGTGAACCCAAAGTAGAACTAAGATCAGTAACTTTGTGTACAGAAGTGAAACAAAATAATTTCTCCATATAATTAATACTTTTAGAATTTCTACTCAACAGGCTTCATACTCATCAACAAATAAATGACTTTTAGACACACAAAAAGGTTGAAGCAGTGCTTACATTTATACCACCACGAGAACCTGTAAGTAATATTCTACTGAGGCTGAATACGCTGTTCTGTGGCCTATCCCTGAGTCACCTGCCTGATTAAACATTCTTACTTCATGAAGTAGGTAATATGTTTGGACTTTAAATGTCTAGACAAGAACTTTACTATAAATCTCAAGAGTAACTAAAGTGAGAAAGGTATCTAGAAGTCTAGTAATCTTATACACAACTTAAAAACATAACCATGCCACTTTGAGATAAACAGTCTGAGAGGCTGATTAGAATATTGTTATTTATACACTTTGCAAAGTTGTTCAGTTAATTATAGGCTAACAGAAAAAGCAAGGATAGTAACAGGAATCAGAATTGTGTTCTAGCCTCAGTTCTGTCATTTATTCTCTCTTGGGCTCATGTGACCTATAATTTTATCATCTTTACTGGGCATATCACTCAGCCAGTCTATGTTAACAATTAGGATGAAATGAAATAATGAGCATGAAGGAACTTTAGAAAACTACCAAATGCTATTCAGTTACAGAGAACTTACTACTTGGTAATAGTACTTCCAATGAAAGCTTTAAAAAAATTAGTTTTCTGCATATATGAAACTCAGAAAAACTGCACACAGCTTTGCAACCAATTTGAACAGATTTGTTTTAATTCTTAGACATTTCATTCTATAGAAGTTGACTATATGTGCCAAAGGTCAGCAGTTTTAACACATGTAACTACTACTAATAGGAAAATGATCTTAAAAGTTAATATCATCCTGCTCACACACTTAATAAAAATTTTGCTGTGATTAAGAGAGAAGATAGGTTATAAAATTTTCTAATCCCTAGCAAGCTAAAGTACTATGTGATTACTAAATACATGATGTTAATGAATCTTCAGAACCAATAGCCACCTTTCAATAACGAATTTCACTAAATACAAAGCTTGGGTTACATGTCTTAGTGTACTTTTCTTACAAAACCCCCCCCACAAGCCAGTTCAAAAATGAAAAGGCACAAGGGAAAATATCCATTAGTTTGTCATGCCCTAAATTAAATACATATACAGAATACAGCTTTTACCCAAGAAGTTTTGTATCAACCTACTTACTATGAGCATAAAGATCGGAGTAAACAAGAAACCACTAACATTTCTAACATTTTAAAAGTTTACTGAAAGAAGGAAAGAGAGGAAACAAGGAAGGAACAAACTAGTCAGCTAGCTCCAGGTAGAAGAATAAAATAATAGTGGAAATCTTTAATGTTCTATCACAAATAGTGAAGTATCTTGAAATAAGATGCTGATTTCTATCAGAGAGAATGATTAAAAGTAACAACTGCAGGTAGAAGACTTTTCCTTATCACTACAGATAAATACATGAGAAATTAATTCAAGTATTATTCAACACTGAACCTGATGCCCAAAATTTGACACTGACTACTCTTTGCATTTTAAAATAAAAATCATTAAAGTTCTCTTTCCTTGTTCTTTTCACATGTTCCTCTGATCCACCAGTAATTTAAATGCTGTTTGTAGAGTTGAAGTCAACAGGAGAACCAATCTGAAGGAGCTTCAAAATGGCTCCAAATGGTAAAATTTTGGGATTAAAAAAAGGGCATAATGCCAAAACCGGTTTGGCTCAGTGGATAGAGCGTCGGCCTGTGGACTGAAAGGTCCCAGGTTCGATTCCGGTCAAGGGCATGTACCTGGGTTGCGGGCATATCCCCAGTAGGAGATGTGCAGGAGGCAGCTCATCGATGTTTCTCTTTCATCGATGTTTCTAACTCTCTATCTCTCTCCCTTCCTCTCTGTAAAAAATCAATAAAAAAAATATTTAAAAAAAAAAATTAAAAAAAAAAGGGCATAAAATTAATGTCTCAGACTGCAATGGACAGAAACATATCAACTAGTATTAAACTCCATCAATTTACAGGTACGATGACTGAAAAAAACAGTCACCTTTAGATGTTGCTAAGACATCAACTCATTCTCAAAGTTAGAAAATCAAGGGGAAAAAAATCAAGCATTATCCTAACTCATATATGAACTATATATTTCACGGTAACCTCACCATTGATGAGGAAAAGTTCTTCTTCTGGAAAAGTTCCAGCTAATAAATGCAGAACCACAGAATTAAGAGTATCACCATTTTATAACTGCTGCAGAAATAGTTAGGTAATGATCAAATGGACAACCTCACAATAAAGACACCAGACATGTGTCTCCTGATAGGAGTACAGAACCATATCCTGGCCAAGATGATAAGCCAACAAACCAATAATTAGATCAAACCCCTAGGCTTATTTCCATTTTATAGGAAATACAGAGAAATAATGTTAATATGGAGGAACATGTTAAACACTATCATTGCTTACTGCTATAAGCAAAGTCAAAATATGGGAAAGGCAACAGGAACAAAGTTTCTTCAACAAATACATGGAAAGAAAAAGAAAAAAGATGAAGGGGAAATGGTTCCTATAAAAAGACATATCAAACAAATTTAATGTATGGACCTTATTTGGATCCTGATTCAAACAATACAATTGGAAAAAGACATTTAAGTAATGACATTTAAGGAATTAAGAGTAATGAGAAATTACTAATTTTAAAAGGTATGATAATGACATTGTGGTTATAATTGTTTTTTTTTTTAAAAAAGAGTTGCTCTTTGAAATTTCATACAAGAAAATGGAGGAGCCTGGCTGGCATGGTTCAGTGGTTGAGCGTTGACCTATGAACCAGGAGGTTGGAGTTCGATTCCCAGTTGGGGCACATGCCCTGGTTGTGGGCTCGATCCCCATTGGGGGCTTTCAGGAGGCAGCCAATCAATGATTATCTCTCATCATTGATGTTTCTGTCTCTCCCCCTCCCTTCTTCTCTGAAATAAATAAAAATATATATTAAAATGAAACATCTTTCTTGGGAAACCAGAAGCACTAAATGCTGCCATTAGGCTTTTTCTGTGAAAGTGACTAGCATGAGCAGAGAGCTAGTAAGAAAAAAAAAAAAAGTTCACATGTTTTATCCAATACTTTAAAAATGTAGCTATCAAGGTCTATCATTAAGTATAATGATTGTGTGTCTTAAAATCTCAATAACTTGGAACTAATTCCAACCAATTCTAATGAAATTGAGAACTTTATCTCATGATATTATACTCCTAACGTGTGATTGTGAGCTCAGTAAAATTATTTTTAAAATGAATATGCAAATTCATTTCCACAGGAATTTTATAAATAATCACAGCCCTGATAACTTGATTTATAAAGAAATCCACTTAAAGGACATACAATTTAAAATAGTTTTTAGACCAGAGAGCATGTAAGTCTTGCATCGTGACTGAATCACAGGAAAGCAAAGGATCAACTATTTCCATGAACACTAAACCAAGAGCAAATTTATGAAATTATTTTCAATCCAGCAGAGTCTATTCCTTGTTAACAATATTGTCTGTCATACTACAATTAAAGCCAGAGGAAACTGGAGAGTATACAAGAAAGTAATCTACAGATAATTCTAATCAGAGGTATATTAAAGTATCAGATTTCAAGGTGAAGGAGTTTAATTAAGGGTACAAAGTATCAGGATAATGTAGAATTGCTGGCCCAAGTTATGATTTCTCGTAATTGACTAGAATTCCTTCCTTAAGCATCTATATAGCTAGATTTTTACATTCTAAAATAAACACACCTAGATTGCTACTTAATCATAGAGACATTGGAAAAGTAATTTTTAACCCAATTTCTAAGCAACCTGTGTAGAATAATTAATGCTATTTATACAGGCTTTAAAGCACAACATAAGCAGTAACAGTTGACAGGAATCTGACCTGAAACTTACCTATGAAAAAAATGACAGGACATGACATATAATTTTAACAAATAAAACATAAAACTACTATGAAAGATCTAGTCTTAGTTATGTTCCAAATTTGTGTATCCATTTCAAAGTTTCAAAGGCATGTTTTATAGAAAGGTGGAGGAAGTAGGTCTGAACAGAAATAATAGAAATCAGGAACTGAGCAGCTCCTGTGACCAAGAAATAATAAATGAAGGTGTTAAAATAAAAACTGATACATTTACACAAATAGTGCTGCAAAACAGATCATAGGACCCCACCTGAATAAATTCATTATTTGTGTACATATATTCAATATCCCCCATAGAGCAAAGGTCCAGAATTTGGGATAGATGACCTGTCTTTAAAATGGAATCTGGCCCGACCAGGGTGGCTCAGTAGTTGAGCGTTGACCTATGAATTAAGAGGTCACTGGTCTGACTGCTTGTCAGGGCAAACGCCCAGGTTGTGGGCTCAATCCCTGGTAGGGTGCGTGCAGGAGGCAGCGGATCGATGTTTCTCTCTAATGAATATTTCTATCTCTATCCCTCTCCCTTCCCTTCTTTCTAAAATCAATAAAAACATTTTTTTTTATTTTAAAAGGATTTTTCAATGACATAATTCTAAATGATTATTACTATAAAAGATATTTTTGTTACATAGTCACTTACTGTATTAATGAGCTTTAAGAAAAAAAAATCTATACTCCTATGATGAGGAGGGAGAGGTCAAACATGTCTGCTTATAAGGACAACATTACTTTTTAAATTGGAAGCAGATTTAAATCTTTCCAAGTACATAAAAATCAGCAATAGAACCTCTCACTTTCAATTGAGGTAATTAGGATTACAAAAATCCAAACTCTAATTTTAAAGAAATACTTTTTAGAGGAGACAGGGATTCATATAAAGCCTCAGATATCCAAAAACCCTTCCAAATATACTATTAACTACTTGGACAAATACTTCCCAGAAAGGGAAAAAGGTAACCACTAATTCAATAATCTTAGGGTGGGGGCAATTTTAATACACAGATACAAACAAAGTTCTAAATGCTCCAACTTCAAGGGTACAATAAGCCTAAACCATTTTTTTTCCTTAAACATATTTAAAAGAGAAGTATATGGACCAAACCCTTAAGTTTCTTTACCTCACAAATTCATATACCCTTTGGGTAAATGGCCAATCATTCAAAGGCCAAAGCAAAAACCATTGTACTAAACTACATAATTTAAAGTTAAATAACTATGTGACTAATTGCTTTTTTTCTGGTGTACAAAAACAATAGTGAAAATTCTCTTTCACTATCATGTACAAATAGTTGACTTTTCAGATGATCTAAAACACATACAAATCAAAAGCACAGACAAGAAAAAAACACACCACTGTATTTCATAAAAGAAACAAGATACAATAGGGGTCTTTACCTTACTGTACATTAGACCCTCACTTTAAATTTTCATAATAGAATTTTTTCAAAAGGCTAATATCTAAAAGCAAAAGCAATTTGGCATGTTTTATCCAACATTAAATATTTCACATATATTATAAACACATACACACAAACACACATGTATACATACAAATAAAAAGGGTTTTGGTTGTTTTTTTTTACCTAAATGCAAACTGGATGAGGATCCATGTGATGAAAGTGATGGCGGTGGCGTAAGTGAATGTCCTGGAGTTTGGCTTGGCAGAGGCATGCCTATTGGACTTGGAGAGGAGGAAAATCCCAGACTATTGTAAAATGGTTGCCCTATGGGTGCTAGGCTGCTACTAGATCTTTTGTACAAGTCAGAGCTAGTAGATAGAGACTCTCTCCTTGTGGCACTACTACTTGCAGAACTGCCAACTGAAGAAGAAATAAAAAAAACCCTAATTACATACAGTGTTAACTGAATAAAACCTATCCCCAACTCTTGCTGGGAAATAACAGGAGTGATCACAATAATTATTTTTAGAAACATTATGGAGAAGATAATTACTGTGATAACTATATATACACTAACTTATTAATCATAAAAGGGTATAAATGCACCCCAATAAAGTAACCAAATATTTAACATAGCAGTCATATGTTCATTATTTCACACATATTTATCACTGACACATATGATTACTGTGCTTTAATACCCTGGTATGATTTATAAACCCTGGAATTGTAAGTAGTCTGCTTTATGATATGCTAGAGAGTCAATTCCAATAAAATTAAATTTTGCTAGTGTCCTAATCTCTGGAGCCAGTTCTCAGACTTCAACTCAATGCCAAGAAAAGACTATACTAATAAACAGAATATTAACATATTTCCCTCACCATTCACATTTAATTTGGCTTCTACCTTGTGTTCAAACCATAGTGCTTTAAGTCCATATTGGCCCGAATATTAGTCAGCTGTGAAATATAGATGGCAGCTTATTCCCCACTATACATTCTCCTTATCCTTCAACAACTAAACTACAAAATATTTATGAAAAAACTAAACTTTTAGAAAATAGTTCTCATCACT
Source organism: Myotis lucifugus (assembly GCF_000147115.1). NCBI lineage: Eukaryota > Metazoa > Chordata > Mammalia > Chiroptera > Vespertilionidae > Myotis > Myotis lucifugus. The sequence goes on along the minus strand of NW_005871142.1, from coordinate 3,133,732 downwards.
GTTATCACACCAAAAACATGCTTTCACTTACCCCTCAGGATCTTCCATTCCTAAGTTTTTATTACTGGCCCTCTTAGCCCCTTACTCAAGTGAAGACTGATCAGCCTATTTTTTTCTTAGATAATATATAATTATTTTATATTACATCTTTTATTGTCCTACATACTGAATTCTGTTTACTTAATTCCAAATTCAACTATTAACCTCTACTTCATTTTTCCTTTTGTGCTCCACAAAAATCATAAAATAGAATCACATCATCATATAGCTGTGCATGCAATGAACAGAAAGCAAGATTTGACCTTTAACATTTATCTGGATAATCAAATTCTTTACCAAGTATTTGAAGGGGTTGTTCAATTCTTGTCTCACTTGGTGTAAATATTTTCAAGTATACTTCCACTTATTTCTAAGCACTGTCCTTTTAAACCAAATGCCTTTTTCATCTAAGGAAATTTCACATTACTTTTCTTAATCTGTCAAGTTTTTTAAGAACATGCTCTATATTCGGACCAATATGGTAATTTGCGTCAAGAGAATGTTAAAGTTTATATTTGGACTTGGTTTTTTAACCTCAAGTCAATTATATATAGGTCATAAGGGTATAGTTTAAAGAGAAAAATTAAGCAGAGTACATGATGGGTACACCTAGTTAAGCTTATAATTCAGACATAAAGAAACTTTAATTACGTTGGTTCTTGTCAAATTCAAAATTCTATAAAGAAAAAAACCAGGCTCCCACGGCTATATTAGGCAAAATATTATAACAATATTCATTCAACCTTTTATACCTGCCAGTGCAGTTTCTGAAAGACTGATGTTGATGTGTTTTATTGAAAATTTTACATCTTAAGATATCATTATAACAGGGAAATATCAGGTAACTATATGCATTTTAATAGCAAAAAAACCCCACAAACAAATGTAAACGCTAATGTAGTAAATAGCTCTTTTGAGTTGGTTTTGTCAAAATTGTCAGTGTTTGCTACATTAACTATGCTAATTTAAAAGGACACTGTCAAAGTGATTTTTGTAAGACATGGCTACATTTTAAAGTCCTATTTATTTCAGTAACAATTTAACTGACAAAGACAATAGCTCTCTAATGAGAACAGTAGCACTATCTTTCTCCTGGCAAATAATTAAATGAACCGTAATTTTGACACATGCAGTATTTTCCTCCAAAAAGGAAAAGCCAAACCAAACATTTAAAAGTAATTCAGAAATAACTTTAAACATATACAAACTAGCTCCTTTTTACTATATGCTTAAATTACCTGCAAGTGTAATATGAAATATAAAACAAAGTCTATCTAAAATATCTAAGAAGCTAGAAAATGGAGTCACTAATCATTAATTAACTGTGTATATAAAATGTTCAATTACAAACTTTCAATTATAACAGCACTTTCTAAATAATGGGTATCAAAAGGATGATTTAATCACTATATTACAATGGTTAAGCTTCTTGGCCAACTGTTTTATAAATTAGAGTATTTAACACTGTTAAGCATTAATAATTTCATCATAAGAGAATGACTATGTATGTTATTGTGTGCAAAAATGTGCACATACCACAATATATTTTAGATTTCGTATAGGCATGGAACTGCCATAATGTGAAACGGCAATGATAGATTTTGTAAGCAAACATATTGTAGCACTTGAATGAATTCTCACAAAATGTCCAAGAGGAGGGAGATGGTATAAGACTATTTACTAGTATTTGGGGTGGCAATTGTTAATACCCTCTGAAGCAAGATGAAACAGAGGTGCCCCAGACTGAAAATCAGAATTGAGTAAGCAATGCTTATAGAGGCATGATGGTTAAGTTTTGGGGAAAGAGGCATCTGTAGGGGTCATTTGTGGGAAACAAAATGTTCAGGCCAACCATTTCTGAATGCAGGGGAAAGCTCTTCAAAACTAAGAGACAAATGGGAATTTGGAAGAATTACGTAAGGGGCCCTACAAATCTATACCAGACCACCAGTGACATATTTTATTAGAAAGGGTACACGAGGTTTATCAAAGCTCTTCTCTATTTTCCTTGGGTTACTTAGGATTTATAATTTATAGTTTATGAACTAGTTACTGCAACAAATTTTGTGTTTTTTAAAAGATATTCTCTTTGATTTTCTTTGGCATTTAGGATTACTTAGGGAAAATGCTTGTCAATTGTGTTAGAAGCAAAAAATTAGTCCTAACGGAGTCCTTGGGCTGGAGATAAGAATACTAAACTCCAAAAGGGATTAAAAAAAAAAGTAGAAAAATTAAATTAAAAGATTGAACGGTCTCCATGTTCACTAGGTTTTCCCTCAGAAGTTATCGTGCCCATTCTTTAGGCAATTTTGTTAGGCAAGGGTTAAGTCCCTATTGTATTTCATTATAACCAAAAAATAAGCATTTTGCATCTAAAAGTTTATAGCTGCTATTCAAGACCATTCCTCCTATAAATATTAAAAATATTTAGAAGACCATTCCCTAGAAACCTGGAAAGCATATTAATAATGGCTGACACATGTTAGTTTTGCCATTTTTTACACCAGAAAAGGATATAACTTAATGGATGGGAAAATAGACGAGAAGCAGTTTTAATGATTCTAAGATGTGAGAGAAATGAGGGTAAGCAGCTTTCCCCCTAATGCTTCCTGAATACACTGGAAATGTTAGAGAATGATTAATACAAGGTGTCAACAGTGGGCCTCTTCTCATTTCACTCAGTTACAAAATCAGTTTGTATGGATAATTTATTTATTTTGTGAAGTTATTTAACATTTGAATCTCTCAAGTATTATATATAAAATTAGGCCCTGGGAAAAACACCCTTTCAAACAAACTTTTAGTGATAAAAAGGCTAATTATTTAATCTAAAATAAAGTAAGCACACTGGTAGTTTCTTAGGGACTGTTTAGAACATTTCATTATATTTTATTTTTATATATTATATGAAATAAAGAAAATCATAAGAATCAGTAGCATTTAATAAGAATAAATAATCTGATAAGTACACAAAGACACCAGAAATTAAAGATGGCAAAAGTATTTACTTCCACAAGCATTATGTACAGAATAAGGAAGAGCTAGTAACTAGCATAAAATACTGCTCCAAACAAACCTACTAAAACAAAAATTACAATTCTTAAGGCCAGGGGAAAATGTGTTATATTTGAGAAAAGGATGGACTGCTTGAAATGAGTTAAAACATTCATAGATGTTTACAGATTTGCAGGAAGTAGTTTGTCTTCTACAAAACCCAATAAACCAGAATTTTAATCCTGTCCTTTCTACACTACAAGCTATTTATTATTGCTTATTTTAACATTAAAAACATACATATACCGGATATCATCTTAAAAGGAACTTACCTGATGAACCAAATCCACTGAGGGCAGAGCCTATAGCAGCACCCAAAGAACTACTGCTTCCAAAGCCAAGAGATGTACTTCCAGGTTGGCCAGGTCCGTGAGAAAATAAAGAACTGCTCTGGGAGCTATTAGTCAAAGATGTGCTCCCGTAAAATGAATTAGACTGTAGATTAGTGCTTGGCTGCTGTTGCTGCTGCTGCTGCTGTGGTGGCTGAGTGCCAATTGGCCGAAATAGACCATTTGTGCTGCCTGTAAGACTATTTGCAGTTCCTCCAGCTGCCGCTGCTGCTGCCGCTGCTGCAAAGTAAATTGCAGATACTTCTTAAAACTACTCAGAAAAAATGTTTCTTTTTTTAAAATATCTCAAACAATATCAGAAAAAATATTATCCCTGAAAACGCCAGTTACACTTACCAGCTTGTGCTGCTGCTGAACTAATTAAAACAGGTGTTGGAGCCATTAATCTAACTGGAGCTCCAAGGCCAGTTCTTGCTCCAGGGCCAACCACTAAGGCACCAGTCTGATCATAATAGGCAGTTGGAGCTAGTACTTGATAGCCTAAACAATATTAAAATAAATGTTTGATGAAAACATGTATTGTAGAAAACATGCATATTTATTTCCCCCCGAATGTTTTTATCAAGCAAAAAACATAGCGATTGTATACTTATTTATATCCCTTAGTTACTATATGAAAAACATATTTGAGAAGGTATTGCTAAATGTGTGAAAATGTAGTAAAGCATAGGTTAAGTTTTAACCATTTGTACGCCATAACCGTCTATAGACGCAAGCGGCGGGTCTTTTTAAATTAAATTCAAAATATCGTGGCAGTTAACTGGTTAACAAAGATGTCTTTCACTTGTGGATCACAAAATAAGGTATTTTCCTTTATATAAAAATTATCAAGTGCTGATAATAAAAAAATATTCCTATTTAGTCATTTCTGAGAAGAGGATGGATAAAAAGACTAAGAAAATGAGGTATAACATGATATAGAAATATTTATTACACATTAGTTAAGTTCTAAACCAAGTGCCTCAGTAACAGCATTCCCTTAGATTTTCATTTGTAAGCATCTCTTTAAAAACTTAAATCATGATATAAACAGATACCTTAAAATCATAAGGTAACAATCTATTTGTAAAGGTTCTCAAGCTAAAATTTGAATAAAAATCATGCAGGCATTAGTTTTTTTCATAGCCCTGAAACACAAGGCAGGTGACAATTTGCATTATTCCAACTATAGGAGAGTGAAGTTTACCTCTTAGCAGTCTTTCTCAGTAGGGATTCCTCATCTGAACCACAGAACAGAAAATAACTATTTTGCCAATTCTCCCAAGGATGATACATAACAAGTATCACTGTAGATGCACAGGAGAGAAGTTAACTACAAATAGTGGATACTTTAAGTCAATAGGGCTTAGTTTACTCCCAGAATTCAAGAGAAAGGCTGCCTTATACAGTAACAGGGACTCAAGCTCAATAGTGACAACCACTTGAAAAAAGGTACTGCCAACCTCCAATACTTTTAGGTTTAAACACTAAGACAACCACTTTCATGTGTAAAGGTTGTTTTTAATTAAATACAGTAATTTTGACTGTTTTACAGTTAGTTTTACTGTAATAAATATAAATTAGGAGGACTAGTCAAAAGAAGAGATGCAAAAGGCAAAATTTAGGAGGAACGCAGAGCTTCCCAGAACTTTCCTCACGGATGAACTCCTCATGAAATGATAAATTTGAGAAGATTATTAGATATCCAACAGGAGAGGTCCAATAGGATATACAACTCTAAAGTTTAGGAAAGTTAAAAATCTGGGTGTTGTCAACATAAAGATAATATTTAAAGCTATAAGACAAGATGAAATCACCAAGAAAATAAAAAAGGGGTCTATGGATTGAGGGTACTTCACATTAAGAGGTTGGAGAGAGGAGGAACCAGGAAAGAGACTCAGAAGGAATAACCAGTAAGGAAGAAAAAATTAAACAATGTGATTTCTTGAAGGCCAAATTAAAAAAAAAAAAATCAATGAAGATTGAGTGATCAATAATGTCAAATGGTGCTAAAAGCCACGAGTTGAGAACTGCGCAATGGAGTTAGCAACCTGGAAGTCACCTGGTAAGGGACAAAAGCCAAACTGGGCAAGTTCAGTAAAGAATGAAACTGAAGACCCACAAACAAGTACAGACAATGCTTTTGAGGAATTTTGCTCTAAAAAAGGGGGTATTGAGAGTAACTTTTTTCTTAACCAGAAATATACTTAACTAGCAGAACATAATTTATTATTGTGAAATAAAACACAAAAAGTCAAAAAAGTATAGTGTTAATGATTGTAACACAAAAAAGTATAACCACTATCCTAGTCAAGAAATAGAAACTGCCCAGGAACCCATCTCTCCTATGTCCTTAGCTCAACCAGTTTTCTCTTTCCCTTAAGAGTTACACATTGTCTTATTATTTATAACAATCTCTTGGCTTAGATTATTTAAAAGTTTTTATGCATAATTCATCCAAGTGGTTGTGTACAGATCATCCCGGTTTCCATTTCCATTATTATATAGCCCCTCACTGGATGGACACCAAAATGCATTTATTCAGTAATTATTTACTGGGAACAGTCTGGGGCTACTATCAACAGTGCTGCCATAAACATTTCTGTACATGTATCCTGAAGTGTATGTGTACATATTTCTCTAACATATAGTAGTTGACACCCTGAGTCATAAAGCAAGCACATTATTTTCAACTTTGGTAAATAATGCCAAGCCACGTCCAAAGTGGTTGTGCAATTTTACACTGTTACCACCTCGGTATTAGAGTTCCCACTACTCCATGATTTTAATAATACTCCACGCAGTCAGGCTTTTTAAATGTGGCCAATCTGGGTGACTCTGCTGTGGTATGCTTCACGGATACCACCCTCTGTGGGTCCTACCTAGAGTCCCTGCCCTCTTCTTATCCATGGGCTTCACCACCCTCAACTCTCCAAGGGCCTGTCCTTTCCCAGTCACGTGCCAGACTTGGCACAGACTCTGACCATGGCAGCCCTCTTCAAGTAGAAACCGTAGATGATATAATAAAGAACAGAATTGAGAGTTACGAGAAGGCTATAAACAGAGATGAAGCAGCATTAGAGAAACAAAAAAAACAGGTAAATTCAGAAATTAAGAAAATGGCCAAAATTGGTAATAAAGAAGCTTTCAGTTTTAGCCAAAGAGCCTGCACAACTATGGAAACAGCAAACAGGAACTTTTGCCCCAAGTACAAAAGTCATTTCTACATCCACACAAACAAAAGTGATAAATTCCCAGATGAAGATGGCTGCACAATGTCTGCTATAGCAAAGACAACGTAGGCAGTTGACAAGAAGATGAAATTACAAACAATGCAGAATTTCCAGTCGGAAAATATGGAAATGACTGAAGAAATGATTGGTGACACACCTGAGGACATCTTTGATGGCTCTGATGATGAAGAAGAAAGCCAAGATACTATGAATCAAGTTCTTGATGAAATTGGAATTGAAATTTCTGGAAATATGGCCAAAGCTGTCAGCTCTCTGAAGCTGACCATCTGACTCTACTTCAATTCTACAATCTCCAATGAAGAAATTAAACAACTCAAAGCTTTAGGAATGGATTAGTTAAAAAAGCCGTAACATTTTATTTATAATTATTTAGTTATAATTATAAACCAGGCATATTGCCAATTTCTTTTACAAAACACATTTACTTTGCAAAAATGAAGACCATGAGTGAACAGGTGTTTCCTAACCAACTGGTTTTATTTCTTGAAGAACTGCCATGAGAATTCTGGGCTACTTTCAGCTGGAAAGATGCTACAGTTTACGCCATAGAGAAAAAATGGCCCTGGCTGCAAAGCTCAGGTGGATAGAGAGTCGTCTCAATACACAAAGGTTCTGGGTTCAATCCCTGGTCAGGGCACATACAAGAATCAATCAATGTATGTATAAATAAGTGAACAACAAATCATTGTTTCTCCCCCCCCCATCCCCTCTTTCTCTATAATCAAGTGTGTGTGTGTGTGTGTGGGGGGGGGGGGGACTATGTTGAGAATTCTAATACATATTTTCCATTCCTGTCATTAAGTCTCATAAATAGCATTAATTTCAACTCTTGGCATCTGAATTGTAAATAATTTATTGCAAGGTAGGCAAGATTTTTCACTCTTCGGTGTGACAGTCTACATTTAATATTCTAAATCTATTCAAATAGCCGGTTGCAGGCTCGATCTCTGCTGGGGGGTATAGAGGAGGCAGCCAACAGATATTTTTCTCTCTCTCTAAAAATCAATTACAAAATAATATCTATTCAAATTTCTACAATTAACCAACTATATACCTGGCATGCCAGCAGCAAGACCCTGACCAAAAGCCAAAGTTGGATTTGTTGCTGCAAGTGACTCTGCTTGTTGCCCTTGCTGGCCCTGATTGGGAGTAAGAGGGCGCTGACCTGTTCCAGCACGAAGAACCTACAAAGGACAAATGATTTCCTTAAAAATGAAATTATAAAGTAACAGATATATAAATTTATCTTGAACAATTTTGTATATATCACAAATAACCTTTGAATATTCTTTGAACATATTTATATGCAATGAAATGTCGATTTAGCATGAAATAATCCAAAATACTTAACATCAAAAACACAATCACTGACTCTTGACAACTAGAACAATCTATTTATTAAGCAACATAGAGGTTCTAGGTCTTTCAGAAAAATTATTTCTAGTATTTATGCTCTGACAAAATCTTAGATGAAGTTAAGTTTAATTTATGTTTTATTAGTCTTTAAGGCTGAACACTGAAACACAGGAAGCTTAAGGAAATAAAGTATCATTATTCATTTAGTCTGTTACGAGATTGTAGTTGAGTGAAAACTTATAATTGAACCAAGTTTTTAGAATTCAGAAGCTGCTTTTTAGGGTAAAACCTTGGGGTGAACAAAAGAACACAAGGTTACATCAAAACAAAGCAAACTCTTAGGGCTGGTCAAATTTTACTACTTTGCAATATGTAGTTGTTTTAGTGATTAAACACAAGCACAATACACATTAAATTCATAAAGATAAGTATTTAAGGAATTCAGGATAAGGGGGATTCATTCATTGTAAGACCATCCTATAAGTAAGTATCACACATGGGTGCATTATTCAGGTAGTTTGCCTAAAAAAGAAAAAATTTAGATTAAAAATAATTTTTATATGATGTTTTTGTATCTATAAGGATTGAGCCAAAAAACAGCTTCGATAGAACATCAATATATAGTATATTAAACTATATTAAAGAAAATTTAGAATAAAATTTAACTGGCAAGTAAATAACACTATACTTGTCATTAAACTGTTTCTTTGCTAAAAATATGTTGAATTTGACAACCAGATATCTGGAATTTATCAATAGTTTTACATTTACCAAAATAGTTCTAGGAAAGTGCTTGAAATTAAAAAAAAAAATCTTTGTGATAAACATTTTGTTGAAGAAGGTAAATCTAACCTTTAGTGAAAATATTTCATCTTTTCGTGCTTAAAAATATGAAGTACCCAGTAATCTTCTTTTTCTGGTCAGAACTATATTAAGTTAATACTTAAAATAGTAATTTAAATATCCAGAAGAAAACTGAAAAAAATTGAAGTGACAATTATTTTGATAGGAACATTATTAGCACACTTTAGGAACTGAAAAGAAAAATTTAATATTGCTAGAGGTTTCAACAGAAATGTAAAACTGAAATACAAGCAAATCTTTAAATTCATAGACTACAGATTAGAAAAAAATCATGTAATCGAGACTTGTGCACTAACTACACAGGTATGGACAAAAGTAGATTTACAGTTGTTTGTATGGAAAAAGACATGCAGGTTATGATTATTAAAATAGCTTTATTAACTAAAAAGAATGTCACAATGGCGCAATAAACTTACTTCTGGCATCAGATATATGCATCTCACATATTGAAGAAAATAAAGAGAAAAGACACATCTTGAACACAAAGAGCTCATACAATTTCAGAGACGCTTCAGATATTAACAGAATGAAGGCAGGCCTATACCTGTTGCTGTCCAGGCTGAGCTTGAGATGCGGCTTGCTGATTTGCTGTGTTGTTTGCCGCAGCTGCAGCTTGTTGCTGAAATAAATTGGCTGGATACACCCCCCATGGAACACCATAATACTGAGGTGGAACCACTGCCGGACCTAAACCTCACATCCCCCACACACACACAAAAAGAAAAAAAAGGGGGGGGAAAGTCACTACATTTTATAGATAAATGAGGTCAGTCACCGCTAGATCATAAAAGAGGATAGTACATAAGACTTAGAGAAGATGTCCTTATAATCCTGTATCCACTTACACCTACTATACCCTTTTACTTTTGCTTATTCTATTAGGGAGAAAGTCTCACTGAAACATTAATTCTTAAGAGAGAGAGAGTGAATATTCAAGAGCAACAGCAGTGGCCTTAATGGAGAAACGTGAAGCTAAACTTAAGAGGACCAATGAATTAACAGGACAGTTAACTATCCAACATTCACTAAATGCCCGTTTATGGGTTTGATACTGCCAAACAAGTTAATTAGAAAACATTATTCACCAAAGAATTGTAAGATCCTCTATCCTCAATTCATTACTTCTCTTAAAAATATTTTCTGACTATTGAAAAGAATTATGAAAATAAACTAGACACTCATCTTCTGATTTGCAATCTATAATATAAAACTAAGGAACATTCTGGTACCAAGCTTGCCACAACTATATTTGAATCGCAAACCTTGAATTTTAAAATATTTTTCTTATTTAAAGTAGACTTAGTCACAATTCTCACAAGGCAACTGAAAATCACACAAAAACATCAGTGTTTATGTGGTTAGGAAAATGGGACTAGTGAGTCAAGGCAAGAAAAAACTAGTTAATATGAGTACAGAGGAACACAAACATAAGAAAGCAAACTAGGAAAAATAGAATTACTCTCTTTTACTTAATTCAAGACAATGTTTGATCCCTAGAAAGTAAATAGCATCATGTACAATAAGCCCATCATTAAACTAATAAGCAAGGTGTCATGATTCCTGACTAAGAAACATGTCCTAATATTCCACTGATATGAAATTTAGTGTATCTAATTTGTAGATTTAAGAGTCAGACAACTACCAAGAACCTCTCTATTCAAAACAGTACCCAGAAGCCATTAACAGCTATTAATAGCTGGTGGCTATTTAATAATTAAAAGTTGGATAGCCTAAATTGAGATGTGTTGTAAGTATAAATATACATGGATTCTGAAGAGCTAGCATGAAAAAAGGGGGAAATATCTATTAATAATTTAAAAAATATTGATTACATATTGAAATTATTTGATATGTTGGACTAAATCAAACATATCATTGAAATTAATTTCATCTTTTTTTATTTCTATAAAGTGACAAGAAAAATTTTAATTACATTATCTGGCTCACACTATACTTCTGCTGGATAGCACTGGTCTTAGAAAGCCGAAGTCCAGAATGCCTACCATGTGCATCTCAAAACTAATGACCTCTTAAAGTTGCTTCTTTCAGTTCCTTACTTAAATGAGCAATAAATACAGCTTCAGTTTCACTTTACACACTAACATCCAATTAAATGGCACCAAAAAAACTCACATGCTTATGGAATCACATGCAGATATAGACCAAAAACTACTGAATGTGATAGATCAGTTTCAGTCAGCAAACTAAGATATTAAACAATATGAAATTAACATTTTTTTCCACTTCTTAAACTCCTGAATAAAAAAAAAAAAGTCCCCAAACTCCTCGGCAAAGACTGTTCTCATTCCAGTGAACACACTTCTGTGGCTGACATCACCCTGTGCCTTCCTTGATAACCAACATAAACCATGCTTAACACATTGCGTACCGCATAGAAATCTCTAAGACATACGCTAGGGACCGCATGTTTTTGGGCAAACTGCACGTTATTTAAATCATCATAATGCACTTTAGGTGTTGTTTTTCAATAATTATAACATTTTTATTTACAAAAACAATTAAACAATTAAAGTTCCTAGTATTTTTTTAAAAATATATTTTATTGATTTTTTACAGAGAGAAAGGGAGAGGGATAGAGAGTTAGAAACATCGATGAGAGAGAAACATCGACCAGCCGCCTCCTGCACACCTCCTACTGGGGATGTGCCCGCAACCAAGGTACATGCCCTTGACCGGAATTGAACCCGGGACCTTTCAGTCCGCAGGCCGACGCTCTATTCACTGAGCCAAACCGGTTTGGCCCTAGTACTTTTTTAACGTATGGTACTGCGTAAAACATTTTCCTCTATGAAGAGGGACCAAACAAAATTTACATAAGTATCTAGATTTGCTCCTTTTTCCATGGGCGTGAAAAACGAGAACACTCGTGAGCGGTCCTTAACAGATGGCACGCGAAACACGAGAAAACTCCTGAGCGGTACGAAATGTGTTAAGACAAATTCATTTCTGTCTTTGTAATCAGGTCAACCTAAAACATGCCCCACCCCACCCCCCAACCCGGCCAAAAACTCCTATAGATCAGCAAATTACTTTGCTGAGTGAGAGACTGTGCCTGACAAGCACGCAACTCTTCCTTACTTAAATGAGCAATAAATACAGCTTCAGTTTCTAAAAAAAATCCCCCCAGCTTTATTGTGATATAATTGACATGTAACACTATATAGTTTTGGTGTTTATTTCAGTTGAGTGGTGGTTTCAAGGTTTGACAGTTTTTAAGAAGTTCTTTGTAACTCCACCCCATCTTTTGTCCCTCAGCTTACTTGCAAATTTCAATATTGCTAAATAAACTTTACTTTTACATACTCATATTCAAGAATGCAGAAGCACTTTAACATATACTTTCCCTGACGTGGGTATTTACAACACTAACCCAGTTTATTTTTTGAGAAGTAACTTTAATTTACATTGTCTCTGTGGGTAATGAATGGGATTGGCCACAAGAATGAAGATTTGTTTGGCAATGTAAGATTTCTGAAACTAAAAACTAAAAGGTAACCAATTATGTATAGGAGGAAAGTTATCAGGCTTATGTTTCTTCTGTAGCATTACAGTTAAAAAAATAAATTCTGGCCCTAGCTGGTTTGGCTCACTCGATAGAGCATCGGCCTGCGGAGTGAAAGGTCCTGGGTTTGATTCTGGTCAAGGGCACATGCCTGGGTTGTGGGCTCGATCCCCAGTGGGGGGCGTGCAGGAGGCAGCCGATCGATGATTCTCTCTCACCATTGATGTTTCTATCTCTTTCTCTCTATCCCTTCCTCTCTGAAATCAATAAAAATATATAAATATATAAACAAATAAATAAATTCTGGAAACTTCAGCTCATTCTGTATAAATGTTTCCGTTGTTCCTAGGAACTTCAAATTGCCCAAATAGACCAAAATAAAGCTTATACCAAGATTAAAACTAAATCCATAATAAGCAACAAGGATGAACAATAAGTTACCTGCTAATGTTGCTGCTGCAGCCAATCCTGCTGCGGTATATGGATCAGTCCCTGCAGGAGGAGCACTAATAATATATGGATTTGGCACAAATGCAGCTGGAGCAAGGCCTGCTGAGAATACACCAGCTGTATTTAAAAGGGGGAGAAATAATGAATGAAAATGTAAAGTATGATTTTCGTCATTAAATAAAAACATTTCTACTCTGAATTTGGGATGGAGAAGGAGAATGTACTTAAATTCTTGGGCATTTAACAATATATTAAAAGGTTCTTCATTTCTGAAACAGAGATTCTGATGGTCAGAGTTTTCACTTTTCCAACCAGGAAATAAATCAAAGTTAGCCAAAATCAGATAGGCATAAAAATGGTTACATGTAATAAAATGACATAAAACTATTCATGCACATTTATTATGTCGTATTCCTGGTTTTGGTACTATACTATAATTATGTAAAGTGTAGCTGGGGAACCTTTAAAAAACCCAACACAAACAACATATACTTGAACTCTAGTAGTAACAAATGTGTCATTTTAATAATTCACATTAAAGACTAAAGGTTGCTCAGCTGGCGTGGCTCAGTGGTTGAGTATTGACCTATGAACCAGGAGGTCACAGTCCCTAACATGAAGGTCAGGACATATGCCCGGGTTGTGAGCTCAGTCCCCAGGTGTGGGGCGTGCAGGAGGCAGCCAATCAATAATTCTCTCTCATCACTGATGTTTCTGTTTCTCCCCCACACCCCCCTTCTCTCTGGGGGGAAAAAAAAGACTAAAAGTCCCAAAACCTTAATGAAGGAATAAAATATTTTTAATTTTTTTCTTAGGATTTCTATTTTTAAACAGCTTTAAAAAGAAACATTCTGTTCTAGCCGGTTTGGCTCAGTGGCTAGAGCGTCGGCCTGCGAACTGAAGGGTCCCGGGTTCGACTTTAGTCAAGGGCATATACCCAGGTTATAGACTCAAGCCCCAGTGTGGGGTGTGCAGGAAGCAGCCAATCAATGATTCTCTCTCATCATTGATGTTTCTCTCTCTCCCTCTTCTTTCCTCTCTGAAATCAATAAAAAATATTTTTACAAAAAAATAATTCTGATTTGATAATGGATACAAATAATTTCACTGGAATTTCCAAGTGTTTGACTCTCTCAACTGCACATTGTGAAATAAAATTATTTGCTGACATCTTTCACTAATTAGATTTTTATATAACCAAGGATACACATAATAATCAGAAACAGTTCTTCCCTAGTAAATCTTTACTCCTGCCATGTAATCTATTAATCTTTGATGATCTCAATGAGATGTTTAAAAGAGTAATGAAATAACACTCAGTAAAAGGAAAAACATCTAAATGCTTTAACACAGGATTGAGTCTAATCAAAATGGTAACTTATAAAAACTCACCTATATGTGGCTGCTGAGCTGCGGCTAATGCATATTGCTGCTGTTGAGCTGCAGTTAACTGCTGAACTGTTAATGCATTAGTCCTTTGAAAGAGCTATTAGGGGAAATATTTAATACAAAAATTAGTCTCAAAGCATTACATTTCTATTTAGAAAACTGTGAATAGAATATTTTACACACGTAGTTAAAAAACTTTCTCAACTACAAAAACATTTATTCAATAAAACATCAAGTGTTCCATAGCACCTCTATTATTCATGTTAATGCCTCTTAGCACTTCAGGCTACACACCAGTACATAGTTAAGAGGAGCCTCTTTAAAGGAGGGGCATGCTTACCTGCTGCTGGGAATTGTAGTCAAAAAGGCCTACAGTAGCTCCTGAAGAGTCCATTGGTACCTGATTACCAGGATAGTCAAACTGTAAAGAATCCAGACCAACTTGTTCCATGGCATCCAGATTCTGAGTTTCAGGATTTGAAAATTCTTCAACAAGTGGTTTATTAGTTGTAGGATTAGGAAGAGGGCCCAATCCTTCTGGGGAATTAGTATTGGGGCCCAGGCGCTCAACTACTTCAGTTGGAGAGGCTTGACGACTTCCAGGAGTACGACTATAAAAGAAAACAGAAAGGCATTATGAGTAAAAGTAACAACTCAAAAATTGAAATGGGAAAGCAGGAAAATCATAAAAAACACATAGTTGTAAAGTAGAGAGGACAAATTAGGCATCCCAGGTCACCAACCATTTTACTTTAAAATATTATTTGTCTGTAAACTAAATTCTTCTGAAGAACAGACATGGTTTTAGCTATAAAAATTATTAATGAATGTTCTTTCCAATTTAAATAGCATAAAGATATAACTCAATTTTATAGATAAGAAAATTGGCCAATACCACAATTTAGGCTTAGACTACCTAAATTTTTTTTCTCAAATCATAGACAAAATGAATGGTAGGTATATGAAGAGCCAACTATAAGTGGCAAATATGGGAAAGCTCAAAACCAAAACACCTACCATACTCCTGGCCTGTCTACCAGCAGCACAGAATTTTGTTGTAATATTCTGCTAAATATTTCAGAAAAAAACTGGCTAAAGGGATCACTATTGCCTTCAAGACTTAAGGGTGTAAATGTAGACTACAACAGAAAAAGGCAGTTGAACTAAGACAAATGGCGGACTCCTGACTCTGAATATGATTTTAAGCAAATCATTTCATCCTTCCAGGCCTCAGTTTCTTTACTGAAGAAACTAGAGATGACCTGTGGTTCCAAGTAAGAGAAACAAACCAAAAACTATTTGTAAACCTCCCCCCGTCCCCACCCCATGACAGCTCCCCAATTTGGCATAATCTTTATAACACCAAATTACTCCAGTTTAATTAAGTCATCAGAAAGAAATGAAAATGTGTAACACTGGTCAAAACTGTTTTTCTACTGACTAGCCTCCTTAACTTTCCCCAAGAAATTAATTAACACTGAACTAAATTTTAAGCAATGACTTTTTATAAAATCAACATCTCTCATCGTCTAAACTTTCTTTTTACTTCTAGACATAATGAATCCTCATTTATAGTCTGTTTTTTTCTACAGTAATATATTTTTAAAATTTATCTTTATTGTTGAAAGTATTACAGATTTCCCCTTTCTTTCCCTATTGACCCCCACCACCCCTGGCAGTTCCCTCCTGGCTCATCATCACACTATTGTATGTGTCCATGGGTTATGCATATAAGCATATAAGTTCTTTGGTTAATCCCTACCCACCCACCCACCCCCACCTTCCCTCCGAAATATTTTAAATAAGATCCTTTCCCCGTACAAGAAATAAGTTTGTTTTGAGGAACAATGAGTTCATAGTATGTTCATATGTAAGTGCTTAAATAAATGGCAATAATTATTTTACCTAGCTTTCAATGCCAGTTATTACACCTATGTAACTGTCCCCAACTATCAGGTACTTTACATTGGGATAAGTTTGCTAACACATACAGAACATTTTACAAAGTAACTACTGAATTATAAGAATGATTTCCCAGATATTTAGGTGAACTTACATTTTATTTAAAGATCAACCATTGTCCATATAATATTAGAAGAAATTTCAAACTCCTTTCCCCTTTATGCATACCTAATTTTTCATGTGACTATTCCAAAGGTTTATTTATCATTCAGAATATATGGAGGAGGGGAGTGAGACTGAAATGATGTTCTTTAAAATCAGCCAATTAAAAAAATAAAAAGACAGTTTGCTATAGTTTTTTCATTCGTTTCAGTTCTATTCTGATAATGTATATATTGATGACTTATCAGTTAATGTACATATTAATGATATGCAGCAGTGACTATATGGCCACAGCTATTAGTTTAAAATGCTTTTACACTGCAATGTAAATTCATATTAATATGGAAAAGTATAACCTCTTATACAAAACAACTCTAATTTAGCAAAAAGTGCAGGGTACAATAGGGAAAAAGTCATGTGCTATCAGTGGTGCTCTTTTCTTGCTATAGTTAATGGTGTATTAACACTTCAATTATAAATGTATACTCTGAGGGGTTTATAATCAATTCAGTTTTAAATGCATGCCCTTAACTAAAATTTAGATTAGGAAACAGCAGAAGAGCAAAATCAGGATAAGGTTCTAAAACAAATTGACTAGCATTAAATTTATTTCTTATCAAAAGAGGTTTCCTGGTTTTGGATGCTTTTTTGCACTTAGGACAAATAAAATGACATTTTTAAAGAGCCCTTGTTTCTCTGATTTTGATGACTAAGGCAATGAATGTAAAACCCACATGTACCTACACTCAGTTAACTGAGATTCCACGGTTCAGAAAATCTCAAAGAAATGGCTCATTTTCAGGGACAGGCCCCAAAGCATCTGATTATTGAAGTATAAAGTATAGGAAATCATTACAAAGAAATAACTTCCTAATATTTAGACAAAGGTGCACCACCTAATCAAAGGTTAGAAGAAATATTTGTTTAATTGCCATAAAGAGACAACTAAAAAGCTACAACTTACAGAATTGAGCTGAAAGCTAACTTTTTGAAGCCTCTAATATGCTCCCCACTTCCCAATTTCAGGAATGTTAAGTATTAGCACAAACTCATATAAAGGTCACAGATCCTAAGAGCTAATTATGTTTCCTCATTTTCAAGATTAAGAATTAAATTGGAGGTAGGAAACACAAAATAGGGATAAAAATAGGAAACTCCACAGAAAGGTGCTTAAGAGCAACCCCAAGCCCTAACTGATTTGGCTCAGTGGATAGAGCGTCGGCCTGCGGACTGAAGGGTCCCAGGTTCGATTCCGGTCAAGGGCATGTACCTTGGTTGCAGGCACATCCCCAGTAGGGGGTGTGCAGGAGGCAGCTGACCTCCATGTTTCTCTCTCATCAATGTTTCTAACTCTCTATCCCTCTCCCTTCCTCTCTGTAAAAAATTAATAAAATATATTTAAAAAAAAAAAGAGCAACCCCAAGAAGTCTGCCAGGAAAAATCACATATTAAATTTGAAATCCACTAAACTTTAGCAGGAAGGAAAAAGTTAAAATTTAGAAAGGTAACAGAGCTTCTAACATTAACGCCTTCAATGGAATGCACTAGTTGAGAGAATATTTTTAAGAATTGTTTTTTAAAAATGGCTCATAATCATTAACTAATATTTCTTATTTAAAAAATTAAATGTTCCTCCAGAGTAACACAAGGTACAAAGGGAAATAAAATAAACCCAAACTAGAAAAATGTCTACATCAGTTACATCAACTAGTAGTAATAATCCCTAAAGAGATATGCTTTTCTTCTTGAGAAAGTTAAAATCTTACTTAAAGTCTTTGCAATCGGCATCCATTCCATTTGGCAAACCTCTGCCATTTATTTTAGAATCATCATCATCTCCTTGTTTAAGATCTCTGTTTTGGTCCTCCTCAAATGGAGAAGCCTTGCCTTTTTGATCGCCTTTCTCAGGTCCATCTGTTTCAGCATCTCTAGTGCCCTGAGGAAAAAGAATCTGTTTGATTCTGAATATTTAATAGAACACACAAAAAGGGCACCATAAGGTGACCTAAAACTACACTATGGTGCATGTAAACAATAAAAACATTGAATCTTACTTTAATTTTGTATTCAACTAATTTATCAAAGGCCAAAAAACTGAGTGCAAACCAGTGATTTATAACAGAAGGGCTAAGGCAACCTTAACTATAGCGGTGCTGAATAAGCGGTAACACCACAAACGAGATTAAAATTCTACTTAATGCAGAGATGATTTTGTTTACTTACTTTCAGATCAAGTTCTACCACAAATAAGCAATTTTAATCTTGCAAATTATGTATTGTAATTAATATGGTTTGATTTTTGTAACATGGTTAAGAATATAAATATTCTCAGGAGTTCTACTGTTTCATGTATTTCAGCAAGTGGCCAAGAAGATGAGCACTAATAGCTAGCTATACAATTTCCTTTAGCTCTAGGAAGGGCCAGAAAAATAAACTGATTTAAAGATAACCAAATAACCACTGAACAATTATTAAATATTTCTTTATTCAAAATACTTACAAAAGTTCCCTTCCTAAATCGAGAATCCAATTTATCAGCAGGAGAAGAACTTAGCACATATTCTACCATGCTCACACCAAGGCCTCCACTTTCTGATCGCGGAGACAGTATTGCATTTACTTCACTGTTTCCATGAAAACCCTGTCCAGATCTTCTCTGTACCATAATAGGCTGGGATAGTGAATGGTCTGTTTGGAAGAAAGAACACAATTTCATATTTGTACTTTTAAATTAACTGAATAAACTTACACAAATTAATACACTAAAATAAGAAAAATCAGTATACTGCTCTATTTTTAATGTTATTACAATCTTTATGAAAAGCTCTTCATTCTGCTGAGACTTACTGGGCACATGTCTTAATCCAGATAAAAAGAGCCATTTGATAAAAAACAGGTAAAAGCCTATGTGAAGTTTTACATGTTTTGTTTTAAATATGTCAACCAAAAAAGGTCAATGGAGAAACAATCTGAAGGCTCAGTTGCCTATAAACATTAAAAAATGAAAGTTCTTCAAATTGATGGTTGCCAGATGGGAGGGGGGCTGGGGAAATGGGTGGAAAAGGTACAGAGATTAAGATGTACAAATTACCAGTTATAAAAACAGGCATAGGGAATATAAAGTACAGCATAGGGAATATAATGAATAATCCTATATAATAAAAGCATAATATGCTAAGTGTCTGACCAATCGATCGACCATTCAGTTCACCGCTTGACCAGTAGCTAGGATGCGCACTGACCACCAGGGGGCAGATGCTCCAACCAGTAGGTTAGCTTGCTGCTGGGGTCAGGCTGATAAGGACTAGGAGAGAGGGCCAGACACGCCCTGGAGCCCTCCCGCAGTCCCTCCTCGGCCGGCTGGCCCCCATCGGCCCTGATCACCGACCAGGCCAAGGGACCCCCCACCTGTGCACGAATTCGTGCACTGGGCCTTTAGTAATATAATAAGTACATATGGTATCAGATGGGTACTACTAGGCTTATTGGAAAGATCATTTTGTAAGTTATATAAATGTCTAATCGCTATGTTGTACCCCTAAAACTAATACTGTATGCCAACTGTAATTGAAAAAGAAGTTATTTTGGTGATTCATAACAATTCAAGACAAAAACCTTTAGGGATAAATTCTAGAATAAAGATAACTGTTCCTAAATTGGCAGAGGCACTTCTCAAGCTTACTGTTATGTACTGGACAGATGCAGAACACATGGCAATACTGCTATAAACACAAACTTAATTGTTTGTGTTTATAGCACAAACTAGTAGTAACACAGAATTTTCTATTCTTGGTATAAAAACTAAGTAGTAACACAGAATTTCCTATTCTTGGTGTAAAAACTATGTATCGAAGATGTTTCAAAAAACAAAACAAAACAAAAAACCCACAAAAAACCTAAGTATCGCTTAAAGGGTATTTTAAAAAGTCCCTTCTAATTTAAAAGTTTTCCATTTATTTTTGATTAACAAAAAATTATCCATCTGGTACGAATACCCTTTCTAAATATTTCTGTGACAAAAGAAAAGGCAGTATTTAAGCTCTGAGAGCAAATGAATACAAATATAATAAAACATTTGAGGCAACATTCATATACATTTGCAAAAAAAAAAGGTTTTTAAAGGAACCAATAGGCTCTTAGCTACCTATGGCTTTTTTGTGAACATGTTCAATACTCAATATGAGGTCTAGTCCTTAAATGGCTGAACTATCACAGAGGTACCTAGTCTTTATTTCATTAACTGTAATAATTTTTAAATGATTTTCTATTTTAATATCTTTATCCAGGAGAAATTTAGCCATATTTTTTATTTGATCATTCACCCATTCATTTACCCAGTTCAAATACTGATTTACTGTCTGTTGTATGAAAGAACAAACAAGACAGTCCCTACCCTCAAAGATATTATAGGCTTAATAGAAGGCAATCATAACAGAGTAAAAGTGCTTCAATAAAAACAATCCAGATTATTATTAGAAGGGAAGAAAAGGATATCAATCTTTTCTAGTCTTAGAGTAAACTCCAATCAGAAGGGCAAGAATTAAAGTGGGGGAAAAAATAAAAGTGAAGCTGGGGGTGGAAAGAGCATTTCAGTTAAGAGAAACCAGCATGTTCAAAGATCTGGAAGTTCCAGAACAAAATGAAATTAACAATCACAAGTAGTTCAGTTCAGCTGAGAAGGAAATATGACAGTCTCTTGCAGTCATGGAAATAATCTTTCTTAGAACAACAATTCCTTTAGAACAGGAATGTTATTCTTATTTGTACATGCTTGGAATTCAATAAAGTTTGTTCAGTAAATACAATAACTCCATTTATTTCTCATGTCTACTACTAAAAACTAATATTCCTCTTCAAAATTTTATCCATATAACTAAAAAAATTGGGAGAGTGGTATAAGGAATTAACTAAAATTATAAATTAGAAATATCTGGAACAAATGTGCTCAAGATGCTTTGCTTTGGAATGCTTTAAAAAATATCTGGTTCTGGTAAATAATGTTATTAATCATTCAACTCCCAAAACAAAAATCAAAGCACGTCTATCTACCAGTTTTCAAGCACATGTGATTTCTAGCAAAGTATAAGTGCCTTTTAGGGGGAAAATGTATCCCGGTACAAATAAATGAATAATTTAAATTAAGAGACCAATCTAATATATGTTAAAATCCGGGGTGGCGGCGGGGGGGGGGGGGGGGGGGAAATTCCTTGAGGCAAAAGATCAAATCTCATTTATTGGTTTGAGAATACATTACCACTGGCTGGTGAAACTGGTGGAAAAGGTACAGATCAAGCACTACCATAAACTGGTAGTGCTCACTGGTTAAACTCAAAGAAAATTCTCATTATTTTTAGGAAAATTTAGTCTAAATTAGTAGGTACCAAAGCTTTCAATCTTTTTCTTAAATATGTTTTTTAATTGATTTCAGAGAGATAAAGGGAGAGAAATATTCATTAGCTGCCTCCTGCACGCCCCCTACTGGGGATCAAGCCCACTGAACCAGGGCATATGTGCTACCAGAAATAGAACTGGCAATCTTTTAGTGAATGGAAAGACGCTCACCCAACTGAGCCACACTGGCCAAGGCTTTCATTCCTTTTTCCATTTTAAATGTAGAGTATTAATTGCCAGAGAATAGACTGAGAAATTGGGGAGCTGGGTGAAAAAGGTTAAGGGATGGGGAACCACAAACTGGTAGTCACAAAATAGTCCTGAGAATATATAGTACAGCAGAGAGAATATAGTCATTAATGTAATAATTATGTATGGTGCCGGTTGGGTACTTGTAAAGTACATGATTGTCTAGCCACTATGGTGTACACATAAAACTAAAATTTAAAAAAAAAAAGGCACAGCCAGTGTGGCTGTGGTTGAGCGTCGACCTATGAACCAGGAGGTCACAGTTTGATTTCTGATCGGGCACATGCCCAGGTTGCAGGTTCAATCCCAAATAGGAGGCATGCAGGAGGCAGACGATCAATGATTCTCTCTCATCAATGATGTTTCTATTGCTCTCTCCCTCTCCCTTCCTCTCTAAAATCAATAAAAATATATTTTAAAAAAATTCAGTCTGCTCCCTTTCTGGGAATTCTATCGTACTAAGGAAGTTTACTTTCTTTTTGGGTGTGGCTACTGTCTTATAAAGCTAGATTAGGCTGCAATTAGATAAAACTGTCACTGTCCTGTAATACAATTTAAAATTTCTATGGTTAATGCATCTTCTATTTTAATGAGAATTCAGAATTCTATAATCAGTTTTCACTTCAAAGAAAAACTTAGTAAAGTCTTACTGTGACAAGCACTTCTAGTCAATAAGTGGATCATTAGATAAGGATCAATTTACACCTGAAAATGTGCATTATAATGATTAATGAAATCTTCAACCAAGACATCATAAATTTTCTCCAACTATTGCCTGGGAGTAGGCAGGGTTTTTAAAAAGTCAAATAAATTAATAATTCTCACACATATATCACAAACTTACGAGAAGTTCCCCATGCAGTCTCTCTCCATTCATCATCCCCAAGAAAAATGCCTTTTTGTCCATCTTTTGTTGAATCATCAGGTTCCCAAAACTTTTTGGTAGGCAAAAGCTATTTGGGGGAGAAAAATATTACATTTAAATTTTATTCTAATTACAAATAACTAATATGTAGAGGAAAGCAAACTTACCACAATATGTACAAGTTAATGTCAATGAAAATTCAGAGTGACCTATTACCTAATTTGTCTCAATAAAAAAATAACTTCCTACTTATATTTGAGTACTGGCTTTAATAATTCTAGCCCTAAACATTATATCAAAGTCAACATCTGACTTCTCCTGATTTTTAACATTTTTCAAAACACATACTGGTTGAATGTCATGTGATTTTCTTTATAAATTTATCAAAAAAATTACTAAATTTCTAAGATATAGGTAATACAATAAAAATATCTACAGTGATAAAAAATTTGCCTTTACTTCCAAATACTGCCCTTGGTTCACCTCCTATCCTACAGCTTCCTTGATGGAAAACATTATTTTCATTCTTACTTCACTTAATCAATGGAAGTGAACTTCACAACTCTTCCTAGGTCCTGATCCTAGTAACCTATCAATTCCAAATCAGGAAGCTATAGATAATGGGAGAGATACACAGAAAAAAAATCCTCAAATACTTTGGAGATAACAATTTCAAAGTCCTGTGCTCTATCTATCCTATATTGCAACATACACAGCACATAAAAGTTATATTGAGCCGAACCGGTTTGGCTCAGTGGATAGAGCGTCGGCCTGCAGACTCAAGGGTCCCAGGTTCGATTCCGGTCAAGGGCATGTACCTTGGTTGCGGGCACATCCCCACTGGGGGGCGTGCAGGAAGCAGCTGATCGATGTTTCTCTATCATCGATGTTTCTAACTCTCTATCCCTCTCCCTTCTTCTCTGTGGAAAATCAATAAAATATATTAAAAAAAAATTAAAAAAAAAAAAGTTATATTGATACAATTATTCACTGATTACTCAAAATGTACATCTGGCCAATTCCTAACCATACTTTAATATTCATCTCAGGTCTCTCCTCTTCACCTTCCCTGACAGTCAGGAGGTGGGCTGGAAATATGTTTATTTTAAAAGAACAGACTTGTTTTCTGAGACATGCATTTGGCATTTTAAAGCATTTGAAAGACTATCATCTGTCTCAGCCCAATCTTTCAATGCTCAGAATTAAACATGTATATACTTATTCGTGTTTGCCTCCTTAAAGGCACGGAGACCTTATCTACAGAGAGTTCAGAAACATAAAATTAACTATAATAAAATAAATAGTAAAACTTGAATTGGGTCTGAGAGATAAAATTGTGTGTGTTGGGGGTTCAAAGTGTATGTGGAAGGTGAGGAAGACAAAGTAAATCATAAACAAAGGAACAACTTGAAAAGATGCATAGAGTGTGAGATAGAGGAACAGATGCAGGAAGGTCAAAGTTGATGCTGATAAAGATATCTAGGTCAGATTATTAGAAACCTTAAAGACATACTAAAGAAACTGCATATTACATTAAAACCAAAGAGAATTAAGAGAGGTTGGCAAGAGTGACACTGTGTTTAGAAAACAATTCAAGTTGCACATTGTAAGAATAGAGATATTCTAGATTATAGGCAAGGAAATCAGTTTAGGAGAATTACAACAGGGTGAACATGACAAGAACTGAAATAGTATGTCAGAAAGAAGCGAGAAAATAGAATGGATTTGAGAAAAATTTAGGAGAATCAATAAAATATAAATGCAAATGAGGATGGGTTGATAAAAAAGATAAAACTTTAAAATTTGGTTAACAAGGTAAATGGTTGTACTATTGATCAAAACAGAAAAAGAAAAAACAAAAAACACAAAACACAGGAGAAGCTGCTTTGAAGAGAATGGGAAAAATTCAACTTGGGCATGTTCCTAATCTACAGATATATATTTTTTAATTTTTAATTTTAAAGGAAACTAACTTCTGCTATTAAAAAAATAAGTTTTTGCATGTTCGCATTTTCCTGGGTTGCAAATAATATGTATTTAAAATTTAGACAATAATCTGCTCTAAAGAGGATCCCAATAAAATACAATAATCTCTGTTCCTTTAATTTTTAAAAATCTCATTACAGAAGTTTCATGTAAATATGGAAACAAAAAACAAAGCTAGAAATACAATACTAAAGCATTGTACTTAATATATTTAAAATGAACACTTACTCATAGTAAAAACCCAAGTTAATCCCTTAAAAATACTGTATAAATAGGCCACTTCACGAAGAAAAATGACAAATGGTCAGAGAATAAAGACATGTTCTTATCCCACACTTCATGAAGAAAAATGTTTCAAATGAAAAATTGAAAATAAAGTTATAACACCTTAATAGAAACATTTATCCCACACATAGAAGTGGTTAAAACAAACTTATCTTCTGAGATATTAGAAATAACAGAATCTCTTTAGAAGAGTATTTCAAAGTCTTCTGGGTAAGGTTCAGTTTAGTGATTAGTCATAGATCACTGCTTTAAAATGCAAACTGCACAACTAGGGGGGAAAATCTATGTCAAGCACTAATCTAGTGTGCCTACTTTTTGCCAAGCACTGTGCTGTGTATATCTTTTCATTTTGCAACCATTTCTAAGTTATCATGCACAGGAAAAGAACTTAGTAGTTAATAATATTAATACTTCTAGCAAAGGCTGTTACCAACATTCCAGAAACAGCTTTCTGTGACAGTTTAGACACTGTCAAACTTTTGGAGAAACTACTAGCTTGTGACCAAAAGTAAGTTCAAAGGACTAAATATACAGAAAGGCAACAATTCTGGATAGAACAGTTAAAAAAAGAAAAGATTACATTGCTACATTGGTTGAAACTGCAATAAAAATAGAGATTTGCCCCTGGAGACTCTTTTACTGTAGTAACATTACAGAAAACAAGGGCTAAGAGATCTTAAAGATCTGTAAGATACATTATCCCATACCACTTCCGTATTTCCATAATTCACAAAAGCTTTAAACCAAGGTCAGACAACTCAGTATTTCTTGTCAACCTGCTCGTCTGTCCTTCCAACTCAGAAATGATTGAGTGGACATACAAATTCATCCCTCCATGGTCCTCCATTTTATCAGTTATTTTCTTTAAGAAGCATTTATAGCTTGCCCTCTCCATCCCCAAAGAAATCAGTCAACACCCTAGGGTACTGTCTCAAAATAAATACACTCCAGCTAGTATATACTATGAGGGGCACTTAGACGTCAGATTTGTTATGTAAAATGACCAAACTAACAAAATTAACATAATTCTAAGGATTTAAAGGCCATGTGTCTACATTATTGTGTTTTAAATTAAGGTGTTCATATAACATCCAATTTGGGACAGTTTTGAGAAAGGAGGTGTTCGTGTTATTAATAATTATGCCATGAAGACAGATATATATCTGGACTGTCTTGGCAAATTAGAATGTAAGGTGACTATAATAGAAGTTCATACAAGATAGGCATAACTAAGATGTTAATAACTAAGTGTGCAGAGAACAAGAAAGACACAAAGTAATTCCCTTCTAGGACTTTTCTGTTAGTAAAAGATATCAATACTTCTTAATTTTTTAAAATCATACTATTTCCCCAAATGTTCTCCATTTCTAATATCCCTTAATGTCACCAGTAAACATTATCATATGTTGTTACTTCCAATATGAAGCAGTATTGTAAATAGTCAAGGCACTCATAAGTTCAAATTGCCATTTAAGCACTATTAATAGTCTTGGGCCATAAAATTAACCACTTCGAGCTTCAGTTTCCTCATCGATAAAGTAAGAATAATAATAAAGCTACTGTCAAAGAGTTTTTATGAGGCTAGAATGAAATAACATAGCTGCTTAGAACAGCATCTAGCACATAGTAGACACATAAATATTAGGTATCTTCATTACTGAAAATATGAATCTTTTAATACAGGGTGAGGCAAAAGGAGGCTTACAGTTGCTAGTAAGAGAAACAGTTTATTCATGTATTATTATTAGTTATATTATTTTCCATATGAGTAACTGTAAACCTATTTTTGCCCCACCCTGTATATACATAGTAGATAGCAGCATTAAAATTTAAACCCATCTGTTTAATTCTAAGGTACTGTTTTACATTCAACTACACAGAAGATGGTTCTTTTTAAGCATAGTGTAATCCATCAATGTTTCTGAAATTTCCAATAATAGGCCACCACTAGATATAATGAATAAAACAGTTTAAGATATTATTATGATATTCGGCCCATATGTGGATATTTATTATAGTGGATAAAGTTTAAGATAGAATTAAGATAGGAATTTATGCAGATGAAATTATGCTTAGGTATTTAAAAACTATTTGAAATAGCTGGTTTCCATTATATATATACATATACAAAATAGGTATATGCCTCTGCAGTATAGTTTGAAAACACTACATGGATTAGCTTTGCTCTTTTTAAGTCATATGACATAACACAAATAGGTAGGTCTTTTGATGAAAATGTGCTATGAAAAAAAATGGAATGAGTTTATGAATGAATACAAACCTGTTTCTATTTGTGAATGAATAGCTAGAAGAAACTACCCTTCTGATGATGGGCATGATCTACAAAAACCAATACATATGCAAATAGGTCTCTATGTAATGCAGTGCTTTGTACATTAGAGGTTTAAAACTTAAGACATAATAAGGACAACTTTATTTTTTAAAGAAAAAGTCAAGAATAGGCCAATCCATTAAAAAAGGATGTCACATTAAAAAAATAACAAGCAATTTTAGAAAACTCAAGAACCAGAAATTTAAGGCTGCTTTTATTTATTAAAATGAGTGAATTCTGGGATAAAACAAAAACAAAAAACCTCACCTGTCAGGAAAGGAGGAGAAGACTGGTGAGAGAGAGACAGGCAAAGAAGGAAATCCCAGAAGGTTCCCTGCTGCCTGTGAGATGAGGAAAGATAGAAAGACTTGTGGGAGAGAGAACCCAGAGACAGAAACCTGGGTAGGTTTCTTAGCTATCTCTTGGAGGTAACAGAATTAGTTGGTAAACTGTTAAGAAAAACACTTAATTAGTGAGTAACAGCTTATTTAAAAATACATTTTTACTAGATGAAGGTCACAGAAGCACTAACCTGCTGCTAGCCACCAGAAAAGCAGGAAGTCTAAACCTAGCCACTTTTACTCTGCATTTCTGACATTTCCATTAAGAAAGCCTAGATTTAAGCTTAGATCATTTAACATACTATTCATCCCCGCTTCTCTCCTTCCAAAAACCTCAAATATCCCTCCTCCATCCCCAAATAACTAACTAAACTCTTTCAACTACTGGTTCTGATTATTGATTATGACTTTTTTTTAAAACGGCAATGATATCTTTGGATTTACAAATACTATTTAGAAATGAAGAAAAAAAAAGAGCCAATCTGTAAATATATACATAATGTAGACTTGGGAAGTAAAGTGCTGGGAGGGGGGTATGTCTAAATAGAATTAAGGTAAGGTGTGACTTTACTTGCTCTTAAAAATCATTTTTAAGTTCAAGTTTGTCACAGACTAGACTGAAATATTATTCAACCCTGCTTTTAAGGTATGTTATTCTGCTTTCTAAAGACCAAAGAAAACAAGCAGCAGGGAAAAAAACAAAAGCCCCTTTCAACTGCTTCTTTTTATTCACCCACAGGGTAAATAATGCCTAAACAGACTCCACTGCATTGTAGTGAAACTGTAGTTCTAACTAAAGAATTATTCCCTTTTTCAAATTTTTTTAGGGCCCAGAATTTTACGTTATGCACTGAACTAACAAGTTTACTTTGGCAATACTCATGCTTAAGCACCTTAACTCACCCTTAAATCAGTCCTCTGAAAATGACAAACTCTTTGGAAAACGCTGTTCTGGAGAAGGGGAGGGTTAGCTAGCTGCAGGGTGCCCTCTTGTGGTCCAGAGGAGTGACTGGACTCTTTTTCTGCATCTGAAGAGCACAGATTTGGTTGGAGTGAGTCTCAGGAAGGTCTCTAATCTACCAAAGTAAAATAATCTCCAGGAGCAAGCAATTAATTACACATCTTAGGTCTGTTCACAATTATTTTGTCTTATCAAAGTTCACACTATGTTATGTTAGTACTATAGAACATGACAAAATAAAGATGTGATCACAGGGTTTTCATCAACAATTAAGATTTTCTAAATACTCATTAGGTATATGGAAAACTAAGTATTTTTGATGCCTTAAATAATATAATGATGAGATTAAGTGGGATCCCCCAAGTCATAGATTAACAGGACTGATAAAAAGCATTAATAAATTTAGAATACCCACTGTGTGCTAATCATTTGAAGCTATCAATCTACTAAGGAGACTAATATAAAACAATAAACTAACCAGTAATATAATAAAGTATATATAAAGATCTGTAAGAAGTCAGATGAGGAAGTATAATTCCACTGCAGACAGCAAAAGGACAACAGATGAGCATCTTTTCCAACAGAGTCTTGTAGAGGATTAGAAGTTTTTTTTAAGCAAACAGCAAACAAGGAGAGATTTTTGGAAGAGAAAATAGTGAACAATTTAGTATGGCTAAAGCAAACAGCATACATATATAAAACAGAAGGACAAGAATCAAGAAGGCTCTTTTCTGAGCAAAGTATTTATGATTCATTACAAAATATAACACATTATTTAACCAATCAACTGGACACATATCTCACACACAAAAAAAGCTGAAAATCACAACTACATAAGTGTATAATCAGAGGTTTTAAAAACCTGCACCATTAACCACTAATTTCAAGATTTACAGTTAAAAAAGGCTAAATGGCTCAAATAATCAACGTGAAATATACATTCTTAGCATTCATAAATATTTACCTCTCCCATTCCCCGAGATTCTAACGCAAGAGCTTGAAAATCATGATTCATTTCATCCACAAATCAAACCTGTTGAATAACAAAAACAGAATTAGTAGAAAGAAAAATTTAAATAATGGACTGCATCAACTATTTTTATATTAATTTTTATATTATATTACAGTTACTACTGATGTTAGCATGAGTGGAGATGGGCAAGAACAGATTTCTCTATGAAGACAGGTTTTCCTAAACAGAGCACATGACAGCAATCTACATTAAAAACTGTGTGCCAGCCTGGCCAGTGTGGTTCAGTGGTTGAGTGTCAACCCATGCACCAAGAGGTGGCTAGTTCAATTCCCGGTCAGTGCACATGCCTGGGTTGCAGGCTTGATCCCCAGTGTGTGGGGTGCAGGAGGCAGCCGATCAATGTTGATGTTTCTCTCTCATCGATGTTTCTCTCTCCCTAAACTCAATAAAAAAGTATTTTTAAAAATTGTGTGGGAAAAGAAAACCTACTAGTTTCTTGAGCAAAAGAATAGAAGGAAAATAAAGAGCATTGAGGAAGCAAGCTCAAGTACTAAAGTGTAGTTATCTTTTTTATATTGCAGTTCCTATTATAAAATTATTTTGCGTTACATCTTTCAGTAAAGGTTTTTCATAATTCCTCAGCATTTCATTATTTGTAGATCTCATTGCAAAAAAACTTCACTAAAATTACTTTAGTGATGATATAGTTCAAAGCAACGCATAAATTAATCAGCTGTAATTATAATGCTCATGTTTTCTTTTTTTTTAAAATATATTTTATTGATTTTTTACAGAGAGGAAGGGAGAGAGATAGAGAGTACATCGATGAGAGAGAAACATCAATCAGCTGCCTCCTGCACATCTCCTACTGGGGATGTGCCCGCAACCCAAGTACATGCCCTTGACCGGAATCGAACCTGGGACCTTTCAGTCCGCAGCCCGACGCTCTATCCACTGAGCCAAACCGGTTTCGGCTCATGTTTTCTTAAGAATAATTCCTTTCCATTCCTCTCAAACACAAACTAAAACATGTATTTATTTTTTCCACTTCTAACATAGTTGAAATTGCTTTTTATTTTTCATATGACAATGTATATGTTCTTGAGTCAAAGGCCCTTGCCTCATAGTGTTAAATATTGCTGGAGAAAAGCACTTAAGCCTAAAATAAATGCATAGCCCTCAAAGTTTTGGGCCTTACAATATAATCCTGGTATTTTTTCCAGTCACTTATCTCTCTCTAAAATTTCATAGCATTTTTATGTTTCAAAGCACTCCTTCCTTCCTGTAATACTGCTCTCTGTTGCTACTTTGTCCCTTATAATTCTTCTTTTTTACTTTCTTATGTGTCTAGTTGCTTCTTCACAGACTAATTGTCACCTCAACTCATAAATTAATGCTAGTGTTTACTTAGTATTCTATCCAAAGTACTCTCTTTTCTATCCTTTGTTCTGAGCAATCTCTTCAACTTTAATTGCTTTGAGAAATATATGTATATTCTTAGGACCCTCACCTCCATATTCATATTTCTAAACCAAATCTCTCTCCTCTTCAAAATTTCCAACTATCTTTGCCTTCAATAGAAACACACACACACACACACACACACACACAAAAGAGAGCAAAAAAAAATATCATAGACTAGAAGAACAATATCCACAAATCACATATCCAATATAGGATCTGTATCCAGAATATATGAAAAACTTTTTAAAAATAAGGAGAATAAATAACCCAATTTTAAAATGGGCAAAAGATCTGAACAGATACTATATCAAAGATATGTGGTATTGCATGATCTCACTCATATGTGGAATCTAATGAACAAAATAAACTGATGAACAAAACAGACCCAGAGACATAGAAGCATGGAACAGACTGTTGAACCTCAGAGAGAAGGAGGGGAGGGTGGGTGGGTGGTTAAGAGATCAACCAAAGAACTTGTATGTTTAACCCATGGACACAGACAATAGGGCAGTGGTGAAGGTCTGGGGGAGGGGGGGGGACTAGAAGAGGTCAATGGGGGAAAAAGGGGACATATGTAATACTTTCAACAATAAATAATTATTAAATGAAAAATAAACTAAAGTTAAAAAAAAAGTTCAGGGTTAAAATGACACAGAGGACCCATGAAATGCACTGACTGTAATGTCTGTTAATCTCTATACTGTACTACTGATAACACTGAAATAAAGATCCTCAGGATCTTCGTGGTACCAGAAGGGCATTAAAAAATGTTTTTGGTGTCTTATTGAAAAAGAGAAAAAGATATGTGGCAGCAAATAACTATTCTTTTCTCTTAACTTGTTAGGAAAGCTGGTTCACCAACAGTTCTCACACAACCAACATTTCATTCATCCATTAGTTCAATAAGCTTTTACTGGGCATTTTCAATGTGTAAGATTTTTCTTTTTTAGAGAGAGAGGGAGGAAGGGAGAAACAGAGATGTGAGAGGGAAACATCCATTGGCTGCCTCCTGTATACCCCATACTGGGAAAATTGAACCAGAAACCTTCAGTGCACAGGACTACACCCCACCAGCCAGGGCAATGTGTAAGATTTTGTAAAGAAAACACTGAGTTAAAATATGACCACTGTTCTCAGAGAGTTTAAATTAGCCTGATATGTTTTATGGTAATTGGAGGAGTAGCTCCTACCAAACCAAACAAACCCTCCTAGAGATAACAATATACTCTGGACAAAATAAACAAAAATAAAGCTATAACTTAAAATAAATAAATAAAATAACTGAAATCCCTATAAAACAACCCAGTCTTAAAGGCTTGAAGATCCAAGTAACAGAGTTTGGAACAAAAAGAGCAGCTGGAAATTAAGAAGGGAAGTCTTAAAAAGGAGGCAACCAAATTCTGCTCAGATTTTTAGACAATCTCTATATTCCACATGTGGAATAGATTCCAAGCAGCCCGATTAAGGTGAAAAGAACTAAACAAAATATCTGCTGCTGACCACCACAGAAGTCACAGAGTTTGAGTCCCATGAAAACAAAAACAATCAGAAACCAATATTCTCCATAGAATTTAGAGCATTTTCAATGTAAAATATGTCTAGAACACAAACCAAAATTATTAGACATGAAAAAAAGAAAAAACCCCAAAATTATTAGACATATATAGATACCAAAAAACTCCATTAATAAAGACCAACCCCAAGATGACCCAGGGTTAGAATTAGCAAAGATCTTAAAGCAACTACTATAACTTTGTTCAGAGATAAAAGAAAAAAACATGCTACTAATGAAAGAAAAAATACAAAATTTCAGCAAAGCAAAACTATAGAAAGAACCAAAAGGAAACCCTAAAACTGAAAATAAATAAATAAATAAATAAATAAATACATTTTAAATGTCACTGGATGCACTTAACAGCAGACTGGAAATAAAGCAGACTGATGAATTTGAAGTCAGATCAATAGAGATTTCCAATTTGAAGAAAGAGAAAAAGAGGAGAGAATGAGGTGGAAAAATTATTTGAAGAAACAATAGCCACAAATTCCCTTCAATTTCATGAAAGCAAAATTTACAGATTCAAGATACCAATGAACCCTAGGCAAGATAAATAGGAAAAACCCATACCCATGTACATCCTAATAAAAATGCTGGAAACCAAAGATAAAAATAAAATCCTGAAAAGAGCTAGAGGAAAAAACATTACAGAAAGGGGAAAATTATATAAATGACCACTGACTATGCACTAATCGGGACCAGAATATAAAGGACCAGACTTTAAAGTGCTGAAAGAAGAAAAAAATGCCAAACTAGAATTTTATCTGATGGAAATAACTTTAAAGAACAAAGGCTAAAACAAAGACATTTTTAAATAAAAAGAAAATCCATTACAACAGACTTCTAGCTCAAGAAATGCTTTAAAAGAAATTCTTCAGGCTAAAGGGGAACATACCAGATGGAAATTCAGATGATCAGGAAGGAATAAAGAGCACCAAAAATGGAAGAATGTGCGTTAAGTACAGAAGACTATTTTTTCCTCTTAATTTCTTTAAAATACATAAGCCCATTTAAAGCAGAAATTTCAACACTGTATTATGAATTTTATAACATCTGTAGAACTACTTTACATGTACATTCAATATCCACTATAATAAATATTTCTAGCCATACCGTCATGACACTGAGTTTTAAAGCAAAACCCAGTTTAAGATCAAAATATTCTTTTATCACACAACACATACACATATACATAAAATTTTATATACATATATACCCCCAATTATCAAGATAAGAAATCTTAGTCGGAATATGTCCTATCATTTTGTAACATATAATCTAAATTCTTTATCGTAATACTAGTGGCCCAGGGCATGAAACTCATGCACATTAAAAAGGAATTAGAGGAGATATTTTAATATTACTATTTGCCCTTTCTCTATAATAGAAGTGTCAGAGATTAAAGAAAATTAGTAAAATGTATATGAAAATCTCCCTCCTGTCAGAGTCTGGGGCGCACCACAGGACCCAGAGTCAAGTTCCCGCCCACCCGTGCGCACCTCGAAATCGCGCACCTCGAAATCGCGCGACACCCAGACCCGGCTGGCCCCACCCCTGTCAAGCCCCACAGGGCGGGGGGCGCACCCTCAGGTCCCCTGGCCCCGGCGCGAGGGCATGAGGGCTTGATGACCATTTGCATATTAGCTCTTTATTATATAGGATTATATAGGATGACACACTAATGACTTAGTATAGTCTACTTTAAACATCTTTGATTTCTAAGTTTCTTTTTTAAAAAAATTTTTTTAAATATATTTTATTGATTTTTTACAGAGAGGAGGGGAGAGGGATAGTTAGAAACATCAATGAGAGAGAAACATCGATCAGCTGCCCCCTGCACACCCCCCACTGGGGATGTGCCCGCAACCAAGGTACATGCCCTTGACCGGAATCGAACCTGGGACCCTTGAGTCCGCAGGTCGACGCTCTATCCACTGAGCCAAACCGGTTAGGGCGATTTCTAAGTTTCTTTAAATTTCCCTACATTTGGACAAAGTACACTCATTATTCTATAAGTTCTTCATAGGATTTCATATTGCTCTTGATTCTATGCCCTTTATATTCTTTTTCTAAGTTTTACAATTATGATCTCATTTTCTCTTAAGTCTTCTATCTATAGCCCTTATATTTTCTAGATCGCCTAATGGTGAATCATATGAAAGCTTCATGATAATACTAACATGTTATCAGGAATCACCTATTTTTTACACAACTTTCTAATTTCTTAAGAATGCTACAAATTTAGTCCTGGCCAAACCAGTGTGGCTCAGTTGGTTGAATGTCATCCCACGTACCAAAAAGTCAGGGTTTCAGCCGATCAATGCTTCTCTCTCTGTCTCTCCCTCTCCCTTCCTCTCTAAAATCAATAAAAACATTTTTAAGAATACTGCAAATATAAATCCTATCAGATTGACAATGCATCCACATAATTCTGACTTCATAATTCAATTTATAAAATATATTAAACTAGACGCCTGGTGCACAGATCCGTGCACATTCAAAAGAAATTAATTAGAAGAAATATTTTAATATTGCTATCTGCCCTTTCTCTATAATAGAAGTGTCAACCAAATTCATGATCGACAATGACAGATTAAAACACAAGCGTGCGGTTGGCACCAGGGAGAGCTTTATTATGTATCATACAAGCACGAGTCAACTTAGCCATATATATATAATAAACTTGCTTAATTAGACCTGTTTTCTGATTTAGCTAAACTTTTTCAAGCCCAGTGAAGCACCTCAACTTCTTTTTCAGGTAACTGTCAGCAACACAGCAGTAAATATCAACACGAAAAACATTATTGTAGATGACGCAGGGAGAATAAAGGGTAAAATATTTAACTGCAAGAGTGTTTGACTATATTCTGCGCAGTGAGAAAACCTGAAGTCATTTTCAAGGTCCACCATTTCTTACTTCTTTTCAGTAGGGTTAAGTTTTGAAACTTTCTAAATCTCCGTTTTCTGGCTAATGTAAAGAAAATAGGATTCTACCAAGTTTCCTATCTACCTACTCCAGGACTTCTGTGAGGATCAAATGAGATGAAGAAAACGTTTCATAGACATTTGGTTAAAGTGTAAAATGTTTCTACCTGGCTATAAAACAAGTCGTGTTCCAAGAAGGCTAGTTGCTAGGGAGAGGAAGCCAGGCGTTGCTATGTGATGTCATTACCCAGTACCCACAGCAACTGTTTCGGGCTGGGCTGGGCTGTGGGCCCAATTTTGCACTATGGGGTGTTGGCAACATTGGCTGCAATTTGGTGGGCTGTTGCTCCAGGGTGGTAACGGGGCCTATGTCCCACTTGGGGGAAGCTGAGTGTTGCTTTTACGGCACCAGGTCTGTGGTGCCGTTTATTTGTAAACTAGAGGCCCAGTGCACGAAATCTGTGTACAGGGGGAGGGGGGAGAGAGAGAGAAAGAGGGGTCTCTCAGCCCGGCCTGCACCCTCTTGCAATCCAGCGCCCCTTGGGGGATGTCCAACCATTGGTTTAGGCCCGATTCCTGTGGGATCAGGCCTAAACCGGCAGTCAGACATCCCTCTCCCAATCTGGTACCACTGGCTCCTAACTGCTTGCCTCCTGCCTGATTGCCCCTAACCACTTGCCTGCCTGCCTGATCATCCCTAATCGCCTCTACCTGCCTGCCTGATCGCCCCTAACCCCTCTGCCTCAGCCCCCACCACAGCGGCTTCATCTGGAAGGTGGTTCGGCTGTCCGGTCTAATTAGCATATAACACTTTTATTATTATAGATGGCCAGTGCGCATCATGGCAGCCCCTGTATTGAGCATCTGCCCCCTGGTGGTCAGTGCACATCATAGCGACTGGTCAGACAGACACTTAGCATTTTAGCCTTTTATATGTATAGATGATACCCCCAATGTGGTAGAGTAGAAATAGTATTTGATTTAGATTCAGAATATAAGAGTTCACAGTTTGATTTTTGCCAAGTGTCTACTCCCTAAATCTTAATTTACTTATCTGTTGTGAAGGTCAAAGAGGTAATGTATTCAAAAGTTCTTTGGTGTGGCTCAGTGGTTGAGCATCAACTCATGAACCAAGAGGTTACTGGCTCGATTCCCCAGTTAGGGCACAAGCCTGGGTTGGGGGCCCAATCCCCACTAAGGGCCGTGCAGGAGCCAATCTCTCTCACTGATATTTCTATCTCTCTATCCCTCTCTCCCTTCTCTCTCTTTCCCTAATATTGTATTTGGAAAAATATGAATCATCATCAAGAGCATCATTAACTACTCTAGAAAGAACGGACACTGCCTTGGCCAGTGTGGCTTGGCTGATTAGGAGTCAACCCATGCACTGGAAGGTTGCTGGATTGATTCCGGGTCAGGGCACAAGCCTGGGTTATGGGATGGATCCCCACTAGGGCCATGCAGGAGGGAACCAATTGATATTTTGCTTTCACATGGATGTTTCTCTCTCTCTCAAAATCAATTTTTAAAATCTTAAAAACAAAAGAAAGAATTGATAACTTTTTGAGGCTCTTCGGGTGCTCAGTGTTTGTCTTGTTAGTATTCCAGCCTCCTGCCTTGCTGTCAGGTTAAGCATCACTTGACTTGAAAGTTATAGCACCACTTCTAATATTTCTAATTAGGTTACTTTTAATTTGCAGTAACCTATAACCTGAGATATCCAAGTATGGTAGAATTTTAAGAGTAAACAGGCTCTAAGAAGGAAATTACCTCTAACAAACACAAGAACACATTTTAAAATTACAATCCTTTAGGAAAGCAATTTGGCATCATATCTATATCAGTGCATCTATCTCTTGAGCCAATCTCCCCAACTTTGAGGATCAATCCTAAGAATAAAACCTAAATATAAAATACCTTTATGTACAAAGATATTTGCAGTAGTGTTGCTTGCAATCCTGAAATTATTAACTGCATAACTGTCCCACAATAGGTAATACAGCACTACTATAAAATGGAGTATCATGTAGCTTATAAAAATATTTGAGTTTATAATTTAGAAAATGCTCGTATAGTAATGTTAAAAAATATTGAAAGGAAGTAAAACAAAATCCATAGTTCTTATGTGATCAGAGTACACCAATTCTTTCATCTATTTATCTGAATTTTATTGCCTTTCTACAATAAATCTGTATAACTGATGAGAGAAGGAAGATTTTTATTATTAAAAAAGAAACTTAGTAGTAGACTTAAGAAATTTTCTCGCCCTGGCTAGGTAGCTCAGTTGGTTAGAGTGTCATCCCAATACGCCAAGATAGCAGGTTTGATCCCTGGTCAGGGCACATACAAAAATCAACCAACAAATACATGAATAAATGGAGCAACAAAAATCATTGTCTCTGTCTCTGTCTCCCTCCCTCCCTCTCTCTCAAATTAATCAATAAATAAAGAAGCATAACAAAAAAATTTTCCCCCAAGAGTAAAGCATTGAAACTTTACTGAAGCTCTTTTTTGCTTACTTTCAGGTTTTCATCTGTGGTTCAAATAGATGAGGTCATAAGGTAAAGAACCTCTGGATAAATGTGACAGGTCTCTTACCACTATCGATCAATTCTTTCATTTGCCCAGCACAGGGATCAACAAACATTTTCTCTAAAGAGCTAGACAGCAAACATTTTAGGCTTTGTGGGTCTCTGCTGGAGCTTCTGAACTTTGCATTTTTAGCACAAAAACAGACATCAACAATATAGAAGTAAAAGAGCATGGATGTGTCCTAATGAAACATTATTAACAGTGAAATCTGAATTTCATATATATTTAACGTGTCACAAAATTATTCTTCTTTTGATCCCCCCCCCCCACAACATTTAAAAACCAATCATAGATAGGGGGCCTGGCCTGCAGGTCATCGTTTGCTGACCTCTCCTTCAATGCATTTACTCTCTTGACTGCTTCACACAAAAAGAGTAGACAATCCACTCTCAAATATGAGGAAACCAAGAGTTAAGCATCAGGGCTTCATTTTCAACTTTTTCAATTATTCTATCTACATGCATTTTAAAAAATAATGAAGATTTCAGATCACATTTAACCAAAGGTGATTTTATTATTTTCTTTAAGCGATCAAGTAGGTTACAGGGAAAAAACTTTAAAACACTTTAGGGCAATGACTTTCTATCAGTGGGCTGCAAGGATTTTTAAAACATGCCCCCTGACTATTAGTCACTGGCACTGACCCCTTTTCTTTTTCCTTAGACGGTCAAAAAAAAAAAAAAAAAAGAAAAAAAGAAAAGGAAAAAAAGACAACAGCCAACACAATAATCAATAGCCATCTAGTGTGAATCAAAATTACAGATTTTTTTTTGTGTCAGATTGGTAACAAATATTTTTTCTGATGTGCCACAGAAGTTTAGTAATTAGCTTATGTGTGCCATGAGATGAAAAGGGTTGAAAATAATAGGTTTAGAGTGCTACCATTTATTTCAAGCAAAAGAAAGAGAATGGAGAACAAAATGGGCAAAACAACGGGACAAAAAGAAAATAAACACTTTCAACTCTCCTGCAATAGCCTCCATATTCCCATAATAAAGTTGAAGGGGCATGGTTAACACATATGCCATAAATGGGACTCAAAATGCCAAACTGCTATGTCCTATATGGCTACAGATGTATCATCTTGACAGGGGTGGGGGTGGGGGTGGAGAGTAAGAATTTGGACATAAATTTGACAAGTTTAGATCTTAGGAAGGAAAAAGAACAATCCTTTCTTCTAATGAGCAACAGAATATATAACAATCAGTTACATAATATTGAACTATGTTTACTTACAGAAAATGTATTCAGGAGTATTTATATATAGTACACAGTACTGCTTAAGGTGTAAAAAGAAACTTCCCAATATTACTTCCTTTAATAATTAAACAATTAGCATTTGCTAATATAGAAGATACATAATAGAAACTTTTCTAGGGCTAAGAACCTGTGAAATCTTGAGATAAGTTTGAATTAAAGTTAGTTTTTGAGGTTATAATTCTGCTTCCTAGCAAAAGAACAGTGTTTTACTAAATTCTAAAATCCAACATTACAGGCATACATCATTTTATTACAATTCCCTTTATTGCACTTCTCAAATGTGTTTTTACAATTTAAAGGCAAGACCCTTTATCAACAAAAAGATTACCACTTGCTTAATTGTGATCCATGCTTTATTGTGGTGGTCTGGAACCAAACCAAAAATATCTCCAAGGTATGCCTGAAGCTAATTTTTCTGTAAGCAGCATTATTACTAATTATGTGAGAAAAAAAGATAAAGTACATCAAATAACTTGGTTAAGTTCTGTCAGTTTTTAGATGTACTAATGTATGTTCCAAAACGTTTACAAATAGTGTGAAGAACCAAGAATATGCATTAATAAGTATTATACATTTATATCATTAAGAGTACTAGTTTTTTTCAGTGAGCATCTGATCCAATTCCTCACCATCCTATATAATAAGATGTAATATGCAAATGGTCATAACGCCATGATGCATCACGACCAGATCACGGATCAGCAGAAGAGTGGGGCGGTGGAGAGCTACGGAGGGGGCAGGGCAGCAAGCTAT
>NW_005871142.1:3086945-3093378 GCF_000147115.1 Myotis lucifugus | reverse complement strand
GTTCCCCCGTCTGTGCCTGGCCATCATGTGAGATGGCAGGGAAATGTACAACCCAGACCCCTGTGTTACGGTAGCTGGAAATTTCACTAAGAAGAGTCATGTTTCTCAATACAAAGGTAATCGAGTTCTGGGCCACATTCTGACGGAATTAATTAATGCAAAAGGAGGTCTGGAAGATGGAGATCAGCATGAGATCATCTATTCATTCAACAAATATTTGCCAACAACAACTTTGGGGCAGGCAATGCTCAGACACTTTGTGGAGGGGGGGGGGGGGGAGAAGCTACAGGAGGGCGGGGCAGCGGGCGGAGAGCTACTAGAGGGCAGCAGCGAGCTACTGGCGCAGGGCTACTAGTATACCTATAGCAAAAAATAAGTTAGGAGAAAAACGCATTTAGAGCTACAATAAATGGTGTTAAAGCACTTTCTACCATGATATTACACTAATCACATTTTCAAATTAGTTTTATTTTAAGGCCATAGCAGAAATTAAACTCTGGTAAGAGGGGGTAGGGTAGGAACTGTGTGACAGCCACCCTAAATGCTCAATACTGAATGAAAAATTTTAAGATATTTTATAAAATATAAATTCAGATCATGAAATCAACTATTATCTGTGGAGTGACCATACATGTCTTCATATATATTAAATAAACAATGCTCATTTTAATAAAGAGATAATGAATAAGGTTATTCCTCAGACTTCTTGTAATGCTAAAGACACCAACATAAAATGACTGAAAGCAACTTCCCCTTGGCACTACTTCTCCAAATTAGTCCCCTAATACCTAGAGGCTGTTGCTACCTTGTCCATAAATTACAAAATTACACAAAAATATTAATTCAAATAAATGTAAGTCAGTACACACCAAGTACTATTTATAAAATATTACTATTATTGGATAGTCATTAAAAACACTACAAGGAGGCCCTAGCTGGTTTGGCTCAGTGGATAGAGCGTCGGCCTACGGACTGAAGGGTTCCGGGTTTGATTCCAGTCAAGGGCACATGCCTGGGTTGTGGGTTCAATCCCCAGTGTGGGGCATGCAGGAGGCAGCCAATCAATGATTCTCTCTCATCATTGATGTTTTCATCTCTCTCCTTCTCCCTTCCTCTCTGAAATCAATAAAAAATATATTTAAAAACACACACACAAGGAGTGTTTTTAATGAACATCATCATTGAGCAAACAAATAGGTGCTGACATCCTTAAGTACCTTGTCTCTTCAGTGTATTAAATCACTTCTACAAATTCACCAAGAAAATAAATGTTTAGCAGTGCTTTTTCTTATCCATGAGAAATGTAAACCTAAATCCAGATTTAAGTATTTATAGACCATTAGCCTTCAAAGATTTAACATTAGAAATTTCTACTAATCACCAATACCAAGTAATTGAGTTGAATCAAACACTTTTCTAGTAGTATTGGACAAGTCACTTAGCTAGTGGTTGAGTCAAGATCCATACCAACACATTTTGATATCTGCTACTTGTTTGTCCATGTACTTCATGGGGGAATTATGTGTGCTTGTTTTACTTGCATAAAGAACAATATTACTGACAACTATATTGAAGACAAGCTAAGTTTTATGACAAATTTGGCAAGAATGTGTTATCAAGCATCTCGTGGCCTCTATGGCGCCCAGGCCCGAAATATTGGGCCTCAATGGGGACCTGGGCATGCTGGTGAAGGCGGGCAAGGAAGGCAAGGATGACGGCTTCGGGGAAGCAGAATATGCTGCCATCAACTCAGGTTGGACCAGATCAATTCCTGTCTGGACCACTTGGTAGAAAACGACCACCTCCATGCCCGCCTCCAGGAGCTGCTTGAGTCCAACCAGCAGACTCCCCTTGAGCTCCAGCACCTATGCTCCAGGAACCCCCAACCAGGCCCCAACCCTGATTCCCTGGGCCAGACTCTAGCCTGAGCACTCACCACCTGACTTAAGATACCTTTTCAAGGGTTGGCCTACAGGTCCCCTGGTGGCTCTGCCTGCTTGATCCACTCTTCAGGTACTCCCTTCTGTGTGTCTGGGCCAACCCCACCCCCATCCAACTTCCCTCTGGGGGTCAGGTGTGGGCCTGCAACCCAGCCACCTCGCCTCCTCCCCAATTCCTGGGCACTCTCTACTTTGCCCAGGCCTTGAATGTCCTCAACAACGAAAAGTATTATCAATATACAGACTCCCAGAAACCAGAAATCTTCAGACTCTAGTTCAAATCTTCTAAGATTAGAAATTGTATTATTCTAGCACCAGCACTGAGACATTAAATAAAAATTTACCAAACACTTCTGTGCAAGATGCTTTAGCTATTTGAGAATAATCTTACAGATAGTCTCAAGAAAGCAAAATAGGATAAATAAGTATACATATACTTACATATATGCAAAATATAAGGCCAAGAGATTTTTTCCTTAAAATTCTTTCAAAGGAGAATCACCATATATTTGAGTCCTTACGACGTATCTTGGATTATAAGTCATTGTCTCAATTTAAGAAAATATTGTTTAGGGAAGTTCCTTTATTTAAAAAAACAAAATACTGCTTTGAGAAGATCTACACACTAAACCACCTCAATCAATGCCAGTTTTTGATGCTTTTTAGATATCTGAAAGAAGCAGGTCAAATAGATGGTAATAGAGATGACATGCTTTATAAAATTGTTAGATAATACAAAGTGGCTCTAATGAGTCAAAGATACACGTGGAATGACAAAGATATATTTTAAAATGAGCCTCCCCAAAACAGTATTGCTAAATTAGCATTATTTTGTTATTTACTAATCCATTATCCTAAAAGTGGAAGCAGACGTTATATGTCTAATGATGTAATTTAATGAGAAACAGCACCACCACCTATAAAGAATTATTGTCTCAAAAACAAACACCCCACTAACTCAGTCAGTGTGGCCCAGCAGTTGAGCATCAACCCAATAACCAAGAGGTCACTGGTGTGATTCCTAGTCAGGGCACATGACCGTTTGAGGAATTGATCCCCAGTAGGGGGTATGCAGGAGGCAGCTGATTGATGTTTCTCTCTAGCTCTCTCCCTTCCACTCTCTAAAAATCA
Source organism: Myotis lucifugus (assembly GCF_000147115.1). Taxonomy (NCBI): domain Eukaryota; kingdom Metazoa; phylum Chordata; class Mammalia; order Chiroptera; family Vespertilionidae; genus Myotis; species Myotis lucifugus. The sequence goes on along the minus strand of NW_005871142.1, from coordinate 3,090,307 downwards.
ATAAAAACATATTTTTAAAAAACCCACTAAACTTCAATCTAACTAATGAAGCTGCCAGATCTAAATACTGGTTTATCAGAAATAGGACAGAGATAGAACAAAATCATTATATGATACAAGAAAGTAATTTCCCAGTCCAGAATTTAAAAAAAGGGGTAGGGGTGGGGGGAAGGGGGGGAACCACCTGGTTTCATTAACATATCTATGACACGAAAGAAATTTTAAAGGGAGAGAGGACTATTATATATACAAAGAGGCTTAAAGATCAAATATACTGTGTAAACCTAGTTTGAATCCTGAGTCTAACAAATCAACTATAAAATACTTTTTGGAGAAAATCAGGGAAATCTGAACACAGAATGGGTATTAGATATTAAGGAAGGTGACACATGTTTTAGGCAAGTCTTCCAATTTTTCATTTTGAGTTAAAGGAAAAATAATATTAACCTTATGTTTCTAAACATACTGCTACCTGAAACTCTGAGAAGAAAAAACATTTATCTTGCATCAACCTATGTAATAATGCTATACAGTGTTTCACTGGAAAAGCTTAAAAATATTTCCATAAGTTCACCTTTTACATTACAAAAGCAATATATTTTTAAATGAAAAAATGTCTATATTGCTAAACATAAAAATCTAATGTCACAAACTTACCCAGTTATAAATACAATTTTTATTTCAATCACATCTGTCAATAAAATGGCCTCAAACTGTGAAAGCCAAAGCCATGAGATACAAACATTCAGACACTTAAAATATCTGTAAGTCTTAAGAAAATGAAAAAAACACAGACAACTTTCCTATCTTAGAAACGCAGCAAGTTTAAAGGTCATTGAATAAGGAAGCATGTAGAACGTGAGTTCAGGAGACAGGAAGCAACCTCCACTTGAAATTATGAAGATCCTGTCAGTATCTATAAAAAGGAGACAGTCTGGTCACTGAGAAGATTGGCTCTGGACTCATACTTGGCCCACATCTCGGTTCACAGTTATAATTACGGCTGCCAGCTACGATAAGTGCCTACACAGGAAGGCAAATTATCTCTCACCATCAGAAAGATTTATAAACAAGTACGAAAGGTTTAAGCATTAATATGTGTTAAGACTGCATTATTTGGTTTATGTACTTTTAATGCCTAAGAATAATTGACCTATTAAAGTGAAAACCTTGTAAGTCCAATTTAAATATGGCAGTAATTTAGACTGTTTTTTAAAAGTAGAATCTTACTAAATATTGGGACATCTAAGAGAACTTTGGACTCAGACAAATTAAGTTTAAAAAACTATGTATTAAAGTTTACTTTGTTTGAAGATGAAGTATGCTAACAGAAAATCTAACTTGAAATAGCTAGACTTGTGAAAGAAACTGGACCTTTAAAAGCAAAAACTAAACAGCTTAAGAACCAGGTTTCTGATATATAACTTTAACTTAATTTTACCAAAAATTGGAATTTTAAAGACATTCTTGCAATAAGGAAAATGCCAACAACCACTTATGATGACTGTGCAGATGAAACAAGTAATCGAGTAATTTTTTTTTTAAAAAGCAGGATATTAAACGACCAAGAACAAAAGCTTAGCCAATTAAAAATATGTATCTGTATCTTCACAGGATCCCTACGCAGAATTCCCTAGATCATCCTCAAATACGCCGGGGTCACATGGGGTGGTCATCTATTAAACATGAACCTCAGCAGTACACAGGCTTTTTAAACAGTAAACAAGCTTTTAAAATCCTTCGGTAACTTCCTTTATTAAAACTCTTGGCATACAATACCTTTGCAGGTATTCCATTTCTCTTAAGCGATTAAAAGCATTTTTTTCTAATAAAGCTTTCCCTAAAAAACTTTACTAGAAACATCTGTCGCCAGTTTTCTTAAGTTAAAAAAAAATCTCACGAAATACTAAATCCGGATTTTAATTGACACGATTGTCTTATTACACCCATTGTGTCCGCGATACTGCCCCCCTCCCCCCGCCCAATACCAAAAAAAGTTTAAATATGTGTTAGGAGCGTTAAGAAAAGTGCGTTTTCCCTAGCCACGTTCTCAGAAGCAGCACTAACTTTTACAAACGTGCTTGGGCGTAAAACCTTCAACAATTTGTTTTCCCCTCAATGTAGCCCATGCAGACGGGAAGCTGCGGCTACAATGTCTGAAGCCTCCAATCTTTTCTTTGGCCTTAATTTGCATATCCGTGAGTCTCAGAATCTGTTCCAGTAACAAAAACACAACATTCTTACTAAACGGCACCCAACCAATCGAACCCAAGTCGCCGTTTCTCTCGCACCCACACCGGTCTGCCGCCAGCTTTGCTCGGGGCCGCGCTCGGGGCCTCGCGACTGCCCACACCGCCTCGCAGACCCACTCCTTCCCCTTCGCCCACTCCCCACACACGCGCTTCTCTGGACCCACCCGGCCTCGCCCCGCTTCCCGAACCCGCGACCCGGCGGCCGGGCGGACCGACAGACAGCTCCGTCTCCAACCTGAGAGCAGGGGGGGGACCCCCAGCGCCGCGAGGCTTCGGCGCGGGGGAGGGCAGGGAGCGGGAAAGCCGAGAGCCCCCAGCGCCCGGCGCACACCCCCTTCCGGCACCCCTCCCCCTGCATTGTGCGAGCGGGCCCAGGCCGCGGACGTCCCGGGCCCCCGCAGGCCCCGTCCATCCTTCCCCCCGCCCCACGGGGGGCTGCTCCCGCCGAGGCCGCCACACAAAGCCCGAGGCGCAGCCCCAGCGGCGCCAGAGCACGGAGAGAGGGAGCAAGCGCGACTGACTTACGGGGCTGCTGCGGCCGCGCTGCCTCAGCCGGGGACACCGACCGTTGGGCACACGGCGGCGTCGCTCTTAGACGTCTTCCCCTCCTCCGCCTTCGGTGGCGGCAAGATCTTCTTTCTCCACCTACCTCCCTCCCCCCCACCCCACCTCCTCCTTCTCCTCCCCCTCCTCCTCCTCCGAACCGGCGAGAGACGGGGGCATTCTCACAGAGACTCACATAATGATATGTCCCGTCGCAGCGTCCCCTCCCATCCCCACGTTCCACGATAGGAAAGCCCTATTCCGCAACTGTTTTTCTCTGGGCACCCATTTATCTGATTCTACTCCTGATGCAACAAAATACCAGAAGCATGTTTTTCAGTATTACGCTTTGTCAGTGGACATACAACGCGGGCTGCTTCCTAGTGAGCTATAGACGCCAACTATTAGATAAGCCACATAAAGTCTTAGAACCCTTCAGGGACCATTGTGAAGGTTGCTTCCAAAGAGAACAGATTATTATATGGTCATATACTACAAAAAACAGATACACATTTCTTTGCAACAGTCGGTCCGAACAACCAGAAGAGTGAGCTCTCAGTTTTGTAC
>NW_005871142.1:2983741-3086845 GCF_000147115.1 Myotis lucifugus | reverse complement strand
GGCTCTGCGCGTGCGCACGCTCCCTGCGCTCGCACGTCTCGGCCGTCCCTCCGGCGCGCGCTCCCCGCCCTCACCTTGCGGGCTCGCGGCCGGTTCTGGGCTCCGCGGCGGCGCCTGGCTGTATTGTGCGCCGGGAGTGGGCGGCGCGGGCGCGGGCGCGGCGTTTCCGAACGCTGCGTTCGGCTGTCTTCCCGCGTGGGGCCTCGACTTCCGAGTTCGCTTCCCCTCCGCTTCCTCCCCGGGAGCTCGTTCTCCCCCAACCGCGATGTCCTTACCGCTCGCACGCCTCTTCCGGGGTGCTGGCACCCACAGGAGCCGGACCGTCATCCAGGCCTTTAGGTTTCACCCTTATCCTTTCCCCGCGTCAAGATTATGGAGGCGCATTTTTTTTTTTAATTTCAGAGAGAAAGGGAGAGAGAGAGAGAGAGAGAAATATAAATGATGAGAGAGAATCGTTGGTCGGCTGCCTCCTGCACAACCCCTGTTGGGGATTGAGCTTGCAACCCAGGCATGTGCCCTGACCTCCTGGTTCATGTCGATGCTCAACCACCAAGCTCACTGGCCAGGCCTCTAGGAAGTCTTAATGCTTTTTGGGAAAGAGGGCCCTCATTTTTATTTTACCAATCATACAGCTCGTTTTATTTATGAAGTATTATCTCTATTTGAGAGAAGACTTTTTTACTACCATAATTCTTAGCACCTTTAAAACCAAAACATGCATTATAAATATCCCAATGGGGGACATGATATGCAACATTTCCCAAACAAATTTGACTCTGGAAACATTCCTTGGCGGAAAATCCCTTAGAGGTTTTGTGCTCTGCAGAACACGGATGCAAGCCCAACCCTTTAGTGATCTGACTCCACCTATCTCGCTCCTGATGCCCTCAGCACAGTGAGCACTTGCTTGCCTCTGAGCCTTCGCATATGCTTTGCAATCTGGCCCTGCTCATTAAGCACCTTCTCATTATAATTGGCTTCTCTTGTGGATTTGCCTACAAGGTAAGGATGCACTCCTCTGCTACCACAAATATTAGATAGTTAAGGGGAACATTGTAATTGATGCCTCACAGCCATCCCGATCACTTGGGAGCTTGTGAGACATGGAGAATCTTGGCCCAACTACAGACCTACTGATTCAGAATCTGCATTTTAACAAGATTCCTGGGTCATTCCTCTACATGATAAAAAGTTTAAGGAGCATGGGTAACCCAACCACAGTCGTTTTATTTGGCTTGATAGGAAGTGCTTTGTAATGGGTGTATCATCTGTTTTGAGACACAAAGAGGTGCCAACTCAGAGCATCTATCTATACTAATAAAAGGGTAATATGCTAATTAGACTGGGAGACCTTCCAGGAGACTGGCCAGGGAGGGCAGTTGGGGGCCATGAGGCCAGCAGGGGAGGGGGGTGGGGGCAGTTGGGGGCAATTGTGATCCATCCACAATGTGTTAGGAATGTGTCTACATGGCCGGTTGAGACAAGTGGTTTTCAACCAGAGTTGCATATCAGAATCACCTGGGGAACATTTAAAATAGATCACCTCCCAGGGCCCACCTCAGAGATGGGTGTAAGCCAGCCATGGGCAAACTACAGCCCGCGGGCCGGATCCAGACCGTTTGAAATGAATAAAACTAAAAAAAAAAAAAAAAAGACCATACCCTTTTATGTAATGATGTTTACTTTGAATTTATATTAGTTCACACAAACACTCCATCCATGCTTTTGTTCCGGCCCTCCAGTCCAGTTTAAGAACCCATTGTGGCCCTCGAGTCAAAAAGTTTGCCCACCCCTGGTGTAAGCTGAGGCCTGAATATTGATATTTTCAGAAAGCTCCTCAGTTGTTTGTAATATGTAGCCATTGAGAACACCAGTTTAGACAGATTGCATCTTAGAGCAGAATGCCATTTTAATATTCCCTGTGCAAATGCTCCCTTTCCACTGGGACTGCTTATGAGACTTCTTGTAAACTTATTTTCTTTTTTTAAAAATATGTTTTTATTGATTTCAGAAAGGAAGAGAGAGAGAGAGAAACATCAATGGTGAGAAAGAATCATTGATGGGCTGCCTCCTGCACACCCTGTACTGGAGATTGAGCCCGAAACCCAGGCATGTGCCTAGACTGGGAATCGAACCATAACCTCCTGGTTCATGGGTTGATGCTCAACCACTGAGTCACACTGGCTGGGCAATAAACTTTTATAACTAAGTTCAAATCATTCCAATTTTGCCGAACCGGTTTGGCTCAGTGGATAGAGCGTCGGCCTGCGGACTCAAGGGTCCCAGGTTCGATTCTGGTCAAGGGCATGTACCTTGGTTTCGGGCACATCCCTACTGGGGGCTGTGCAGGAGGCAGCTGATCGATCTCTCTCATCGATGTTTCTAACTCTCTATCCCTCTCCCTTCTTCTCTGTAAAAATTCAATAAAATATATTTTTAAAAAAATCATTCCAATTTTGACGGAAATACTAATGTCCAGATTTGGTGAACACCATTATTTCCTGCATAGATACAGGTAGAAGATAGAGAGCTACATAGACAAGAGTGACGGGAACAGGAATAGGCTCAATCTGTCTGTGCTGTTTTAAAAATACAGTGTTGAATTTGGCCTTACTTGAATTTAGTAAAAGAAATAACTGAAGCAAGTGCTCAGATGCATGTTTCTTCATTGCAAGAGAGATTGATTAATAAAAGGTTCCTCAAGGTTAAACAAGATTAGGTGGGGTTCTCCAGGCTTGTTATGGTTTCTCAGGGGGAAAATCCTGGGTATTCCTCCAATGGGGGCCTGCTGGAGAGTAGGACTTTTCTTGGCTTACAACAAGAAAGTTTAGGTCCTTAACACAGGGAGATCTATGACTGTCCAGTGTCTCTAAGGCCAGGGCAACTCTGGACCAGGAGGCTGATCTATCTCAGACATGCCACACTTCAATAATTCCCAGAGGACGACTTGCATACCATTGGGGTGACTCTGAGGCTGGGAGAAGGTGAGTCACGGAGTCAAATTATGCTCATAAATTCAAAAATACATCACCATTAGTCCATGGTGTCAAGGAAAATCGACTGGAATCCTGTACGTTATAGACTGCCAGGAAAGTATAGTATGCTTTCTAATTTTGTCATTAAACTAGAGATACATTCCCACAGGAATACAAAATATTATAGAAAATTTCCCAGTAGTGCAGCAGGCTCACTGTGTTATTGTGATTTATAAAGTGGACGAAAAAGGGGTGCTTTAATAAATCTAACCAAAAGTAACCTCGCAGGGTGATCTGATCATAAATGCCTACCTGGGCAGGTCATGGTAGGTAGTCATGCCCCAGGCATATAACTTCTTTATTAAAAGGTTTAAGCAAGCTGTGTCCATTGTTCTTGTGCATCTAGGTCAGGGGTGGGCAAACTTTTTGACTCGAGGGCCACAATGGGTTCTTAAACTGGACCGGAGGGCCGGAACAAAAGCATGGATGGAGTGTTTATGTGAACTAATATAAATTCAAAGTAAACATCATTACATAAAAGGGTATGGTCTTTTTTTTTTTTTTTAGTTTTATTCATAGTTTGCCCACGGCTGATAGGTTAACACACCTTTGAAATGCCCACTTCCATGTAATCTTTCATACAGTTGCTCCTTAATTCCAAAGGTATAGCATAAACAGCAAAATTGTCATTTTCCACAGCATTTAAAAGCTGGCTTCCCGGTATTGTCATCAATTTGGCTCACATAAAGTCTTATAAAAATTCTCTCCAGGTCTGGATGTTTCTTACGTTGACAATAATAAGAAATATATGTTTGGTCTTTATTGCCATTTCTGGAAGAGAGATCCCCAAACCCTTGGAATTTCCTTAGTGGAAGAGAAATGAAGATATCTTTTGTTCATAACAAATCCTTTTTTAATCACACTGAGTTTATGTTAATATGGTGACTTTTGGAAAGCCCCTAAGGATAGGGGCTGGTTGCCTGAGGAGCCAACCAGGTATTGAGAGAGTTGGAACTTTCAGCCCCATCCCCCACCTCTGGAGAGGAGTTGGAGGTTGTATTAATCACTAACTGCCAATGATACAATCAACCATGCCTACATAATGAGGCCTCTATAAAACCTCTAAACAATAGGGTTCTGAGAGCTACTAGATTGGTGAAGGTGGGGCTGCTGGGAGAGTGACACATCTGGAGAGGTCAGGGAAACTCCTCCTAGCCCTCCCCCAGTTCCTTGCCCTATGCATCACCTCCATCTGGCTATTCTGAGTTGTATCCTTTCATTTTATTTTATTTTTTTCAAATTATAGGTGAGCTCTGGCCAAGTAGCTCATTTGATTAGAGCATTGTCCTGATACACCAAGGTTGTGGGCTCCATCCCCCATCAAGGCACATAAAAGAATCAACCAATGAATACATAAATAAGTGGAGCAACAAATCGATGTTTCTCTTCTCTTCTCTTCTCTTCTCTTCTCTTCTCTTCTCTTCTCTTCTCTTCTCTCTCTCTCTCTCTCTCTCTCTCTCATTAACCAAATTTGCGATGATGTTAATAGCCCTTCCCAATGAACGAGGAAGTTGGCTCTCATTCTTTGGGTTAGTTTGCTTTTAAAATTCTATGATTCTCTCTTTTTAATATATATTTTTATTTTTATTGATTTCAGAGAGGAAGGGAGAGGGAGAGAGAGGTAGAAGCATCAATGATGAGAGAGAATCATTGATCCGCTGCCTCTTGCCCCTTCCCTACTGGGGATTGAGCCTGCAACCTGGGCATGTGCCCTGACTAGGAATCGTACCTTGACCTCCTGGTTCATAGGTCAACGCTCAACCACCGCACCACACTGGCTGGATTCCTCTCTCTCTTACGAATCAATAAATAATAAAAAATTAAGGGGTAGTAGAAGTGAGCCAGTGGGGCTGCATGGGCTCAGAGACAAAAGAGGCCTTGGAGCTTAGGAGAGAGAAAGGCACAGGTAATATAGCCTGGCGGCAGGGGTGGGGGGAGAGAAAGGGAAAGCAGAGCATGCTCAGGGGCACGCTCCCAGGGAGTTCTTTACCAGCTTATTGTCTCGTTTTACCCGCCCTGGAATGTAAGCTCCCTGGAGGCAGGGCTTTTGTTCTGTTTGCTGCTATAGCCCAGCTCCTACAGCAGTGCGGGGCCTGGGGGAAGCACCTAAGAGAGATGTGTGGAACGAGTGGATGAACTCCTCATGGGACGGTGGCTGCTCACACTTGCCCAAGTATTTCTGGGAAAAGCTTTATGAGGGGTTTCCTCCAGCCCCTCTGAGGAGACAGGGGGAGGAAGGGCGCTACCTGGCTCTGCTCTGTCCTCACCAGAGTGGGCAGCGGCCCCCAGGGAAGTCAGATGAGCTGAGGGGGAGATGTTTATGTTTCTAGAAGTGCAGGCCTCACGCAGCGGAGTCATCCAAACCTGTCCAGCGAGAGTGAGGGCAGGATTCTGCCCAGACTCGTAAAAATGAGAGAATCGCCGTAACCGGTTTGGCTCAGTGGATAGAGCGTCGGCCTGCGGACTGAAGGGTCCCAGGTTCGATTACGGTCAAGGGCACGTACCTTGGTTGCGGGCACATCTCCAGTAGGGAGTGTGCAGGAGGCAGCTGATCGATGTTTCTAACTATCTCTCTCCCTTCCTCTCTGTAAAAAAATCAATAAAACATAAAAAAAAAAAAAATGAGAGAATCATGGGGGCCTCCCAAGTCTTGCTGTCCGTTCCAAGTGCGACTAGCAAAATGAACACGGTGGCAGCCCATAGAGCAGTAGTGTGCTTTTTTTTTTTTAATACAATGCTGATTTATTTATTTTAAAATCCTCACCCAAGGATTTGTTTTTATTGATTTTAGAGAGAATGAGAGAGAGAAGCATTGATGAGTTGCCTCCTGTATGCACCCTGACTAAGGATCAAACCCATAACCTGGGTATGTGCCCTAACTGGGAATCGAACCCTCAACCTTTCGGTGCGCGGGATGAAGCTCTAACCAACTGAGCCACACCTGCCAGGGCCTATAGAGTTCTTGCTGAAGGACCGGGACAGAGATAGTGAGGGCAATGGGCCATTGTCCCAGCACACAAAGGACGTAGAAGCTGCACTGTACCCTGCTTTGCCACGAAACCAGTAGCTACGGGGAAGCAGGCCTTACTTTCAGAGTCACTCATTGACTCAGAAAGTAGTTTTTTACTTCGTATATGTGCCAAGCATGGTTTTAGGCCTTAGAGGACTGTTCCAGGAGCTGGAGGTTCCTGGGATCTGGAACATGGGGCCACAGGGCGGGGCCCAGGTTGGCTCAGGAGAGCACCCAGACTCCCTCCAGTTCAGCTCCTCCTTATTTCTCCACGGGGAGGCAGCTGAAGACGGCCCAGTCTGCCCCTCCACCTGCAGCAGAGATCAGCACGACCTGTGTCACTGAGGCTGCCAGGAGGCACTGGGCAGCCTCTGGAGGTTCCCATCACTGCTCCTCACCAGGGGACCCCTCAGCCCCTCCTAACTGCTGCCAACTCCCCAGGGGAGGAAGGGCTGTCCCCACCACCGCTGCCCAGTGCTCTGCAACCAGAGCTCCACCTGCTGATAGATTCTGTCCCTTCGCCACCCTGGAGCTGCCTCAGGTACTGGCTCTGTGGCTTGCTGGGGGCAGGGAAGACCTACCGCTGTGTCTAGGGGGGAAGCAGAAAATGGAAGCAGATGTTTCTTCAGGGCAGGGCATTTGGGCGAGGCGACCTCCCGTAGCGTTGGGAGGGGGCCAAATGATGAGCCAGTTGTGTCGGGAGTTGAGAATGGAGCTCAGCCCCTGACACTGGAGCCCGGGCACTGAGCCCAGGGCCAGGCTGACACTGGCAAGGGGAGATCCACAGCATCGTCAGCGGGGCATGACAACCCTGAGGTCTTACAGGTGGGTCTCACTCATTCACCCAGAGACACAGGGGCCGCAGGCTCAGCTCAGACTTCCCATGGGACTGCGGGAGTAGCAGGACTTCTGTGATGACTGCCTTGTCTCTGGCAGCTGGAGGGGGTGACATCACCTGTAAACTCCTGGGTGCATATCCGAAACAGCTGGGTGAGGCTAAGAACACCCGAAGGCTGATGTGATCTGCTTTCCATAATTTGGCGCTCGCTGCCTGGCCCATGCCACGCATCCTGAGTTTTGGTTATGACCAGCCATGGGGGCTGGGGCTGGCCTCACGGGTAGAACTGTGGCGTTACTTTGGGTCCTCTCCGGGGGAGCTTCCAGCCCTGCTGTTCTCTGACTCCAGGGAAGAGAGCAGTATCTTCTGGGTTTGTAGACTTTACAGTTTCTTTTCCTCTTTTCTAAAAAATATATTTTTTTTATTGATTTCAGAGAGGAAGAGAGAGACATCAGTGATGGCAGAGAATCATTGATCTGCTGCCTCCTGCACGCCCCCTACTGGGGGTGGAGTCTGCAACCTAGGTACGTGCCCTGACCAGGAATGGAACCGTGACCTCCTGGTTCATGTGTCGACGCTCACCCACTGAGCTACACCAGCCGGGCTTCGTTTCTCTCTAAGAATACTCTGAGCTCTGGTGCAACACGTGACCATCAGAGCATATTTGTACAGGGAACTTGTGAGAGAGCCCAGAGCTGTTACAGGGCTGGCCAGAGGTCAGTGTTTGCAGAGTCTGGGCCCCAGGGATGTCCCTGAACAGCAGTTCTCCAGGCGGGGGAAGCTGGTGCGTGACAGGAAGAGTAAGTCAGACGGTCTGGGGCCTCAAAATACCTGTAGGGAGGTGCTGTCCATGGGGCTCCCACCTCAGAAAGAGGGAGGCGGGACATAGAGGAGGATCTTATTATTATTATTAAAAATTAGGTTAAAAATTTTTAAATGAGGCCTGGCTGCCCCTCAGCATGGACTCTCCCCCCACCCACTTGGGCTGAGACACCTTCGTCAGCCAGCTATTTCCCACGTGACCCCTGCTGACCCAGTGAGGTGCCAACATCCCAGGACAGGTTACTCTTCCTAGTAAGTTCTGGCATCTACAAAGTAGCATAGACTGGTGAGGTATACACAACCAAAGACCGGAAGGCCGAGATCGAGGTGCCAGCATGTTGGGTTCTGGTGAAAACCCTCTCCCAGGTCTCAGACTGTGGACTCCTCGTCATGTCCTCACGTGGTGGAAAGAGAACCAGGGAGTTCTGTGAGGTCCCTTTTGTAAGGACACGAGGCCCATTCATGAAGCCTTCACTTTCATAACCTAACCGCCTCCCAAGAGCCCATATCCTATATCCATCGCATGGGGGGTTAGGATTTCAACATAAGAATTGGGGGGTTGGGGGCACAAACATTCAATCCATTCCACTCTTCTACCCAGATGTCCTCCTGACTCTGTTCAGGCTCCAACACAACTATTTCGGGGGCTATGGCAGGCCCTGTCCCTCATTGCCTACAAGCATGCCTATTTTGCTTGGTGCCATCAATTGACTTTTGGACTGAATTGACTAGAAGGGAAAGAGGGGGGAAAAAGAGGAAGAGAGGTTATCTTTAACATCTCATCAGTCTTGGCAGGGACCCATTTTGTGTCATTTTCTCCCTGTGCACAGTTTTTCAAGTTGCCTTTTATTTGGGGAACATTTTCTTGCACTGTTTGTTCACTTCCCTTGTCCTGGTTTTCTTCTTTGGAGATTCCACTTACGTGCTTGTTGCATCTCCGCTGTCTGTCTTCTCCACACATTGCTGTCTTTATGAGATATCCAAAAGCTGTATTCTGTTTCATTTTCTACAACTGGTTTCACTTCTACTCTCATTTCTACTTTTCAACGCCTGTTCGTTCTACTGCTACTCACACCAAATGGGAGGGGTTTCCACACTGAGCAAACCTCCAATGTTTGGTGGGCACCAACTGGCTGTCCTGCCATTGAGCTAACTGTGTGGAGTTAGTGACGACCCCACAGGCTAAGAGTTTAGTCCCACAAAACTGCCCACTTTTCAGATGCTACTCACAATCCCAGGTGCACATCTGAAACAGCTGGGTGAGGCAAAGAACACCCAGCTGTTGTATCTGTACTTCTGACCGTGGGGATTCTCATGACCCCACCCTCATGTTTGATAATTTGCCAGAAGAGCTCACAAAATGCAGGGAAACACTTACCTTCACTGGTTTATGATAAAGGATACAGGAGAGGATACAGACGAACAGCCAGATGAAGATGTACATAGTGCAAGGTCTGGAAGGGTCCCCAGTGCAGGAGTTTCTGTCCCCGTAGAGTTGGGGTGCGTCACCCTGCCCCAACCCAAAGCTCCCTGAAGCCCATACTTGAGGAACTTTTATGGAGGCTTGATCACAGAGGCAGAATGGATTATTAATTCAATCTTTATTCCCTATTCCTTCCTTGGAGGAGAAGGGTTGGGGCTAAAAGTTCTAAGCTTCCAATCATGTTAGTCTTTCCCGTCCAGGAGCCCGCCAAGCATTAAAACAAGCGATACTCTTTTTAAAAAAATATATATTTTATTGATTTTTTACAGAGAGGAAGGAAGAGGGATAGAGAGTCAGAAACATCGATGAGAGAGAAACATCAATCAGCTGCCTCCCGCACACCCCGCACTGGGGATGTGCCTGCAACCAAGGTACATGCCCTTGACTGGAATCGAACCCAGGACCCTTCAGTCCGCAGGCCGACGCTCTATCCACTGAGCTAAACCGGTTAGGGCCCAGCGTTACTCTTATCCCCCAGGAAGTTCCAAGGGATTTAGTTCTGCATAGGAGGCTCCTATCACCCCCACCCCTCAAGAAATTCCAAGCATTTTAGGAGCGCTGTGTCAGGAATGGCTCCAAGACCAAATATCAGGATGAAAGGTGCTCCTAGCACCTCTATCCCTCAGGGGACTATAAGGGTTTTAGGAGCTCTGTGTCGGGAACTGGGGTCAAAGATCAAATAGTAGCAGAAACTGCGGGCAGAGACGAATATACGTGTTTCTTATTATTTTACATCTACCGTTCCTCTTTTACCCTTTCAGTCGTCTTCTGTAGTTGACAATTCTTTAATGTTTTCCTGTTAATAAAATTGCTGTGTGGTTCATGTCACCTGATTGGACTCTGACAGATACATGTGGCTTCTGGGTTTTGTGATATAACACATTTCCCCCCATATTTTCTTGTAGGATGTTGTTTTTATGTTGGGGTCCAACCCCAACGGGTCCAGGGATCCCCAAAGGTGTGGACGGAGTCGGCGAAGAATGAATGACATGGAAACTGGGTTCAGTTCATCAGCATAGCGAAGTTCTCCCTCCAGGATCTCCAGCGAAGTTCTGGTTAGGAACTCCAGCGAAGTTCTGGTCAGGATCTCCAGCGAAGTTCTGGTCAGGATCTCCAAGCAAGTTCTGGTGCCATGTTCTCTCGCTAGGTTCTCCAGCCAGGTTCTCCAGGTTCTCCAGCCAGGTTCAGTCACCAGGTTCTTTAGCCAGGTTCTATCCAGGTTCTTTTGCCATGTTCTTCTAGGCTCTCCAGTGAAGTTCTGTAGCCAGGTTCTGTCCAGGATCTTTTGCCATGTTCTCTGGCTAGGTTCTGGTTAGGATCTGATGATTATTGTCTTGTTAAATCCGTATTTATACCAGCCGATTTTAATCCTGTCAATTTCTATTACAAAGGTTAGGGCGTTTCTTATCTCCATTCCAGGGAGTAAAGATTATGTAGCTTAACTACCCGCCTGGCGCTTAATTAAGGGGTTGTATCCCCTCCCTAACCTCAGGGAAAGATCCCCACCTGGGGAAACAACTTTTCTCGGAGAGGTGACCTTGGTTAAAACACATGGCGCTAAAGGGAGCAAACATATTAAGAACAGTATGCTATATACGCCAGGTCCATTGAAACATATGCTGTGCAGATGTTTCTTTCCTGCAGCGACTGTGTCAAGCAGCAAGGATGGACCGGCTTCCGGCATTTTTACATTTAAATCCTTGATTCATTTGTTAATCATCTTGGTAAAAGGCAAGAAATATGGATATATCTTAATATTTTTTCCAAGAGAGCTGTCTAGATGTCTCAGCACCATTTATTGAAGACTCCATCTTCCCTCCATTGATTTGAAAGGGCACCTTTATTTTTAACTACATTTCCATCTACATGTGTGTCTGTTTCTGGATTTTTAATTTTGTTCCATTGCCTATTCATGTGTCAGTATTATACTTTTAATTATTAAAAAATAATAATTTATTTATTTTAGAGAGAGGAAGGGAGAGAGAGAGAAACATCACTTTGTTGTTGCTCTTACTTATCTATTCATTGGTTGCTTCTTGTAGGTACTGAGGATCGAGCCCACAACCTCAGTACAATCTTGGTGCATCAGGATGTTCTTACCAACTGAGCTACCCACCTGGCCAGGGCACTTTTAATTATTTTAGCTTTATAACATATTTTCATATTCCATAAGGCTAATCTTCCCTCACATTCTTTTATTTTAGAATTTTCTTGGCCATTCATTAGTAGGGCCTTTAGAGCTTAGGAGAGAGAAAGGAGAAGGTAATGCACCGTGGGGGGGGGGGGGGGCGGGGAGGGGTGTGGAGAAAAGGGGGGGGAGGGGGGAGGGAAAGGCGCAGGCGTGAGAAGGAGGGCATGCTTGCTGGCCATTCTTATTTGTTTGATTGTTTCCATAAGAACTTTAGAATCAGTGTGTCTAACTAATTAATGAAAAATTAATTAAAGTTTAATTAATCTCCTAACCTAGATCATGGTTTGTGTTTCCATTTGTTCTAGGGTTCTTTTCCTATCTCCATCAAGAAGTTTAAAAACATTTAAAACGAATCTTGTTCATTACAGTTTAATTTGCATTCCTATATTATTAAAGTAGAGCATCTTTTTGTTTTAATTGGCCATTCATTCCCCCTCCCCCCCTACCCCCACACACGCTTATTTTGTTAATAGCCTGTTTATAACTTATTGCCAGTATTTTACTTGGGCTATTTTTTTTCTTATTCGTTTATAAATGTTGATTTATACATAGTATATAATCTGGATACTGTTGTCAGTTGCGTGAATTGGAAATATCTTCTCCCAGTCTGTGGCTTGTTCTTCATGGGCATCATTTGATTTTTAAAAGTTTAATTTTAAAATATAATAATATCTATCCATCTTTTCTTTTATGGTTAATGCTCTTTGGGTCCTGTTTTAAAAAGAAATACTTTCCTACCTTAAGGTCAGGAAAATATTTCCCTATGCTTTTTGTCTTAACAAAGAACCGATAATTCATTTGAAATTAAGGTACCTTAGAATTCCTGTTTAGCAGGACACTAATTGCATCTGGAAGCACTCTTAGTAAGCACAATAATGAACTGATTTATGCAGAAAAGAAATTTACTAATATGTATTAAGTAATAACAACATCAACTTCTGGTGCCAGGGAGCGGGTCACCATGAGGTTCAACCCCATTCGTGACCTTGGGTTGCAAGGAGCTGCAGCAGAAGTACAAGGTCCACTCCGTGCCCTTCTGCAAGGACAATAAGGTCCAGATGGATCGAGGACACCACACATGGCAGCAAAGCGGCAAGGTAAAGCAGGTGCACAGAAAGACATGTGTCATCTGCATGGACCGGTGCAGCGTGAGAAGGCTAAGGGCACAACTGTGCATGTGGGCATGCACCCCAGCAAGGTGGCTCTCACCAGGCTAAAGCTGGACAAACATCGGAAAAAAATTCTTGAATGCAAAGCCCAGTCTCCACAAGTTGGAAAAGAGGCAGGCAAATAGAAGGAAGAACTTACTGAGAAAATGCAGAAATAAATATAACCTGTTGTGCAACTGCGGTTTAGCTGTAGATTTTTAGCCTGCTGTGTATGCCTTTGAAACTTTTCAAGAAGTCTCTGGAATATTTTGTTTCGTTCCTGTTCTGTTATTGATAAAACCTGTAAACCTACTGTTGCTATTTTGATTAAGTTTATGAATAAAAGTTGGAAATGTTCCTTAAAAAAGCAAAGCAAAGCAAGCAAGCAAACAAAGTGTAATAACAACAACAGTTAAGCATCACTGTCAAGCATCATTTGAAATTCTTTGCATATATGAAACTCATGTAGTCTTAAATCCCTGGCGGTGTAGCTCAGTTCGTTACAGAACCTTCCCAATGTGCCAAGGTTGCAGGTTCTATTCCTGGTCAGAGCACATACAAGGATCAATGAATGAATGCATAAATAAGTGGAACAATGAATGGATGTTTCTCCTTACTCCTCTCTCTCTCTCTTTCTAAAAAAGAAAAAGAGAAATCCTGGACGCAGCAGAATGTAGTGACTAAATATAATCCTTGGTTGCTTCCCTTTGGTGACTATGCTAATGTATCAAGTAGTTTTTACTGTGTAACAAATTACCTTAACATGCATGGCTTAACATGGTAACCATTTATTAGTTAACGATTCTGTGGGTCAACATTTTGGGCTGGGTCAGTTCCTCTGGTCTTGGCTGGGCTCAGTCAAGCTTCTGTGGCCTTCTCTAGTTTTGGAGGCTTTCTCCCCCCGCCCCCCCTGCCTCCTCCCCCCCCATTTCTGGCTGTTGGCAGAGGCAAACAGGGCCATTGGTTATATGTCTGTCACCATCCGGCTCATTCCCATGGTTGATGTCAGGGTTCCAAGTAGAGCAAGCGAGGGCAAGCTTCAACGTGCGATTATTTTTTTTTAAATTAATTAAATCTTTATTGTTCAGATTATTACATTAGTTACTCTTTTTTCCCACCATTACTCCCCTCCACCCAGTTCCCACCCCACCCTCCACCCTCACTCCCCACCCACTGTCCTCATCCATAGGTGCACGATTATTGTCCAATCTCTTCCCTCACCCCCCACACCCCTTCCCCCCCTCCCAAGAATAGTCAGTCCATTCCCTTTCTATGTCCCTGATTCTATTACAATCACCAGTTCATACTGTTCATCAGATTATTTATTCACTTGATTTTTAGATTCACTTGTTGATAGATGTATATTTGTTGTTCATAATTTGTATCTTTACCTTTTTCTTCTTCTTCCTCTTCTTAAAGGATACCTTTCAGCATTTCATATAATACTGGTTTGATGGTGATGAACTCCTTTAGCTTTTTCTTATCTGTGAAGCTCTTTATCTGGCCTTCACTTCTGAATGATAGCTTTGCTGGATAAAGTAGTCTTGGTTGTAGGTTCTTGGTATTCATCACTTAACGTGCAATTACTTTTTAAGTCTCTCTGCTTGCGTCAAGTTTGCTTTTATCACATAAAGTGACATGAAGCCTAACTCTGGGTTAGTACGAAAGAGGTCAATGGCATGAGAGCTTGAGAGATGATACATTTCCAGGAATTTTGCTTGATATCGGTCATGGTGAAGTATTTACACATAGAAATTGGCAAACAATACAAACAAAGGCTGTTCCCCCCTCTTTTTTCCCCCCCAGAGAACCAGTTTACTACTATGTCCCTAGGACTATCTGAGGACGTGGGTTCACAGAGAGGAATGATGGCCGCTGGTTTTGAAACGATCCCAGTGAATGTGGTCTTTTTGTATATCGGGGAGTCACAGTTTTCAAGCCTAGCCATTATTGGAGTGGTGTGTGTATACAGATAGTTGTGTGTGTGTGGAGCAGTCAAGGGTTCACACTGTAGTGGTCATTGATGTCTTGTAAAGCACCCGTTAGTCCTTTGCGGTAAGACCCTGCTTGAACCCAGCCAAGCCACTCTCCGTGACACAGTGATTTATCCGAAGGACAAACCCACAAACCAAGCTAATTCAGTCAGAATTATTCCCCAGGGTTTTTTTCCAACTGGAGTTGAGGGGAAGAAAGTCCCTCTTACACATTGTGATCATATGAGCCGAGAGCTGCCAGTGGTAATAATTACACTTTTGTGGGGGACAGTCAGCCCAAGAGAGAAGAGCTAACAGATTTGCATGAAAGAGAGGCAGAACAGAGAGAGTTGAAGGAGACAGAGAGGAGAAGACAAATCCACTCCATCCCTTCTTGCTATTTGGTCTGTCTAACGCCACATATACAGTCTGAAGTGGGGTGGATTAGTGTCTGTCACTTACACCCAAAGCGTTTGGGCACATACACAAACACACATATCTTGTTGCAGGGGTGGAGAAACTAGGACAAGGACGGATCAGCATTGCTGTGCGAAGACAGGATCTGGGTCAGGGCATCGAGTTCATCCCTGGGGGGTACATTAAACAAAGGCCTTGGTAATATCATATGTAGAGCTCCTCTGAGATTTGTAATTCTCCCCCTTCCTCCCGCCCCACGTCAGTTCAAGGTCTGGTTGAAGATAATAGAAATGACTCCAGACAACTGAAGCAGAAAGAGACTCACTACAGGGAATTCGGTGATTACACCGCTGTTGGGAGGGCAGGAGGCTGAGCTTCCAGGAACGACTCCCCTGCCGGAAATCATTATCCCGTGGTGCTCCGTCTCTTTGTAACCACAAAGCTAGCGCCCACCATTGAGATTTCTGCTTCTGCAACCACAGAACAAACAAACAAACAAAAAAACCCAAATACCCGTTTGGCCGTGCTCGCTAGCAGAAACACCAGCCGCCACAGAAGCATGTCTCACTTCCCAGTCTCACTCCTTACAGGCAACAACCGTTAGCATCTTCATCTGTATCCTCCCAGAACATTTCTGAGCATACACAAACACACCTGCTTGTGTGTGTAGGCATACGCATTTGTATAAAACAAATAGAAGCACACTGAATGTTGGTCTGATTGCTAATGGATTTAAAGGACCTCTATTTAGATGACTTTTCTTTCTGTTGTTTGGAGGGGGATGGGTGATGCCTTTTCTAAATGAGAATGAAAGAATATGACTAGGTTCCTTTCTTCCTTTCTTTCTTTCTTTCTTTCTTTCTTTCTTTCTTTCTTTCTTTCTTTCTCTCTTTCTTTCCTTATTAATGACTGGGTTTCGTAAACATATCACTTTGATCCCTAATTTTAACATGGAATCAGAGTCCTTGGAAATGAATCTAAAATACTTAGGAACAACATTAAGAATTAACTACATAAAGAGGCACAAAACTCTTTGAAAATCACTTTAAAATAAAGTGTTCTTTTGAGAGGAAACTTTAGATTTGTATATTCACATCTTTCTCTCTTAAAAGCCAAAGTCTTTATACTTTGTGAAGGTGAAAATGTATACTTATTAATTTTTCTTTCTCTCTGCTCATTAATTTCTAAAAGGGCAGAATTTTACAGTTTTGTCTAAATTCAATCTCAAAATTTACAGAGCAAAGAACAAATACATTGTCCTTTTAAAACAAATTTAAAATAAAAACAAATTTAAAAAACACCTCTAAATGCTAAAGACGGAAAAACAAGCAAACACAAAACAATAATAACAACAAATAACCCCAAAACTAAAAAACCCCAAAAAGTATAAAAAGAAAGAAAAAAAATTCTGAATCTAAGGTAAATAGCATTTATGGGCTGGATCACACATGAGGGATAATCAGATCAATGTATCACCTAGTCAGTGCCGCTGAATCAGACTCTAGAGTTCAGCGATGGGAGACAAAGATGAGGAAAAAGAACAATGGAAGTCACTTGGCAGAGAAGGGCACCGGCCTCAGCCTCGCTCTCGGCTTCTCAGAGGCACAGGCCTGTCCCACAGGCCCTGGGGGTTGAGTGAGGGACAGAGGAGGCGGGACCAGCCTGAGTTACTGCCTTTGTGTGGGGGCCCTGCTGCAGGAGCCCCATCTCTGTGTGAGATGCATTGATCCTGGTGCACTCACCACTGTTAATCATCACAGCCCAGGGCGTGGCCTTTTGAGTGTGAGCCTCAAACTGGGGGAGATTCCAGCCCGTCTCTATGGGCAACCAGTCCGTTCTAAAGGCCGCATCACCCAGCTTCATGCTCCAACACTGGGCCGTCCCCCTGGCTGGCCTGTTCTGGGGGCCTCATGGGGCTGACTGGGAGGCTCAGGGAGGAGGGGTGGGGTCAAGTGAGGGCCCTTTGGTCGGAGAATGGGGGGCCCTGAGTGAGCCCTGGGGCTTGAGTGCACTGCAGCCTTGGAGAGGAGATGGTGCTCCCGAAGGTGCATCCGGCTCCTTGTGCTGAGGGAACCCAGGGTGAGAGCGGCTCTCCAGGGGGCCTGGGGGGTGGGCAGCAGCAGGTCTGCGGGGCGTGGATGGATCTGAGGCCACAGCAAGGGAGGGCTGGCCTGCTTCCTGGTTGTGGGTGAGGAGGCGAAGTCAGCCATGACTCAGAGTCCGAGGCCAGCTGACTGGGGCTTGCAGATGCCTGTCCTGGAAAGGGATCTCTGAGACAGAGAGTCGCATTCCAAAGGTTAATTGGGCAGTTTTCTTGGGATCCCTGGGGGCTGGAAGGGAAGGAGGCAGGATTGGGAATACGGAGAAGTTGAGCCACAATGCAGCCCCGTGGGAAAGCTCGGCGACCCCACAGGGATGGCCCGGCAGAGCTGTGCCAGCTGGGGTAACGGGGCTGGCCTTGGTGTTCCCACACTCATGGGTCTCTGCATGGGGACCTCCCTGGGGAAAGGAGGTGGCTCTGTAACTGAGGAATCCCAGAGGCATCCTGGCAGCTGGGCCTTCCTGTCAGCAGCACTCCCAGCAGCTGAGGGGATAAACCCGTAATTCTGAGGGGACCTTGAGGCCCGTCACAGTGTCCACCACAGTAAGGAAACACGGCAGGGCTCATAGGAGGAGTGGGCTCGGGGAGGCGATGAGTGCTGTTGGGACACTCTGAGTTTGAGGTGTCTGAGGGATGGGCAGGTGGGTATCCACTGGACAGTGGGTGTATAGGTCTGGTGCTCTGGAGGAAGGTCAAGGTCAGAAATACGGAATCAGCAAAAACATAAAAGTGGAGTGGAAGTCAGAGGGCTCGATGGGGCAGGTGGAGTCAGAGAGATGGAACCTGAGCTGATTCACTGGCAGCTGGTCCTCAGAGGGTCCTCGAAAGAGGAGGCATCTGGGTAAGATCAGCAAAAAGCAGGGAATTCCCAACCCGATTGCAGCTCTCGGAGATGAGCGAGAGCCCTGATCGCACACAACCTGATGGAGCTCTGAGTGGCTGATGTGCAAATCCAATGGAAACATGGACTGCATGCTGCGGATTAGCACGGCCCCGGGGATGGGGATGCTCACAGGGGAGGGTCTCCCTCCATCTCCCACACCCTCCCTCCTCCTTCCCCCTCTACCAGTCCTTTACTCTGAGGCCTCTCAGCCCCTCTCTCCCCTTCTGTCTTTTCCTTCTCTGTCCAGTTCTCTCTCCTTCCCTCCCTCTGCCCATTAGAGGGCAGCAGCTCACTCTGAGCCTTTGCTGTGCTCTGCCCTCTAGTGTGTGTGTGTGTGTGTGTGTGTGTGTTGTGTGATGGTGGTGATGGTGGTGGTGGTGGTGGTGGTGATGGGTGAGGGGTGTTTGAGGGGGACAAACACCAAGAATACCTCGGGCCCTCGGGGCTCCTCACCCAAGAGTCAGGCCAGTACTTGCAGGGCTTACGTGGTGGGAAACGCATGTTCAGTAGAGATGGCAGGGACTGCTTCTTCTTTGCCTGCTTTGCACAGAGACAGAGTGACCAGCTGGATCTGCCTTGAATACGGGGACAGACGGGCCAGGACCTAGTCAAGGTCTCTGAATGGGTAATTCCTTTCCTCTGGGTCCACAGAGCCACAGCAGTTGGGGCTGGGTCTTATTCCCGCCATTTGTGTCCCAGGGTTTTCTTTTCTTTTTTTAAATATGTTTTATTGATTATTCACAGAGAGGAAGGGACTGGGATAGAGAGTTAGAAACATCGATGAGAGAGAAACATCGATCAGCTGCCTCCTGCACACCCCCAACTGGGGATGTGACTGCAACCAAGGTACATGCCCTTGACCGGAATCGAACCTGGGACCTTTCAGTCCACAGGCCAACGCTCTATCCACTGAGCCAAATCGGTTAGGGCCCAGGGTTTTCTTAAAAGGATTTTTCCTGGAAATAACAGGTTTCAACGTTGCCAGAGTGTCAGAGGCCCAGTGCTGGTCCCAGGTTGTTCCAGTCTACCTCCCCTGGAAGCCCCCCGAAGGCCTGGCCACCTGGGTGTGAGTCCCCAGGGGCTCCTGAAAGGCTCCTTGTGACCGACCACAAGTCAGCCACATGGTCAGGCCAAGAAAGACTACGTTTTTCTAAGTGAAGGGGGAAAAAAATGAAATAACCTGGTTGGGGAGGGGGCATGCTGGGTTAAACCCCTACAACAGCAGCTTAGGGACCGAAGTGCTTGCCTGGAGTCAGGTCCCAGCTGAAACCCCTGCCTTCTCTCCCTACTTCTCCCCAAACATAGGCACATAGACCAGCTTCAGAGCTTCGGTCACGTAAGGGGCTGCCTCGGCTCCTCTGGGCTCAGAGAGCAGCCCTGGTCAAGGGGAGGTCTGAGGAGCCAGGCCTAGGAGTGCTGGGATTTCAGTACCCCCAGACAGGGCATGTCAGCTACCCTGTGCCTGTGGAGGCAGCACAGGGATGTCATATGAGGTGGCTCTGCTTTGGAGGACCCCTTCCCCACAGGCAGTTGGGATCCTAGCTGAAGGCTGCACTATGTCGGCTTCTGGAAGGCCTCCTGGAGTTGCTAACTGAAGCCCATAGAACCTCAGAGTCTCCAGGTCTCCCCACCCAGGAAAACCCTGCGGTGAGCCCTTCCCCACTCTACTTCCACTCGTCCCCTTCTTCCTTCCAATTCCTGCTGCTCCCAGCTCCTCAACCTGGCATTTAGGGTCCTCCTCTTTAGACACCCTGCTTGGCAAGATGAATCATTTAAAAAAAAAATCTTTATGCCCTGGCCAGAGCATCATCCTGATATACCAAGGTTGCCGATTCGATCCCCAGTCAGGGCACCTAACAATCAGCCAATGAATGCGGAAATAAGTGGGACAACAAGTCAGTGTTTCCTTCTCTCTCTCTTGTGGGAAACTGCCTATTGTCTTCTCTAGCAGAGAGGTGTGGACAAGGAGCCCGGAATGCTGGTGACCCTTGAAGCCCTGGCAAAGGTCAGGGCTATGCACCCACTGTTTAGTGGAGACAATGGTGGCTGAAGCAACTTCCCCACCAGATAGTCATGTAAATCCTTACTGATAAGATAGTCTGTCTGTTATTGGAACTTGCCTGCCTAAGGCCTATAGGTGTATCCCAAACTCAATAAAAGGATGGCAGGGCCTGAGCCCAAGCAGAGTCCATCCTCTTGGGATGGGTTCTCGCCTGGCCCCCCAAAGTTCCAAATTATCTCTTGTCCTGAACCCTGAACCACGTGGGACGTGGGGGAACATACACACTCTCTCTTTCTCTCTCCCCCTTCTTTTCTCTCTAAAACCAACAAATAGATTTTTAAAGAAGTATTTATAAAACCTCACCGTCCTTATGTTCTCATAATGTTCCTCAGGTCACAGGTATCCCCACATCTGTGTGGTGAAGAATTAAACCTGGCCCACAGAGAGGTCTGGCCCTTGCCCTCAGCTTCTGAGAAGTAATCTCTATGTCCGTGGAATGCCATGCTTGGTCACAGCACCTGTGTTTGCCTGGGAGCCTTGGACCCGCCTGAGAATAGTAATGTCATTTTGGATGGCAGCTGTGGGTCACGGAATACCAGCTCGACCTCCTGATGGAAACTGAGGTTAGCCACATGAGCAGTCAACCCTGTCTGTGTGATGGGGCTTCCAGGCTCCTGACTCCACAGGGAGAGAACTGGAAGCCTTGGGTTTGGAGCGCTCTTGGATTCTGCCCCATGTCCTTCCTTTC
Organism: Myotis lucifugus; assembly: GCF_000147115.1. Lineage (NCBI taxonomy): Eukaryota > Metazoa > Chordata > Mammalia > Chiroptera > Vespertilionidae > Myotis > Myotis lucifugus. Next base: position 3,066,194 of record NW_005871142.1, on the reverse strand, counting down.
TTGGCTGATTTTATATCCTTGGTTGGTCTGTAGCCTTGATATGAAAATAGCAGCTTTTGGTGAGTTCTATGCATCCTTTTAGCAAATTATTGAACATAATGGTCTTGGGAACCCCCAAACTTGCCATTGGTGTTAGAGATGAGTGTGGTTGTATGAACAGTTTTATTTATTTATTTATTTATTTGATTTGAGAGAGAGAGAGAGAAGGAGAGAGAGAGAGAGAGAGAGAGAGAGAGAGAGAGGCGTTGATTTGTTGTTCCACCTATTCATGCATTCATTAGTTGCTTCTTGTATGTGCCCTGACCAGGGAATCAAACCTGCAACCTTGGCTTATCGGGACGGCATTCTAACTAACTGAGCTACCCGGCAAGGCTTGTGACCTCCTCTCAGGCAGTGTGTCTGGCTAGCGTTCATAGCGCCCACCAGCAACAGTCCCTGGAGAAGAAGAGATTTGACAGCTGAGGGTCTTAGCTGCTGCCAGGAAGGCAGCTGATTTCTCCCTGAACCTCCAGGATACTCCTCTTCCTTATCTTCTTCCCCTTTAATGTTCTGTCTACTTATTTTTCTTACCTACTTCTCTGCCCTCTTTTCTCTCTTCCTATTGGGTACGAATCTGGAAGCACCTCCTTCTGAATCTTGGAGGACTCCCTCGCAGGAATGTTCTGAAGAAGATGGCTCTACATTTTCTGAGCCTGGGCCCAGTAGGCTTTTGGGCAGCAAGGGGAGGGGACAGGATGGACACCCCAGGAGCCAGTGACGGCGAAGCCCCTGGCCTCTGTCAAGAGCTTTCTTGACTCAAGTAGCCCATAGGGCTGGCTTGAGCTAGGTCTGTCTGTTTGGGAGACTGCAAGTAGCTTTTTGCTCACTTTTTACCTTAAATGCCAGTGAGTTCCACTGCCTTTTCTATAAAACAAAACTAGTACAGGCTTTATAATGCAAAAATTTTAAAGTCTAAGGGAGGATCAATAAAAAAGTTATACACTATATTCTGAAGTGAACATTATTCACAGGTTAATGCAACTGTTAAGTGAAACATACAATATATAAATACAATCATCAGACACATAGGTATTTACATATATGTGAATCTGGGGAACTAATGGAACTCTCAGCCAGATAATAATGGCTAACATTTAAGGAAAGCTTATTATGTCATACGCTGTTTTAGCTTTCTTGAATGGGCTATGCTACTTAATCCTTAGAGCAAACCCTACCTGGTGGGTATTGTAATGGACAGATACGTAGCGTGACGTTCAGAGACCTTGTCCCAGGTCACACAACGATGAAGGACTAGAGCTGGGCTTCGAATGCAGGCATCCACTCCAGACCCTGTGCTCTTACGCACCTGCCCCTTTCCGCTAGCGGAACAAGCTTTGCCCTGCGCTATTTGGACCCTCTTTTTCCACCATCTCAGTTCTTCGGAGTAGGGCTGGTGCAGTGAAACTTGGGGAAATAAGGACTTCAGTGCTTGTCTGATGAAAGAGTTGTCGAGATTCTTAGGCTTGTACGTGCCATTGCTCAGCAATCAGATTTTTGGTACAGAGCACTCATCTAGCTGTTATTGCTGTGGAATTGGCCAACAGGGATTTCTGCTAGATCCCCCCTTTCCTCCCTTTCCTGGGCTTCATTGACAAACAGCTTCTGCAGATGCCTGTCCTGGGCTCTGGGTTGGACGGGGGCGGGTAGATCATTGAAGGCTCAGAACCTTCTACACGCCATGCTCTGGCTCTCTGGCCTCGGGCCAAGACTCCTCAGGCGCTATAATCATTAACTGCTGCAGGACAGGTACACAGGCATCAGAGTATCTGCTTCTGTTCGAGTGCACACGGCGACTTCTGAGGTTCTGAGATGGAGAGAAGTCGGGAGAGAGATGGCGGCGAGGGGGTGGCCGGGCAGGAGCGGGGTGCTGGGAGGCTGAGGCTGAGGAGGGAGATCGGCCTGTGGAGCGGCGTGTCCCTGATCGTCGGCAGTATGGTCGGCTCTGGCATCTTCATGTCACCACAGGGGATCTTGGTCTACATGGGCAGCCCCGGGGCCAGCCTCGTGGTCTGGGCCGCCTGTGGCCTCCTGGCCACTCTGAGTGCCCTGTGCTTCGCTGAGCTCGGGGCCCTGGTTCCCGAATCCGGGGGGGAGTATGCTTACATCCTGCACACCTTTGGCTCCTTGCCAGCCTTCCTGGTCATCTACACGTTCGTGCTGGTGAGCCGGCCAGCCTCCATCGCTGCCATCTCTCTGAGCTTCGCCGAGTATGCAGTGGCCCCCTTTTACCCCGGCTGCTCCTCCCTGCCCCAGGCGGTGCTCAAGAGCATGGCGGTCGCTTGCATCCTGCTGCTGCTGGTGGTGAACGGCTGGAGCTCGAAGCTGGCCACCCAGCTGAACGACGTGTGCACGGCTGCCAAAGTGTTCTCCTTGCTGGTCATCGTGGTGGGCGGCGTGGTGGTGCTGGGCCAGGGCCGAGGCCGCACCGAAGCCCTCCTGGCCGCCTTCCACAACACGACGCAGCAGACCGGGCGCATCAGCATGGCCTTCTACCAGGGCCTGTGGTCCTTCGACGGCTGGAATACACTCAACTATGTGTTGGAGGAGCTCAAGAACCCACAAGTGAGTCCATGACACTGCTTTGGGGGGCGAAGTCTCTGAGCATCAGCAGTTTCAGTGATTGTCCTTCGAGCTAAAACCATGAAAAATTGGCTGAAAACAGGGGCGCCCTTCCTAGGCTCATGGGAATAGAATGCCAGCCACTGTCCACTCTGATTAGTTTATGGAATTATAGAAATAATGACGTCTCAAGGAAGCAGAGGACTTCACAGCATCATCCCCAGGGTCTCATATTGCTGCCCTGCGAGGTAGGCATTATCATCCCATTTTTCATGTGGGAAAACTGAGGCTTAGAATGGAGGCGTGATGTTGAGGTCATAGGGCTAGCAGGAGGCCATGGGTGATGGCTCAGTTTGATATCTCTTGGGCTGTTCTCTCTGTAACATAGTTGTACACACTTAATTCACACTTGCCATGGGAGCCACCATAGGACACAGCGGCGTGGTTTGGGACAGGAGTGTGTGCCAGTCCTGCCTGGCTCACCCATCTGAGAACCGTGGGCTGGTTAGTCATTGCCTGGTGGGGGGTGGGTCTGCAGCCCCCCCGCCCCCCCCCCGGGAAGCATTTGGAACACTTGGAGTCTTCAGGTGGTGGGGGAGCTGAGGCTACACATACATTTGCCTAGGATGCTATATGTTTTCTTGTTCCCCTGCAGGAGTTTTAAGTTCTTACAGGATGAAACGGCCAGTCATTCCCTTTCTGTCCTAGATTGGCTTTAGGGCCCTGAGGGCTGTCAGCTCTCAGCAAAGACCCCCTGGATAGGGGTTTGGGAGACGCCGTGAGGAGTCATAAGTAAATAAATGGCTGCATCCCAGTACAAGTTTATTTATAAAAGCAAGCAGCAGGCTGGCTTTGGTCCATGGGATTTGAGTGCAAGATTCAGGTACTTGAGAATGAAACCAGAAAAATCTCTCTGTTCTTGTGTCTTCGCCAGAAACCTGTCCGTGGCCCAACTGTAGGGCTCTGTAGCTGTCACAGCTCCTTAGCTGGCGGGTGGGCTGTCCGAGCTGAGTCAAGTTCAGAAGCACAGCATCTGACGCGGCATGGGGCTGGGTCAGGCATGGTGGGCGCTCACCCGCTGAGGGCAGGCACCCTGCTAGGAGGCCCACAGGAGGGGGAACCCAGGACTCTGCCTCATAGGGCCCAGGCAGAGCCATATTTCCAGGACTGGGATCATGAGGAACTAGATGCTATGTCACACTGTGGCTGGGGCAAGTTCTTTGCCCTCAGATTCTCAGGTTTTAGAACTAGAAAGGAGATGGGAGGACCCATCTCATATGAGAATTTATTGTTATCTTATTTGTGTCACTTTCACAAGTTTTCCATGTGACCTGCTAGGTTGGGTGACCTACCATCCTGGTTGCTCAGGACGGAGGGATCCCCAGGGATGCTGGACTTTCAGTGCTAAAAGCTGGAAATTCCCAAGTGAACTGGGATGAGTTGGCCACCCTATCTGGCCCCTGCCCTTAGGACAGGGCAGGGCAGGACAGAGGCTTGGATACAATAAAGCAGATGTGCTTGTTGGGGCTCTGCCGCCACTTGCTGCTGGAGTTCAGGAAAGGAGACCACTATGAGGCAGAGCAATCTAGTGGGCTTCCTGGAAGAGGCGGACTGATGCGTTTTGTGGTTAAACAGCTATATGGAAGCAGTAGGAATCTGAACCCAGAGGCCAGAAAGAACAGGACGTTTGTGTCTGAAGGAAAAATGGGGGGAGTGGGGTGTGAGGACAGGCTCTGAGAGGCTACTTCGTCCTCAGTGCCCCGTGTCCTTCCTCCCCCTCCAGATCCAAAGTTTTCTGTGAGCAGATCTCCTCCTGGCAGAAAGCTCTGGAAATTGCTTTTCACGTTATATTGAAGAATGGAAGATACACTATGCAAGGGGAGATGCTGAATTGGGGGAGGGCCCTACCTAGGGGAGGAGAGGAGGTCTGCCTGCCCCCACAGTGACAGACAGCTCTGTGCCAGTCTGACTGAGAGCTCCCTGCGTCTTGGCAAAGAAAGGCCTCCTCTGGTTCTGCTTCATGTCACATTGTAAGTGTCAGTAACATGTCCTGGGTGCCGCTTGGTGCCGAGGGGAAGGCTCTGGCTCATCAGTGCTTGCCTGCCAAGGTGACCCAGGGTGAGCTCGGTACCTTTACTGGGTGACGGGGGTCCGCTGGGCACCGAGGCTTCAGCTGTGCAAACTGGTCCCAGTGCCACTGCCCCTGTTTCCAGGGCCCTTCTCCCCTTCCTCTTTGCTGCCCCTCACGCCTGGCAGAGAGGCAGACAGCGGGAAGTCCCATTGACAGATCCCCAATGATCCCCAATTTCCAGTTGAGGAGAATGAGGGTCAGAGGAGAACCCCTGAGTGTAATGGCCCTCAGCCTGGGTCTGAGTCCTGGGGTCCCCGGCCCCCAGCAGGGCTGGCCTGGGGGTCCTGGAATATTCCAGCTGAAGTGCTCAGTGAACAGCTGACGATGTGACCTTTACCTGTCTGGTCTCTTCCCTGTACCTCTGCTCTGTGGTTGCCCCTGGTAGGAGTCCCTCCCCTTCCACCTGCCTGAACCTCCCCCAATCTTCAAGGAGAGCCCAGTGGAAGGCCCTGCTCGCTCCAGACGTTTTGGTGATGGCTCCTCTCCCCTCCCCACCCCTGCTGGCCGCTCCGTGCCTCCACTGCTCTGACTGGTTAGGGCCCCTCCCCGCCGCCCAGTGCATCTGCCTGTGTGTGTGTCCATGCGGTGGGCCTCTGAGCTCAGGGAGGAGGGGCGCGTGGCCTGCGTGGCCCCAGGCCCTGGCACCTGCCCTGCAGCCGGGATGAGCTCAGTGCTGTGCCCAGGGGCCTGGGAAGGACCTCACGGGCTAACATATGGCCTCCTCTCTCCGACTGCACAGCAGAACCTGGTGTGGGCGCTGATGATCGCCATTCCCCTGGTCACGGGCCTGTACATCCTGGTCAACATCAGTTACCTGCTAGTGTTGTCACCCAACGAAATCCTCTCCACTGACGCTGTGGCTGTGAGCTGGGGGTGAGTTTCATGTTCCTAGGCCGCCAGGCGGACCCCAGGGTGGGGAAGGATAGTGCCCCATGGGTGTTAAACTTTCTGTGCCCAACTGGCGTGGCTCAGTGGTTGAGCGTCAACCTATGAACCAGGAGGTCAAGGTTCGATTCCCAGTCAGGGCTCAATCCCCAGTGGGGGTGAAGGTGGGGGAGGGGGCATGCAGGAGGCAGCCAATCAATGATTCTCATCATTTGATGTTTCTATCTCTCTCTCTCTCTCTCTCCCTTTCTCTCTGAAAATCAATAAAATATATATCTCTCTATATAAAAGCCTAAGCGACCATTACGACGGAATGGCCGGAATGACCAGATGACCAGCCAGTAGCTATGACGTGCACTGACCCAGACCTTGCTGCTGGGGCCCTGACAGCCCTGAATCTGGGTTCACCCACCCCCCTGCCCCGTGCACGAATTTGTGCACTGGGCCTCTAGTATTATAGAAAAGAATTAAAAGAAACTTATTCCAACATCTTGCTTTCTCAGTTTTCAGATGGGGCCTGTGACAGTCTTCCTGCTGTTGCTCGAGTTCTTCCCCCTGACCCCTCTGTCATCCTAGGAACCAGGTTCTGGGGGCCTGGGCCTGGCTGGTGCCTTTGGCTGTGGCACTCTCAACATTTGGCTCTGCCCATGGAACATTCTTCAGCGGAAGCCGTGTGTGCTACGTGGCTGCAAGAGAAGGCCACATGGTGAGAGAGGGGGTCTGGGAAGGACTGCAAGCTAAGCTTCCTCCTGCTGGGAGCCTAGCATATAGCCCGAAGCAGGACTTACTCCCTAGACACAGCCCTCTTCCTCTGAGAATGGGGCTCAATGCATCTGCATCGGAATTCGAGTCCCTTTCCTTCAGGCTTTGGAGGCTCACCGTGCTGGGTCACAGGATGGAGCTACTGTGTACCCTCCGGGCCACTCCTCTGGGGTCCTCGCTGACACTCTGTTAGCTTTGCTGCAATCATGCTGAATAACAGACAGCCCCCGCATCTCAAAGGCTTACAACCACAAACGGTTCATGTTGCCGTGGGTTGATGGATCAGGCTGGGCTTGTGTTTGGACCTTCTCATTCCAAATGTGAGTCCTGGGGCATGTCTTGCCATAGCATGTGGCAGGGGCTCAAGAGACCAAGCCAATCACATGAGCACATGTAGAGTCTCTACTCCTGCTCATACTTCATTGGCCAAGCCCAACATCAACGGGTGGGAAACTGTATTTCTTCCCCAGAAGTGGGGAGATGGAGACCGAGTGCTTGCTGAACAATAAAACAGTCTACCAACAATAACCCACCATCCCGCTCCATGCTCCAGGCACACTTGTCCTGCCCTCTCCTCCATCCTTCTCCATCTCTCCCCAAACCCACCTCTGTCCCTCTTCCTGTCCTGGGGTGAGCAGTAGAAAGTCAAAAGACCTGCCTCAGCCTCCACCCCCCAGCCCCACATACTAAGCTATTTGGGTCTTGGCTGGTCTGTGGGGACAGGCCCCTCCAACCTGCACCCTGAGCCTGGTCACCCCTGGTGAGCCACAGGCCCACATCTGGAAGCCGTGGGAACTGGGGACGGTTAGGTTGGGCACACTGGTGTCCAGAGTGAGTGTGGCAGGGAAGAGGACGGGCAGCTTCCCCAGGCAGACGTCCACTGTGGCTCCCCTGGGGAGTGCCTGACACCTGGCTTTGCTCCCCAGCCCGGACTTCTGTCCATGGTTCACACCCGTCGCCTCACACCGACTCCGGCTCTGGTGTTCACCACGGCAGTGACTTTGGTCCTGGTCATCTCAGGGAACTTCAGCAACATCGTGAACTTCTTCAGGCAAGTGAGACGGTCCTGCCAGGCTGAGTATCTCGTGGGCCCTATGTGCACACACTCATACTTGTACCTATGCACATAAATATATATATGCACACGCTGGAAGTCCCGTGTGTGTGTGTGTGTGTGTGTGTGTGTGTGTGTGTGTGTGTAATCTCCACTATATGTATCCACACATACACTCACACACTTCTGGGAGCCCAGGCACACACATTTCAGCCATTCTCCTCCAGTTATGTTTCCAAAATGAAATGTGGCTCTCTCTTCTCGTGCTCTGTTTGCAAAAATTCAATGAAACAGATGAACCAGGAGGTCGAGAGAGAGGCAAGTTAAAGGCTTGTGTCGTCTTTCTCACTTTGACTTGTATTGCTGTTCCTCTATTCTGTCACTAAGATACTGCGAAAGGATATTCAGGCTTTATTCACACGATCGCAGCCCTTGGTTCTGTGCTTTCTCCTTTGGAGTCCGGTCTGCGTCCTGGACTCTGACCCAACATGTCTCTGTTGAACTCAGGGCAGACCCACAGGCAAGCACAATGATTGCAGCAAAGTGGGGAGATGATCTGACCCCCTTTCTCACCTTCCCTGGGCAGAGAGGATGGGCTGTGGTGCTATCCAGTTGTAATTTTGTAGCCTCATTGGAAGCTGGTTTCTGGGCAGGTCTGCATGCCCAAGGAGTTCTCAGGGTAATTTTCCAAGCACCACATGTCCCTCCTTTTGTTGTCATAAGTATAATGCATCTTCGGGAACAGGATATGCAGTGCCTGATGTGACTTTCTTCAGAACATTAAGTAACAGACCTGGTTTTTCTTTCTTTTTTTTTTTCCCTGCAAGAAAAAATGAAATCATTCTATGGTGAGAATAAAATCAAATCTATGGTGACTATAGCGGGTCTTCGGACTGAGATTGGGGAGTGTGACTGAGAATGTCCCAGCCCAGAGTGAGAACGCTAGGAATTCATTGCATCTCAGCGAGGACCCAACATCTTGGTCTTGACCGCCTCAAGGGATGGCCTGATCTGGACCCTGCCTCCAAGGCTAGATGGGTTTTCATCAGACCGACACCAGCCACTCAATGACCTACACGGGAAAGCAGAAGCCAGGATTTGCTGGGTGGGGGGATCGGCTACGAGGGTGCTGGTCCCTGAGAAGCACACAGGTTTCCTTGAGATGCCATCAGACTCGCTTTTTTTTGGAAAACACAGACACGCCTCCCTCCCCGTGAAAGTTGTCCTCCTCTGTTCAGCCAGGGGCAGTCAGAGGCTTGATCAGGAACCACGTGGTGAGGTGGTGCCCTTTGTGCCAGAAGGTGAAGGAGGCGGAATGGGCTAATGTTGACCCTCCAGGGCATCCTGGTCCTCGGTGCCCCCACCTTGCCTTCTGTCCTCGTCTTCATGGATCAGGGGAACTGGAGGTGGCTGCAAGGCCCTGGATGAGCTTGTACTTCTGCCCCAGGTTTGTACCTAGGAGGCCAGCCTATGACAGAGCCTGGTAGTGAGTGACTCAAGTCTGCCTTTCAGCTTCCTTGCCTGGGTCACCTACGGAACTACCATCAGCTGTCTCCTGTACTTGCGGATGAAGAAGAAGAACCTACCCAGGCCTTACAAGGTAGACGTTGGGGTACAATTGGGCTTTTTCAACCCTAAGCTGTTGTGTGAGGCTGGTTGTTGAACCACAGCCTCTGTCAGGACCCAGAGGAAGAAGGTAAGGGGTGGCCACTGTCATTTCTGGTAGAGAATTTCTCTATTTCCTGGGGTGGGGGGTGAGGGACATCTGACTCACACAGCATTGGTTCTGCTCGCTGGGGATTCACTTCTCCCATGGAGGACCCCACGGGAGAACAGTGGGAGACCAGTGCAGGAGGAGGCACGCACACAGCTGGATTCACAGGGCACAGAGAGGACTGGGCGAGTCCCAAAGCTTCTGCTCCCTGGAGGACCCTCTGTAGCCCAGCAGGTGGCTCCCCTGGCCAGGCAAGGTATCATATCCGGGCAGGGACTGGAGGGGAGGAGCTGGTGGCAGGTGGAAGCAACAGGAAGGCAGGCAGGAGGCACAGAGCCCAGGGACCACATACCGCCTCCTGCGCACCTCTCACCATCCAGGGCTCTGCCCATTGCAGGTCCCCATCATCGTCCCTGTCGTCGTGCTCCTTGCTTCTCTCTACCTGGTGCTGGCACCCATCATTGACCACCCGCAGATCGAGTTCCTCTACATCTTCCTGTTCCTGCTCAGCGGATTCCTGGTCTACTTCCCTTTTGTTTACTTCCAGCACCAGCCCAAGTGTCTGCAGACAGCCACCTTGCATCTCCAGCTGCTCCTGGAAGTTGCTCCAGCCACTAAAAATGTTGACTAATCAACCAAAAGACTTGTATGCAAGCATATAAGCATAACCAAAGGACACAGACAGTAGGGGGGTGGGACATGTGCGGGGGTGAGGGGAGTAGCTGGGGAGAGGTCAATGGTGGAAAAAGAAGACATGTAATACTTTCAACAATAAAGAATTTAAATTTAAAAAAATTGACTGATGGACTGGGCAGGTCTGCTCTGTCCTCTTTACTGCAGATGACTCTGCCCTCACACGAGTGGCCTGGCCAGCCTCTGTAGGTGGACTGCGCATGATTCTAACAAGCTCCTAAAGTGCCTGGACACGGTGTTGTGGAGTTTTGGGTTAAGCACCCAGCACAGCATCCCCCTCTCCCTCTTCTCCCCTCTCCTGCGCTTTCTCTGAGAACCGCTCCTTCAGCCCAGGACCTCACAGCTACACCGAATGTAAGAGTAAACAGCATCTTTAGAGCTAGTTTCCCATTAGTGGCGGTCAGATCAGCATTTCACCTATGCCAGCTGATCTGGTCAGAGATGAAAAGGCAGAGAAACACTAGATCAGTGGTTCTCAACCTTGGCTGCACATTAGAATCACCTGGGAATCTTTAAAATCCTGATTTCTGGGCCTCATCCTCCAGAAATTCTGTTTCTTTGTTACTAATGTTGTGGCCCCACCCCATAATCAAGAAACAGAATTTCCGGAAGATGAGGGCCAGAAATCAGGATTTTAAAAAGATTCCCAGGTGATTCTAATGTGCAGCCAAGGTTGAGAACCACTGACTTAGATCGTGAGACACCAATGGGGTGGAAAGAGCTGCTCAGCAGAGAAGGACACCCGGCTTTAGCCTCGCTCTCGGCTTCTCACTGACACAGGCCTGTCCCACAGGCCCTGGGGGTTGAGTGAGGGACAGAGGAGGCGGGACCAGCCTGAGTTACTGCCTTTGTGTGGGGGCCCTGCTGCAGGAGCCCCATCTCTGTGTGAGATGCATTGATCCTGGTGCACTCACCACTGTTAATCATCACAGCCCAGGGCGTGGACTCTTGAGTGTGAGCCTCAAACTGGGGAGATTCCAGCCCGTCTCTATGGGCAACCAGTTCGTTCTAAAGGCCGCATCACCCAGCTTCATGCTCCAACACTGGGCCGTCCCCCTGGCTGGCCTGTTCTGGGGCCTCATGGGGGCTGACTGGGAGGCTCAGGGAGGAGGGGTGGGGTCAAGTGAGGGCCCTTTGGCTCGGAGAATGGGGGGCCCTGAGTGAGCCCTGGGGCTTGAGTGCACTGCAGCCTTGGAGAGGAGATGGTGCTCCTGAAGGTGGATCTGGCTCCTTGTGCTGAGGGAACCCAGGGTGAGAGCGGCTCTCCAGGGGGCCTGGGGGGTGGGCAGCAGCAGGTGTGAGGGGCGTGGATGGATCTGAGGCCACAGCAAGGGAGGGCTGGCCTGCTTCCTGGTTGTGGGTGAGGAGGCGAAGTCAGCCATGACTCAGAGTCCGAGGCCAGCTGACCTAGTGTTCATGTTGGGGTTCATGGAAATAGAGCAGAGGGGAGGAGGGGCGCTAGAGGAAGGGGGCATTTTACTGTGTCCAGTTGGAAACGCTGCGGGACTTTCCTGTGGCGATAATCAGGGGGGTTTGCCTATCTGCAGCTCAAACACCATCAAGGCTGAGATGCATACACAGGAGTCACGGGGAAACAGGAGCCTTGGAAGTGAATCCGAGCGTTGAGGACAGTTTTCCATGCCGGGACTAAGCTGTTCAAGGGAGTGACCCACCTCACTGAAATCCGCCAGGCCTGCTTTCCCACTGTCCCCACCCACCACACGTGCACGTGTGCTCACTTCCTGCTGCATCCGGTCACAACACTCACCCCCAGGCGGCAGCATGAGGAGTGCGCCGCACAGGGGAGCCCTTGAAGAACTGTCCTCTAACGTGGGGGTGGGGCCTGGTCAGAGGACAGCCAGCTCCTTGGTCGTGTGGGGCACATTCACCACCTCCTGTCCCCAGGCCACCTCCGCTCCTGACCCACCACACTCAGAGTCTTGGCCCTGGGTCTGGCCTGGGTGGTGTCTCAACAAACCGCCAGTGCTTGGAAGGCTGCGGGCTGTTTGGGGGCTTTGTTTCCCTGCCTTGCACCGAGTTCCCCTGGGCCCAGGCCCTGCCTGCTGGGACCCGCTGCCCAGGGCCTGGGGTCTTATTTTTTAACGGCTCTGGGGCTGGCTCCTGTCCCCAGCTGCCCGTTTCTGGTACTAAGTGATGGACATGAAGGCCATCTAAACACTTGACCTTGCCTGTTGACCCCTGGAAACCTTTCTGAGTCTACCTGCCCACTGGTAGCTGAGGGAACCCTTGCATAGGAAATTGACTCTTATACGTGCTAGCCGGAGGAGGCAGGCAGGGGCAGTATCCTCTTGTTATTTCTCAGAAGGCAAACTGAGATTTGGAGCAGCCAAGTGATTTGCCAAGCGGCAAGTGAGTGGCAGAGCTGGCGAAGCAGCCAGTGGCTTCCCGTGGGCCAGCGTTGTTTATTTTTCTGTCCTGTGCTCCCACGTGGCCCGGTGGGCGGGGGGGTCTCAGCCCCACACCTCCCTCAGTTCTAGTCCCTCACTATCTCAGGACCCCGGGCTCAGGAATCTACACCCAGCATCCACTTCTGGGGACCTTGATGGCTTGTAGGGAAGCTCCTCCTCTTGCCAAACCAGATTGGGGGTTGTGTCTGGTCTGGGCCCTGGCCCCGGGAGGGGGTGGGGTACAGGCATCTCCTCTGGCCTGGGGGCTGGAAAACTGGAGGCACCTGTGGGTTGGGAGCTTGGAGATTCAGCTTAGGGTTGTCAAACGCCAGCATCAGCTACAGATCTGAATCCTCGTTTAGGATCTTCTTAACCATGGTAAGGGCAGGGGTGGGGGAGGGAACTTCCTGTTTACTGCTGGCTGGTCTGGGGGAGACACCCTTCTGTGGTTACTGTGAACCCTGACATCTCCCACTCTCCCCTGAGGCTGACTCATACCCTCGCCCTTTCAGGGTTAGAAGACTGTGCCCCCTGCAGCCCAGGGTTGCTCCTCTCCGCGGCCGGGCCTGGAAGCAGCCTACGGTAACAGCAGCCCACCTGGTGCCGTCTCACCTGCCCATGACTTGGGTGGCACCCCATTTCACAAAGAAAGAAGCTAGGATTGCAAACGTTAGCAAAAACTAAAAGAGAGGATGCTAGTGAGGTTTGAACTTCAGGTAAACAACTGTAAAAATATTTTCATTGATTTCAGAGAGGAAGGGAGAGGAAGAGAGAGATAGAAACATCAATGATGAGAGAGAATCATTGATTGGCTGCCTCCTGCATGCCCTCTACTGGGGATCGAGCCTACAACCCGGGCATGTACTTTGATCGGGACTCAAAACGTGACCTCCTGGTTCATAGGTCGATGCTCAACCACTGAGCTACCTGGGCCGGGCAACAACTTTTTTTAGTGAAAGTATGTGCTATGATTTATCTTGAACTCTAAAGAAGCTCAAGTCCAGGGAAGTGGAGGGGCCGGAGAGGCTGCTGTGATTGGCAGGGAAGACCTGAGGACCAGGAGCACCCATGTCCCGGGGCAGGAGAAGGCGAGGGTCTCAGCTCAAGGAAAGAGCAAATTCGCCCTCCTCCACCTTTCTGTCCCATGTAGACCCTCCCTCCACAGACCAGATGATGTCACACTTGTGAGGGTGATCTTCTCTCAGCCCACTGAGTCAAATGCTAATCTCCTCTGGAAACACCCTCAAAGACACACCCAGAAATAATATATTTACCAGCTGTGTGGGCATCCGCTAGCCCAGTCCAGTTCACACGTAACTAAAACCAGCCATCACTGCCCTAACCGGCTTGGCTCAGTGGATAGAGCGGCCTGCGGACTCAGGGGTCCCAGGTTTGATTCCGGTCAAGGGCATGTACCTTGGTTACGGGCACATCACCAGTAGGGGGCGTGCAGGAGGCAGCTGATCGATGTTTCTCTCTCATCGATGTTTCTAACTTCTCTCTATCCCTCTCCCTTCCTCTCTGTAAAAAATCAATAAAATATATTTAAAAAAAAAATAAAACCAGCCATCACAGCCCCCATTATCATGGTCTACTCCTCGGTACTCTAGTAAAATCTTCTAAAAGGTTTTATTGCCTAGTTGGAGGCACCTAGTATTCTTTGTTGGTTTTATCTCACACTGTGGAGCATTTTTGAACAGGTCTCTGCACCTCTCTGTGCCTCAGTTTCCTCATCTGTAAGACAAGGAGGTTAGTCTTGCTTCATAGGAAGTTGTAAGTATGAAATAAGAAAGTGTTTGGCATGCTTCACGAATAAGCTCCATTAACTTTAAACTTTATAAAAGAAAGGCAGAAAAAAAGAGAAGTGTTTAGCAAACATCTGAGGACTTGAGCACCTGGCGGGGGCATGTAGACTCCCTTCTGGTGGCATCGGAGGGTGGGAAAGGCTGGCTGGGCTGTGCCCGGCCCAGACAATGGACCACATGAGAGGGTGGGGGCGGGGGGCACCCTGGCTGCAGCCATATGATCTGCTTGACTCTATGGTGTTGGAGGTAAAGATGCCACGCAGAGTCTGTGGCCAGTCCCTGTGGGAGAAACACAATGCAGACCTTGGGTTCTGGAGCGAGGCCATGCCCTCTGGGTAGAGAACTAAATGTCTTTTTGAAAAACTACTTCTGCATACTTCTGGGTCCTGGGACAGACAGTACCTCTGAGTACAGGACACCAAGTGACCGTGCAGCTGGAATTACCCTTCAGGACCCGAGTCCTGTCAGAACGACCACATGGGAAGGTTGAGTGGGCCCAGCCACAATCCACAGTGAGATGGGAGGGGTGCATCTCTGAGCGTGAGTGGGACCAGAAGGCACAGCAAGCAGGAAGCCCAGAAACCCTATGGCACCCACCACAATCACATCCATGCCCTGCCCCCATGCTCATGGCTGTAGGGAGGATCTGAAACGACCAGCTGATGAAAGAGGAAAAACCCAAGCTGGCTTTTGTGGGTAGGTTCCCTTGGTTACATGGGAATCTCGAAACAGCAACACAAGGTGTCTCTGTGTGCGCCCAGCTGTCTGTCTAGGCTCCTAATAGATCTCCAACTAACAATTTTTGTTCCTTGGGTCCATCTACCACGTAGCAACCAGGATGACCTTTTAAGAGCATAAATCTGAGTATTTCACATGCTGTATTAGTCTGCTAGGACTTCCAGAGCAAAATGCCACCGATTGGGTGGTCTAAGCAACAGAAACTTATTTTCTCACAGTCCTGGAGGCTGGAGGTCCGAGATCAAGGTGTTGGCAGGTCTGGTTTCTGGTGAGAACTTTCTCCTTGGCTGGCAGCCGGTGGCTCTCGCTGTTCTCACGTGGCTTTTCCTCAGCGCACGTGCTCTCCTGGGGTCTCTTGTCTTATGAGAACACCCATTCAGGACGGACCCAAATCCTTTACGTGGTCTACCAGGTCTGCATGACCTGCCTCCTGCCTGCTCTCCAGTCTCATCTGGTCAACTCTCTCCTTTTCTGTTTTCTCAGCTCCTCAAACACGTGGGCTTCTTCCCTTCCTAGGAACTCAGTACCTGCTGTTTCTTCTGCTTGAGTTATTCATTACCGCCCTCCTCCACTGTGTTAGCCTGTGTAATGCCTATTGATTCCTCAAAAATTAGCTCCTGCTGGCCAGTGTGGCTCAGTGGTTGAGTGTCAACTCATGAACCAGGAAGTTACGGTTTGATTCCTGCCGGGGTCCAGCCCCGGGGGTCCAGGGGTTCCCAAAGGTGTGGATGGAGTCGGTGAAGAATGTTTTACACGGAGACAGCGTTCAGAACTCTCTAGCTCTCTTTAGTCTCTGCGGATCTTCCTGTGCCTGGCTGGGGCCACAGAGAAAGATCCTGAGGCAAGCTGAGCCTTTATTTTATAGTCAGAGGTAAACAAGGTAGTGGTTACCATAGTTACACTGTTCTTGTGAGTTTCACTTGTTTTTGTTCTTGTTCTTGCTGCACTTCCCTCAGTCCATTAGCTTCCCAGATAAGATCTAGGGAGCATCATAAGGTCAAGCCTAAATATGCTAAGAGGACTGTGCCCTCTAAGCTGGGACTTGTTTGTGACTTTGCCAACAGGTCAGTCCGAGGTTTAATCCTATATCGGCTCCCCACAGATTCCCCATCAGGGTACATGCCCAGGTTGTGAGCTCCATCCCCAGTAGGGGGTGTGCAGCAGGCAGCCAATCGATGATTCTCTCTCATCATTGGTGTTTCTCTCTCTCCCTTTCCCTTCCCCTCTCTGAAATCAATAAAAAGATATTTTAAAAATTAGCTCCATGTTTTCCTCAAGGGAGTTTTCCTTGATCCTGACACCAGGCCAGGGCCCCCACTTCCTTTTATCTTCACTCCGCATGCCTTACTTCTCCTGTGGCATTACACCATTGTCGTTCAGTCTTTAACTGTGTCATTAATTGTTTCATGCCTCTTTCCTTTCCATAGACCAAAGCTCCGAGGTAGGAGGGACCATAGTTCTTTTGTTCACTGCTGTATCTTCAGCAGCTAGCATAATGCACTATCCACACAAAAAAAGAGCCTTTTAAAGAGCTAATTCACAAAGGTCGAAGGTAGATTCCTTATTGAACTCTCAGGTGAAGAGAAGAACCCGCAAGCATCAATCATTTAAAAGCTCTCTCCCTCCACGAGCCTCTTCCTTGCCAGGAAAGCCAGGCTGATGAGCCTGATATCATCGTGGCCTATTTTGGGAACTGCACAGAAGACTCCAGTGACAACCTCAGTGGTGAATGTTACATTTTCATCTCTGCCCAAGTCGCTCCATCAGGGCAGATGGTTTTCAAAGAAGCTGAAGCAATTTGTCCCACGCTTCTTTGCATTGTCCCATGACTTTGCTGCTCCTTCTGGCAAGAGGGAGGGTCCACTTGTCCTGTCCTGAAACCTGGGCTGGCCTTGTGATCTGCTTTGGCCAATGGCGTTGAGCAGAAAGTGATGCTATGTGAATTCTAGGCCTTGCCTATAAGAGTTTGTATAGAGTCTTCTCCCTCTCCCGTAGAAAGCTTCCCAAGACCACCGTGTAAGGAAGCTGGGTTAGCCTAGTGGAGGGTGAGACCAAGTGGAGGGGAGGCAAGGTGACCCAGCTGACCGCCAGCACCAGGTTTCAGACATGCGAGCAGGACCCTAGGGCCTTTCCACTCAGCCAGTCCTCCAGCTGAAACTAATCAGGTGAGGAAGCCCAGGAGAGATCAACAAAGGAATCCACAGAATTAGGAGAATAGTAAATCTTTGCTGGGTGGCTTGTGACCCAGGAATAGCTGAGCGGAACGTCAATCCTCCTGATTTTCCAGAATAACCCCATTTTTCCCTTCTCTAAACAGTCATGCCCTCCCTCCTGACTCTCCTGCTGTCACACTCAGTATGAATCATCAGAACACTCCAGAATGCCCTTATCTCCCACTGTAAATCCAAAGGAAAAAACAGACAAGAGAAACGATTCCAGCTGAGTCTGGGTGGAAGGGCGTTGTTTGGAACCACATTCTTGGAGAGGTGGCCACACTCACTCACCTAGGATATGGGGCCCTCAAGGTGGAAGATAGAGGCACATCTCATATGCCCTTGGCTGCAGTTTCTGAACTCAAAATGCAACCCAGGATTTATGTCGTATTCAACGCGCCCTCCTATGACACAGGTGTTTCTCCTAGAACGTCCCCTACATGTGCACGTTGGCCTACCAATCGCACCATAAATCATTGCGGCATTGTTTAGCTGAAAAAAACATGGAAATAATCCAAGTGCCCAACAACAGGAAAATGGATAAATATCTTAAAAATGGAACCTAATACAGGTAAAATGAATGAACAAGAGCGACATGTATTAACATAGCTAAGTCTCAAAACACATCATCCAGCATAAACAGCAGGCTGTAGAGGTTACGTAAAGTCTGATATGATTAGTGTGAAAATTTGGAACATTCAAAACACTCTTTAGGACACACTCATATATAGTGAATATATAAATACATGCACGGGGATGGGAAACAACATATAGGAGGGAGGGAGGGTGAGGAGAAGGATTGGGGAGGGGTACACAGGAGTCTCATCTGTACTGAAATGATTAGAAATAAATGCAGGAAATTCAAAGATTGGCAAAGCTGGGTGGCAGATATTATTCTCTATATTTTTCTTGTGCTTCAATCATTCTGTGATTTAAAAAATATAGAAGTCCCCCTTCCCTCCTCTCACTGGCCAGGCATATCTTTTCTTCAGCCCATTTTTTTTTTTCTACATTGTAAAGTCAGACAACATAAAGAGGTCCATGGGATGCTTCCTTTTATTTTCTGAGAGTTTTAAGTCAGAGAGTTTTAAAGGGAAAGGAAAGTTGCCCCCAGCGAGTGCTGTTTTCCCAATGTGGGCTCCAGAAATGATTACGGAGGCAGTGAATGATTTTGGCGGGACTTCCTGACTCAACTGGGCGTTGCCAGACCTGCCGGCAGGTCTCAGGGGTAACCTCACCATTGTCCCATTCACATGGCTGATTGAGTTTCCTTAAGGCATGATGGCAGCCAGGTTCCAGGAAGAAGCATTCCAAGAGGGCAAGCCCTGTTGTGCAAGTGCTTCTCAAGCTGCAGCTTGCATGGGTCTCACTGATGTCTCTTGGCTGCAGCTAGTCACCTGGTTAAACTCAGACTCATGATGGGAGGGGACCACGCAGGAGATGGATACCTGAAACGGGGGAGGGGATGTAGCTTGACGAGGGCACCAAAGTTGCAGTATACCACTCAGTTCAAACTTTCTCTGACCTCCGCAGGCCCCGGACTGAAACAGTCATTTTACTTGTTATGACTGCGATACTGCATTGCCATTTAAATTTATGAACTGGAGCTCCTCTGAAGACAGGGACTCCTTGTAATTTCTCCCCGTAACTATTGCTGGCACAGAGCTTGTTTGCATCGTCTGTGATCGAATGAGGACAGCAGTTGTCATCACCGCCTTCATATCTGCCAAGTGCAAGGCCTGTCCCTACCTCAATTAGATGTAGGCAGGTCAACAGCTGTCTGATGCCAAGTATACCAAGTCCCCGAGTCCCTTAGAGCATGGCAGCTAGGTCCTCTACTGAGGTCCAGGCATACAGGGGGCACCTAACGTGTTAGTGGAATGAATGAATGAGTGAGCAAACTTCCTAGACATAGCAACGGGATTGCCAAGGTTTTAAAGGGAAAGGAACTCTTCAAAAATTAACTCTTATTTTCTGCAGGTAAGCCCCCTTGATTTGTTAAAAATGAAAGTCATCTAGTTTCCAAGGCATCCACTTCTTAAACATACACTGTGACCGAGTTGAGCAGAAGTCACATGACTCCACATTTCACAGAGGAAGCAGTCCCATCAGAGAGTTGTCCAGAGAGATTTTCCGAGTTCTCCTTCCTGATTGAGGACCCTGGGGAAGAAGTTCCTGTAGCTGAGCCCTATTCCACTGACCTGTCTGGTAGCTGGAGCAGACAGAGGCCTGGGCTGGTGGGGTGAAGTGTATCCATCAGAGCCGCCCCACAAATGTTTCCTGCTCCCCAGATTCCCCGGTTCTGAGCAGTGGGTCCGAATAGAGACGCCGCCCTCTTGTGCTATAAATAGCCCAGACACATCTTCTGTGGTCACACACTGGAGTGTGGAAACCTATTGTGAATTTAACTCCTCCCCTATTGCAAAATTCTGACCTCATAGAGAACAGAAGAAGTGAATCACCTCTGAATAAATACTCTGATTAGATCACTTGCTTTGCATTGAAGACTAAAAAAGGGAAGAGGAAAAACCTGGGTGTTATTGCCCTCTGCACTGCCCTCCACCCTGCTGAACGCTAACCCGCGCTCAGCTGTGAGAATAATTTATTCTTACTTGAGCCCACATTTCCCGAGTTTCCATCCTTTGGAATATTTCATCTTTTGGAACTCAGTGTAAGCAACTCACATAAAAGAAGACCTTGAATAATGAAATTAAATAAAAAGGGTTTTTGTTCTATAAAGGTTTTCCCCCACTTTATGAAAAAAATAACTCCTATTTTCTTCAGTCAAGCCCCCCTTGACTTGTTAAAAATGAAATTCATCTAGTCAGGGACCACACACACTGGTTCTGCTGGCCGAATGGCGCCTACAGGTGCCTTTTCTGGACAGCGCAGTAGTTGGTTTCTAAATTCTGAAATTCTCTGGCTTACCTATGGCATGTTCTCTGGTTCCCCAGTTTCCACTGCTGCCTAATGTCTTACACACGGTTACATTACCTGCAGGATCCCTTGTACATTTCAGTTTCCAACCTCTGAGTTCTCCCTCTCATCTTACAAATGGAGTCAGTGAGACCCAGGAAGGATGATTCGCCCAAGGCTGGACGGCTGGGAATTGCAAAGCCTAACACGCAGGTCTCCAGCCTCCCGGCACGAGGCTCTCTCTCTCTCTCTCTCTCCTGCTTTACTGCGTCGACACACCACTTTCCTGTGGTTTTGGCTAAATTAACAGATGCGTGTGCCATTTCAGCATTTGCCACAGAACCAGCAAGCATTTGCTGGGCTGGATTTTGTAACGACAGCACTTATGCAATGGCAAGTTCTTGCGACCTTCCTCTTTCCTTTCTGCCCTCCCCATCACCAGAACAGACAAGCCTCACCCCACTGTTGTCATTAGACGAAGCTCACGGTCCACATCTGCTGATGGCTACTTCTCCTTTCCCTCCGACGGCTCCACATAAAATCAGCACAGTACATGTTTCAGTTGGTGCAAATGGGCAGCTCTTTCTTCTGGAAAAATCCTGCTTGTTATTCAAGGCCCTGCTCAAGTGTGACCTCCTGTGTGAAACCAGCTCCACCCTTCATTTATATATTAGTGATAGCATGTCCCACAGTGTTCCCCCTTACATAAGCTGGTCCTAAGCCTTACTTATCTTTTTTTTTAATTAAAAAAAATCAATTACAGTTGACATTCAATATTATATTAGTTTCAGGTATGCAACACAGTGGTTAGACATTTATATAGAGTATGAAGTGACCCCTAATAATAAGCCTGCCTTATCTTTTATGTCTTCACCTCCCCTTCTCCACTCCCTCCCCTAAATCCATGTTTACTGAACTGAAGTGAGAAGATTCAGGTTGATAGGAAAATTCCAGAAAACAATTGACAAGCCCCACTTTTCTATCAAAATTGGACAAGGGTTAGATTTTGATTCTCTTTTTTTGGAAAGGAAAACAAATCATTATGCAACAAGGCCCGCTCGGCCTCTGTGATCCCAGAAAGCCTATTTGTGCAGTGGTTCTCAACCGTGGCTGCACATTAGAATCACTTGGGGATCTTTTTTCTTTCTTTCTTTTTTTTTTTTTTATTAGTTAAGGTATTACAAATGTGTCCTCATCCCCCCATTAACCCCCAACCTCTCCCTCCCCCCGCACACTCATGCTCCCATAAAATCCTGATTTCTGGGCCTCATCCTCCAGAAATTCTGTTTCTTTGTTACTAATTAATACAAAAATTATTAATGAACTATTTTACATGTTTTTCCTAAGTCTTCAGATTATAGCATTTGTTCTATAGTTATAGCCCATCTCAATTTGGATGCTAAATTTGCATCAAAAATACTAAATCTGTATTTCATAAACTTTCCAGTAGGGAAAAGCAGATTCACATACCCAAGTTGTTTTAAACATATATAAAAGTTGCATAATAATTGAGTCAAGCATTATTTTTTTGGTGATCCAGCATTTATTTAATTCTCCCCCCCCCAGCTGTATTGAGATATAATTGATATGTAACATTCTATAAGTTTATGGTGTACAATGTGTTGATTTGATACACTTATATATTGCAAAATGATTACCACCTTAACTAACATCTCCATCACATCACATTATTACCATTTCTTTTTTGTGGTGAGAACATTTAAGATATTTGGTGATTGTAGTTAATAATATTGTATTACATACATGATACATGAAAGCAGATGATATATTTGGTTAAAGTTGTTTTACAATCCTGTACATTATAATTATGGAACAATGAAGTCCATTGTTATCTAAACTATCAAGTTTCCCTAGCCTTTATCTCTTCTAATCTCTTTTATAAGTTACTATTTAACTAGGAATTAATTTTTTTAAAGTGTCTGAAAAAAGTTATGTGTGTACAAGTATATATGTGAAGAATTTCTAAAGAATTTTGTAAAACACCCTTTTACAAAAAGATTTGAAAGTAATGTTAAGAATACAGCTATAAATACATTCCATGAAAGATCGCAAAATAAAAAGTCATGAAATTCATGCTTTTAGGTTAGATAAGGTTTTCTAGAATCATATATAAGATTGCCACAAGGTGGCGCTAACATCTAATGAACATTCCAGTCTGGTCTTCTCTAGGAGCTGGGGGGTGGTTTTACAGACCTGTAGGAGACACTGGACAAAATGAAGACCAAATAAATGAAGCTGAAGATTGGAGATAGATTAACATCTTTCTTTTGTCTCAAGGATAATTTCCCTCTCTCACCGGTGTGGGAATCTGTCATACAATGAATCTATGTTAATAAAGTTGAAAAGATTTGTTCTCATAGACAATCAGCTTTATCCTTGCTTTTCAGTGGGAGTGTACTGGGAAGGGAGGAGACTAGCTGTCACCTAGTGAGTTTCTCCTGTGAATGGAGCAGTCTTCGAAGCAGCCAGTCTCCACAGAGCTTGCATTGGACAAAAGTATCCTGGACCCAAAAAATGAAAACCATGAAAAGAAGTTGCTGCAGAACATGGATTCTTCCATTTGTTTACTTTGGCATATTTACCAACTGAATATTTTTAGAATTATTTTGATATTGAGATTCAAGCTTGAAACGCCTCATATATGTGAGAATCAGAAAATGAGTGAATTAAATCCTTCTTCCTGATTATTTAAAAAAAAATTTAATTGATTTCAGAGAGGAAGGGAGCAGGAGAGAGAGATAGAAACATCAATCAATGATGAGAGAGAATCATTGATCGGCCACCTTCTGCACACCCCCAACTGGGGATCAAGCCCAAAACTCCGGCATGTGCCCTGACCGGAACTCGAACCGTGACCTCCTGGTTCATAGGTTGATGCTCAATCACTGAGCCACACCGGCCGGGCTGATTCTTTGTATTTCAGTTAAAACAAACAAACAAACATGTACTACAAACTTTTAATTGTTTGGTTTCTTAAAATATTTGAAGTTTAAGAACATGGCCAATATTTCCAGCATATGTTAAGACCAAAGAAAGTAGTATTAATAGTACAGCTATAAAAGGTTTTGACTAAAAAAAGAAACATGCAGATAAGAGTTTTCTACTAGGCCAACTGAAAAAGAAAAGACGGAAAAGAAAAACATGTCTCGACTGGAGCCCTAATGAAACTGAGGGTCTTTATGATTTTTTATTAAATTTAGCTTTAAACCCTAGCTCTAGAAAGTATGTCTCTTTTTATACTCTTCAGAGACCTAGCCTTGCCCCTGGATAGTCAGCAATCCCTGAGGCAGGAGAAGACAGTAGCTGGACTTCATGGTCATAGGTCTGGACCTCTAGTCGCTAAAGACAACATCTTGACTTATGTCTCAGCTCCAGAGCCCTTAGGTGGAAAGATTCCCTGGCTGCTTTCCCATGAAACCAGACAGAGAGATGCTGAATACATGATTTATTACTCTTACCTCATCTCTAACCA
This sequence comes from Myotis lucifugus, assembly GCF_000147115.1. Taxonomy (NCBI): domain Eukaryota; kingdom Metazoa; phylum Chordata; class Mammalia; order Chiroptera; family Vespertilionidae; genus Myotis; species Myotis lucifugus. The sequence continues at coordinate 3,042,784 of NW_005871142.1, read as the reverse complement.
ATCAGCTCCCAGCACGACCTTGAACCCCCTAACCCACAGGGTCTTATGATTTTGCCCTATATAATCTGTAACCTACATGCATCAGGGACCGGATTTCTTTCCCGCATTAGCTTCCCGTTCTCCTGGGTGGTGCCATTCCTAATAAAATAGCCAGTCTTTCTTCACTGCAATTCTCCGTGTTTGACTCTGCTAACGCCAGGTGAACGAACGATTTCTGTTCCATGACACTAAACCAATGATCAAAATAACTTATTATCTCCCAGTGGATCCCACTTTGGAAAAATTCTTTATTTGTTGACGGTTCAGGTCCTCGGATCTGAAGAACAAAACAAGAAAGCTGGCACTGTGTGGAGCTAATCCACTGTGAAGGAAGCACTTGGTTCTTTGAATGAGCTGTTCTCTAGGGTTCGCAGCATCATGTCTTATAGGCCTGGCTTTCTATCTGTAGTATCCAGATAGAGACCTCGACCCCAGTTTATGAATCAGAGGTGAAAACAGCAGGGCTCAGTTAGGTGATTGGGTTGGATAGTTGTTAATGCAGAGTCTGGAGTTTGAGGTAGGAGACCCCCAGAAAGTTCCAATGGGTTCCAGCACACTTAGGTGAATTCTCCAGTCACTTACCGACGTGTGTATACTGTCAGGCATTGTGCTAGGTCTCCAAGATGCTGAGATATGACAGAATCCTGGCTCTCCAACAGCTGCCAGTCTTAGAGAGGGAGGCAGAAAGATGAGGCAATAATGTGATGTCCCTCCTGTGCTGAAAAACCAATAGGCATCCCTCTACAACGGATATAGCCCCGCCTGCTCAGTGGGTGCTCTAGCCCCCTCCATAGGCCCAACCTGAGTCCCAACTTCCTCCAAGTGCAGCCACACTAAGCTAGTCCCAGTCGCTGAAGTTTGTCCTCGGCTTTCACACCTCCCTGCTTTTGTTCCTGCGGTTGCTCCTTCCTGGTTAGGCTCCCCCTGCTTCCCCTCCGCCTTCCTACGTCTTCTATCCTTTGAAATCCCTTGACTCAGTCCTCTCCTGCAGGATGCCTGGGATGGATGAATTAAGTCTTAGTGTGTGACTGGGGACGAGAGACCTCGCACCCCTCCAGACACTAATTGGCTGGGTCCCCACCTTCAAGTTTCTTCCCCCGGCCTCTTCTTGCCCAGTGGGGTGTGGGTGGTTAAATTTTATTGTACTATCTACTTCTGACACCAGAATCCGAATTAATCATGCAAACCAGGGCCCAGGCTGTCTTTTTTTTTTTTTTTCCCCGTTTCGTAACTTTCTCCAAGTGGACATGAAGTTCTGCATCCAGCTTCACCCTTCCCTTTTCACTGTTCCTCCTTCCCCTAATTTTCATGGAGAGACCCAGGCTGGGGGCCGGGAAGGTGGTAGGTGGTAGGACTTGGAGGAGCCGCGAGGCTTTGAGCTGGTTCACACAGCTCACAGTAGTGTCTCCAATCACTGGGTCCAAACCTAGGGCTGCCCCCGGGAGGAACTGGATAAAGCGGGGTGGGGTGGCCCACTAGACCAGAGAGGGGCCGCTTTTAAAACAAAACAAAACAAAAACACCTTGCTTGGAAACAAACGTGTGTGTGTGTGTGTGTGTGTGTGTGTGTGTGTTTATATAAAAACAAGCCCTCGTTAAAGGTGCCGCCCTCTTCCCCCACAGGTCCGACCACCCGCTGGGAGTTTGCAAAGAAAGAGGGGCTTTTTGAGTGGGATGGAGGCGTCCACGCCCCGCAAAATGCCGCCTCTCGGCACCGCTCGCCCAGAGCCCGTGGACTCAGGGCAGCCAGCTCCCGGGCCGGGCCCGCCGCGGAAAAGCTGCGGTGAAGAAGGGAACCCGAGTGTCCCCAGCGCCCTGCAGCGCCAGCCGGGGGCGTAGACTCCCCGGTTGCTGCCTCTCCCAGCCCCGCGGCCTGGGCCGTCAATCAAGTTCGCCCGGCCCCGCCTCGGGGCTGCAGCAAACGGCCAATCAGAGCCGAGCTCCGCAGCGATGAGCTCAGTCGGCTCGCTTCCCATTGGGCGGCTATATTAAGAAAGTGGCCGAACTCTTTAAATAGCGGGCGCTAGGGCCGCAGCAGGGTCTGCCACCGCAGTCTGGCCGGAGTCGAGTTCTCTCCCGCATTCGCATTCTTGGCGAGGCCTGGAGAGGCCCGGAGGGAGCTAGGCCGGGGCCGCTGCCTGATCTGCGGTTTGCGCACAAAGGCGCCGACTCCGGGTCCGAGGCGAGAAAAGCGACCACTGCCCGGGAGCAGCGCGGAGACGCACAAGGCGCCCTATGCCCCGCGCCCCGCGCCCCGCGCGGCAGTCGAGCGCACGGAGAGGACGCGCCTCCGCGGGGCCTGGGTGCAGCTAGCGACCCTTGCCCCCCCAGCCCGAGGTGAGCAGTGAGCGGCGAGCGGGACGGCAGCGAGGCGTTCGCGGGGCCCCTCCTGCTGCCCGGCCCCGGGCCGCTCATGGCGGCCATCCGCAAGAAGCTGGTGGTGGTGGGCGATGGCGCGTGCGGCAAGACGTGCCTGCTGATCGTGTTCAGCAAGGACGAGTTCCCCGAGGTGTACGTGCCCACCGTCTTCGAGAACTATGTGGCCGACATCGAGGTGGACGGCAAGCAGGTGGAGCTGGCGCTGTGGGATACGGCGGGCCAGGAGGACTACGACCGCCTGCGGCCGCTCTCCTACCCGGACACCGATGTGATCCTCATGTGCTTCTCGGTGGACAGCCCCGATTCGCTGGAGAACATCCCCGAGAAGTGGGTGCCCGAGGTGAAGCACTTCTGCCCCAACGTGCCCATCATCCTGGTGGCCAACAAGAAAGACCTGCGCAGCGACGAGCACGTCCGCACGGAGCTGGCCCGCATGAAGCAGGAGCCCGTGCGCACGGATGACGGCCGCGCCATGGCCATGCGCATCCAAGCCTACGACTACCTCGAGTGCTCGGCCAAGACCAAGGAGGGCGTGCGCGAGGTCTTCGAGACGGCCACGCGCGCCGCGCTGCAGAAGCGCTACGGCTCCCAGAACGGCTGCATCAACTGCTGCAAGGTGCTATGAGAGCCGCCCCCCGGGCCGTTACCCCCCGAGGACCCCACCGGACTGCCTGGCGTCTGCCTTCCCGCCCGGCACCCGTCGTCCCGCGGCTGTGACTCCCCGGCGCCGAGAACCGGCGTGGGAGGCACCGGGCGTCCCCTTTCCAGTGTCTGTGTGCGTCCGGCTGCAGTTGCACAGGCCCAGGCGCCCCGCCGAGTGCCAAGGGGCCCCTGAGCACCCTTTTCGGAAGAGCCAAGCCTCTTCAGAGTGTGTGGCTGTATGTTCGACCCCCCCGCACCCTGCCTCCCGCCCCCGTGCTACCCCACCTCCCCCGCCTCTGGTCCTGGGAGAGGAGCTTGGCGCCCCGGTGCTGCCGCGCCCCATCAGATGTGCGCCCGCCACCAGCGAGCGCCTGCTATCTCTTGTCTGTAACATAGACCACGGGAACGGCGGGAGGGGAGGGTGGGGAGGGCGGGGTGTTATATAAATATAGATATAATTTTATTTTCGGAGGTAGGATGGTGTTATTTAATGGTGGTGGTGGGTGGAGTGACAGGGCGCTAGAACAGCTCTGGGTCAGGCGCCCATCCAAGCAAGAACAGGACTTGGTCATCTTTCCAACCCCTGGGGAAGACATTTGCAACTGACTTGGGGCTGAGAGGACACAGCTTCCAGATTGACGTCTCCTGCACGCCAGCCTCCAGCGAACCCCTCGCCAGCCGCGGGCAGGAGGAGGGAGTGTGCTGCGGGTTGTTTTTGCCATACGCGAACTTTGTGCCTGTCCTACAAGTGAAAATTGTTCAGTCCAAGAAACCGAGGTTTTTGATTTATTTAAAGGCTTAAAACTTGTTTTCTTTTGAAAGAATTCTTTGCACAATTGTTTCATTGACACTTAATGCACTTGTCATTTGTATAAGACAGTAGCATTCTGACCACACTTGTACGCTGTAACCTCATCGACTTCTGATGTTTTAAAGAAAAATGATGATGACTGTTAAAATGAGAGTTGAAAAAGAAACCACTAATTTTTATTTTGTTTTCTTGAAAGAAAGTGGCAACACCGTTTTGCGATTTTATTTGTGCAGGTATGCGCACTGTTTTGAGAAAGGGCAGTAACAAGTATTGGGGCCTATTTAAACCCGCCCCCCCCCTTTTTTCTTCACAAGGCAGTGTCTAAAGCTATGTGAAATTTTCTCTGCATCTCGGTACAGAGAATGAACCTGCCCCTAGCCTTCTTCCTCCCCCTCCCTTCCCCACCCAGTGGTACTTCTACTAAATTGTTGTCTTGTTTTTTATTTTTAAAATAAACTGACAAATGACAAAGTGGTGAGCTTATGATGTTTACATAAAAGTTCTATAAGCTGTGTATACAGTTTTTTTATGTAAAATATTAAAAAATTATGATGATGACATTTATAAAATGGCTCCTGTGGTTAATTTTTTTCCTTTTTATTGAATTTATTGGGTGACACTGGTAAACAAAAGTATACAGGTTTCAGAGGCACAATTCTACAACATTATCAGTACATTGTATTATATTTTTACTACCCCAGGCCGAGTCTTTTCATCACCATTTATCCCTCCTCTACCCCTCCCCAATCACCATACTGTTGTCTGTGTCCATGGGTTTTTTCTTTTTTGCTCAATCCCTCCACCCAGCCCCCCAACACCCCCTTCTGTGGTTTAATAGTGTGTAAAAACAACCCAGTGATTTTGGGGCAAGGGAAGAATTCTGCTAGCAAGGTCTTTTCTTCCCACCAACTCCATTCCCTTGATAGTATTTGTAATAAGTGCTGATGAAATCCCTTTGGGATGTGTGGGGGTTGGGTGGCCATGGGCGACCAGGGTGCTCTTGTCCCAGAGGAAGATAAATGACCCAGGCACCCAGTGTCAAAACTTACATTTTTTTATTGTACATTTCCTTTATGCTAAATTTTCATTTCATGTCCTTTTTGTTTTTAAAGTGTTTATAGATTAAACAATACAATAGACATGTACTGTGTATAAGAAAGGCTAAAACGGAATCATTTGGGGGTCTGGGTCAGATTAATTCAATTTACATTATTTCTAGTGGGGAAAAATGATTCGGTTTTTGAACAGCCTTTCAGGACGAATTAAGTTCAAGAAACGAGGTTCCACTGTACACTGTACCCCATGAAATTGCAGGTTGTTACTTTGGGGCTGGAGCTCCTGGGTAGAGCCCAAATCAAGAGCTGGCTTCTATGATTGAACTTTCATCTGCATGGGCGTCTATACGGGACCTAGAATGCTTTATTCTAAGTACTGAGATGGCCACTGTATGAACGGAGCACTGAGTTTGGGGCTGGGGGGGCAGTTAAAGTTGGAGCAGTCACAGTCGAAGATTTAATCCTGATGAGCTCTCATTTCAGACACTTAGCTGGCTGCGAGGGGTCTCGGAACCAGACAGCAGACATACTCGGAGACCACATGAGGATCCTGTCCGGGCACGATGGCTCAGACCTGCCGACTCTCAGCAGCTTCCAGGGGAGGCAGTTTGACAGTGCCAGCCTCTCCCAACGCCCTAAGAAGTGTGGGTTTTGCTTTAGGAATCAGCACTTTCTGGGACCTAGCACTTAGTGGCTCCCCCCCCCCCCCTACACCCTGGACAGAGCCCCACAAGATCCATTTGGAAGTTTGCTTTAAAGCTTAAGGCTTCTGTTCCCCTGTCTTTCCCCAGACATCCAGAGCTTTTGTTGAGTGAGGCAAACCTGGTCGCTGGTGACCTTTCACCCACTTCGACACCCAGGGAACAGGGCCTCCTGTGCAGCCAGGCCCATTGGCCAACAGAGGGGAGGGGAATTGTCTGGGCTTTCCCAGGCTCAGAGCGGGGACAGGGCCCCCGCTCACCTTCCACCTCCCAGCTCACATTTTCTTTTCTTCATTTTAAAGACAAAACTTCCCATTGAAAAACAAAATGTGACTTGCAGATTTTACAGCTAGCAAACGCTTTCGTACCAGGGAGTGCAGGACTCAGAGAACAGCTCAGGCTTGGGCTCACTGCCCAGGACTCAGCTCTGCAACCAGCAAAGAGCCTGGAGACCCAGCCCCCCGAAAGGGCCTTTTCTGCGTTTCCTGCCTGGTACCTATAGCTGCCTGGCTTTCTAAAATAGATCGGGAAGACAACCACTCCGATGACGCATGGCGGCCTGAGTTGTGCTTGTTTTAAAATGCATGGCATTTAATAATCCTGCCGGAACACGCTCTTCTTGCTGCATTAGGATCCAACTGGAAAATACAAAGATGAATTGCTGTAGGCTGGAAAATCAATTAGGAAAAAGAGCTAAAACATCTGGTGTTACTCTTAGGATATGAAAAATCATTTTGCACATTTTAAAATAAATGTGGTGATTTCATTAAATTGCCTGTGGAACTGTTTCATGGAGGATAGTGGGGAGTTTTATTGATCCTGGGCATCTTAGAGCAAGGGGCATCGGCTTAGGTTCTCATTTAATCTTCATTTTAAACCAATCCGGATTGTATTTCTGAGGTCTTTTTTACATGCGGGGCAGTGTACTTACAATGGTGGTTTTCAGCCTTAGCCATGCATCCGAATTACGCGGAGGGCTTACACACTCCCGGCTCAGTGTGTCTGGGATGGGGCCTGGACGTTTGAATTTCTGACAAGGTCCTATGTGATGCTGATGCTGCCGGTCTGGGGACCGACCACACTTGGAGAAACACTGGCTTAGACTAAGGGAGAGCCTTGTCAATGCTCAGAGGGGGGAGGTCATTTAGTTGATAGTAGCTCAGATTTCGGCTGATGCGCCCTGCGGTCCGGACTTCCTTACTCCAGGGAGCACAGCGCTTTCACAGAGCTTCCCTGCCAGGACCAGGCACGCAGAACCCCCATCTTCTCTCCACATTGTGCAAAGGGGGTCCCATGCCTTCCAGAGGTTTCTTTCTGCCACTCCTGAATGCAGACTGCAACAGCTCTCCGTACTTCAGCCAGCCCTGGCACCTGCTTCCTCAGCTCTGCTGCGAGGAGCGGTACAAAAGCAAATAGCAGGGACAGGGCCTCACTCACCGTCCACCTCCCAGCTCACATTCCCCCCCTTCATTTTAAAGACAAAACTTCCCATTGAAGAACACAGTCCTTGCCCTGGCGGGCCGGGCTTTCCGGGAGTACGTCCACTAAGACCTGGAGTACAGCGCGCTCAAATGAAGGCATGAGGCCCAGGGCACACCAGGAGCAAGGGAAGCTGGGGAAGGCGTCATGGAGGAGGAGACATTTGAACTGAGTCTTAAAGCTCCTAGGAGGGGTGATGTGCAGATGGAAGGTACAGCTTCTTTGTATATTACTTTCGGGGGTGGTGGTGGGGGAGAGACAGGGGGCTGGCCTCTGAGGACTAGAACTCACCTGGGTGAGAACTACCTTCTTCTTTTAACCCTCAGCATACATTTCTCCAATCAAGAAAAACTATGTTACCCAGCCAAGTTAAACACAGCCTCTGCCCTGCCCTCCCTGGCCACACACTGGCCAGGAGAGAAGGTTGGTGATGATGGTTTCATTGTTTTCTCTGTGCCTTCCAGGTGGACACAAGGCCTAGCTTTGTGATAACTGTGTTCCTGGGAAATAGGCAGCTTGGGCTCAGGAAAGCTGTGCCACCACAAAGGGGCCTTGGTCCATCTCTGGCTGGATGAGGAATCTGGGCACTCAGAATATCCCCCAACTCTCAGAGGCCCCCTTTCTAGCCTGAGAGCTCAGAGTCTAGAGGCCCCAGTTCATTCCTTCCTGTTCATTCTCTTAGTCAACAAATATTTACTGTTGTGCAAGGACTCTAAGAAAGGACTCTGTGCCTACCATTATACCAGAACTTGGGACCCAGTGGACCAATAGGGAGGCCTGGTCCCTCCCCTCACAGAGCTTTCAGTCTAGTAGTGGGTCTAAACAAGTAATAAAAATGACGGTGATAATAGCTAATACGGATTGACTGTGCAACAGGCACTATTGTAAGCTCTTTATCATTTTATTTAATCTCTGTTAATTATCTATTATTGCATAACAAATTATTCCCAAAATGAGTGGCTTAGAACAACATCTATTACCTCACGGTTTCTGCGTGCCAGGAATCCAGGCACAGCTTAACTGGGTCTTCTGGCTCAGGGTCTCTCTGAAAACTATAACCAACGTGTTGACTGGGGCTGGATTTATCTCAAGGCTTGGACCTCAATAAGTAGCAGTGGAATGAATTCCTTAATTAAGGAAAAGGCAGAAATTTAGAGAGCGCCAACTTCTAAAAAACCCAAGGAAGTGACACAGGTTGGGAATAGCTTCCGTGGGGAATGAGAAGAAGGTGTCTTACAATTGGGCCCCACAAAGATAGTCCAGCAATCTCGGGTACTGGGAAAGAATAAGCAGGTACATCACCCCGTTTGGACATGATTTATGTGGAATGAGCAATGACAAGTAACCAACTGTTTTTATCGCAGAAGCCGAGTCCAGGGAAGTTGGGAAAGTGCTCCTGTAAGGCCAGACAGGGCGCTGATAACACCAACTGAGAGAAGGCCTTCTCGGACCCCGCCCCTGGGAGGGATCACCACGTGATTGGCCCAAGGAGCTCCCTTCAGAAACGCTGCGGGTGATCCTGGGATGAGCAGGCAGCGGGAGCACGTTTCCAGGGCAGCAGGCCACCTCCGATGCACCACGTGGGTGGCTGGACGTGCTCAGCTGCTGTCACTGGCCGCTGAGCTGGATTTTGGAGGAAGCTGGGCAGTTTTGGATTCTGGGTTGGGAGCTTGGCACAGCGGCCCATTTTTTTCATTGTAGAAATGATGACCTGGAAGTGCAATTCTAAGGGCTGTGGCAGCAGGCCTCGGGCTTTTATGACTCCCTGTGACCTCTGTCCTCTGGCTGTCATTGGAGCCATTTTTCTTCTCCCTTCAATCCTGAAAAGGGAAGAAACCAATGTTACCAGAAGCACACGTCTCGTCGCTTTGTTAATGATTGATTTCGTATGATTCCAGAACTTGTTTGGCCTTCGGGTAAACAGTTGAAACCTTCTGGAGGCACCTACCCGGAATGCAGGAATGCATTTGCTATTAAATGGTAGAAAGGTTATAAATGGGACTCTGACAGAGTAAAATATATTATTTATATGGGTGCTTAAAAATAAGTCGCTTGTAAAGTATACACTCTTCAGTGATGGCCTAATATGGGAAAGTGTGGTATCTGGTCACAAAACCAGGCTAACTCTGTACATGGGAAGATCCATCCATCCATCTGCCTTCCTCTAGGTTGAGCAATCTTGTGGCTAAAAATTATTTCCAAGGAAGTCTCGAGTTGTAGGCCAAATGGAGACCTAGACTTCACGCACAAGATAATAGCAAAGTAAGTTAGCCAGCCTGGGCTCTCTGAAGGGGTGGGTAGCTGTGCCAGCGGAGAATTACACACTGTAGAGTTGGTCACCTGCCAAATCTGAGAGAACAAATAGAGACGAAAGGCAGTGAAGGCATAAACAACTCAAAGGGAACAAGAGTGATAGCTGTGCTGAGAAAGCCATGAGCTTTCCCGCAGGCTGATAGGATCTGACTTCCTCCTATGTCATAGTGACCAACGGGTGAGCTGTCTCGCCTGTTAACCAAGGGAATTCAGAAGTCCCAGCACCATGATGAGCTGGGTGCAGAGGAGGCCCCGGACCAGCATCAGCTTGGACCATGGGCCCATCCTGGGTGGACATAACCCTCTCATCCTCAGTTGGGTGATGGAAGAGATTGCAGCTCATGGAGTTTACTGGGGACCTCAAGAAACAGGGGGAGGAAGGTAGCATCGAGGGTGTGTCTCCCCTCCCCCCCTTATAGCATTTATCCCACTCTATTGTTCATCTCCTGCAACAGCACACCAGGTAGTGTCTTTGGTGGGAAAATCAAGGGTTACAAGCAGGAGCCCCAGCTGTGTCTACAACTATCTGTGCATTCTTGTGCCCATTACTTTTACCCTTCCCTGTCTTAGGTTCTTTATGTGTAGAATGGAACTAGTTTTGAAGATTAAATAAGGTCAAACCAAGTACTTGGCACAAAAATCCAGCTCAAAGTCCTCAATAAATTGGGATTACCTTCCCTCTGGTGGATTCATCTCAGTACCTTTATCACAAAGTAGAAGTGGAGTAAATTTTGTTGAGTAAGTGAGTGTATAATAATAACATCTCTTGTTTATCAAGGACCTTTTCAACTGTAAGCTCCTCAGTGTATCACATCATACTCATTTCTGCAACCTCAGCATCTAATGCAGGGTTTGGCACATAGTAGGGGCTTGGTTACTAGTAAGCTACTGAAGAATAGCTCAGGTTCAGAGGGTCCTTGATAAACGGGAGAGTCTCAGGATAGCATGGGATGACTTGGCACTGAGGGAAGAAGTGCCCACCACTTGAATCCCAGATGTGGTGACAGCAACCAAGCCCCCTGAGGACTGAGGGGAAGGCTGCAGGGGTCTGGGGATCAGCAGGATTTCTTCCTAGGAGCGTGGTGCTCATGAGTCCTCAGCAGGGGCTGGATGGGCTCTATACTAGTCTGCTGACCCAAGGACACATAATGAGGAGCAAGGTAGCCAGGGTGTAGAGCCAGGGTGTAGAGCCCAGCCTCACCTCACCGACATGGCCACAGATGGAAGGAGAGCCAGTTGCTTTTCCAGATGAAGTGAATGCCAGGAAAAAATGCTGCTCACTCCTAAGCGATCAAGAAACATGTGCTAGAAAGATCTATCCTTTAGTCCTGTGTGTGCAAGACCTGGGACTCAGGCTGCTTTTGTAACCCGAGAAAGCAAGTCCCTGCCTATTGTGCAGCTCAGCAAAACAAAGGGAAAACAAAGCAATGAGGAGACTTGATCATCTGACACAGCGCCTCGGAGAGCAAGAGCCCAGTGCGCTATTTCTGCAGGAGTTTACCAAACTCACCGCAAGTGAGCTGGTAATCGCTTTAAGTCTGGCCAAACTGGTTCTCCTGGCACCAAGGTAGGAGCGGGGCTTAATTAGACTGCAGGATCAGACTGGAGGGGGGCCCTTTGTTCAGGTTGGCTCCAATTAAAAAACATTTTTTTTTTTTTTTTACTTTCTCGTTAAATAAGAACAAAAAATTGTAGCATCAGGGGCGGCAGCATAGGGTAGGGGTGCAATATGGAAATTCTCCTTCAAGAGTAAATCCCTCTGTGTTCATCCTCCCCACATTTCAGCTTTTCCAGAAAGCTGAACCTGAACTTCAGTTCCTGGTAATGCTTGGCCTTGACGGGATCCGGGGCTGCATCCTGGGGAGGCCTGACTGCTGACTGGAGACTTGGCTGTTCCCGGTTCGTTTTGGCAGGTTTTCTCCATGTGACTTGGAAAGAGATGTCTAAATCCACTCACTTGTGCTAGATTCCAGGTTCTGAGGAGTCTGGGCCAAACTTGGGGGTGGTCTGTGACCTGATGACCTCCAGGTCCGGGGAGGTGGTGCGCTGGTGGTCAGTGGAGGAAGGCAAGGCCAGCAATAGTCACTTGTCTTACCTTGTCTGGAAGCAGAAAGTCTGATTTTTAGAGCTCGAGCTGAAAACGAGTCTAAGATGGATCCCTGTGTGGGCTTTTGACACATGCTCTTCAAACCACACCAACTTTGCCAGGCTCCTCTTTGGTGACAAAACCAAGAGTTAAAATGCCATTTGAGTTCAAGGAGGCAGGCTTGCACTGGACCTGAACTTGCTTCCTGGAGGGCAGCGGACTGACCACTGGTGGTCCAGGCATTGGCGAGGCTCAACTGGTGAGGGCCACCAGGAATGGGTTCAGGCCCTGAGGAAAAACTTTCTGGGCTCCTTCTCAAGGACAGACAGGCCAAGGACTTACATGTGGGATTTGATCCTCCACCCATCTGGACCCCTGAGCCCTGGTAATTGGTATGGTTCCCCCTATCATCAGCAGCCCTGTGACCTGCCTGTGTGTGTGTGTGTGGCTGGGGGCTAGCGCTAGTGAGCAGGGCAAGGAGGCAATGCTAATGGGTTGGGAGCTGGAGGGTGGGCTCAGGATTCAGGGCCAGGGGCATTTGAGAGCCCTTCCTCTGGGTAAGCAGAGTCTTCCTCTTTTGGGGAGACCCTCTGCATCTTCTTATACACAGTTGTATGCCTTCAGGAGAGAAAGCCCATCTGGGTCTAGCTCATCTTCTGGAGCATCCGCTGCCCTGAGTGCAGAGCCAGTGGGAGGAGGAAGCGTGAAGGCATACCCTCTCCCACCAGCTGCCTAAAATGAAGGTCTTGTGCCCATGCTGTGTCTCTCGCCTCACCTGGCTTCACCAGCTTCGCACAGAGAAGCTGACTGGAGAGCATCAGGACCCAAAGGCTGCCCAGTCCATTCTACACATGTGGGCTGCACACCTACTGTTCGCCAGGTCTGTGTGAGCAGGTGCTGGGGCAGATAGCAGAGCACCCGGCTAAACTCCCATCCCTGGGTGCTCTCTGTGGACATGCTTCCTTCAACATCTGGGTATTTCAGTAAACAGGGTAAGGGCAGGGGAGTCATAACTGGAATCCTCCATTATTTTTGTCTTTTGGAAATAAACATGTGCTTAAAGAGTAATAGTTTTTCAATTTGGTGTGGGTAGTGGACTTGGGGGCCTAGGGTGAATATCGCCTCCTATGAAAGCCTTTCCTTCACCTCTCAGGACAGGATGGGGTAACCCTCCGAGGTGCTCTCCAGCCCCTTGCCTTCCCTTTACCCCAGCACCTGCCCATCATATTCCAAAAGCCGCCCACCAGCCCGTGAGCCCCTGAGGTTGAGGACTGTGCCCAGCACACTGGCTGGGACATGGAAGGTGTGCATCGAGCGTCTGTTGAGTGAATGAGTTGAGTGATTGAGTCTGTGTGGGCTCCAAGGGCAGAACCAACAGGATACATTCAAGAGGCAGATTTTGGCTTGAAAGAAGGAAGAATACGATAGCAATCAGAACGGTCCCCAAAGATATGAGTCAAGGTCATGAGCTCACTGTCATTGAACATATGCATGGCACAGCTGGTTAACCGCAGTAGAAAATACTGCAGAGAGAATTTAAGTATCAGATGGTGGCGCTCTCAAGAGGCAAGACCAACTGAAGGTGTTCCCCTGCCGGGAAGGGAAGGGAGGGGGCCTGCAGTTAGCTAGGAGGCGCTCCTGGGAGAGGTCCCTGCGAAGGGACAAGCCTGGGTTTTGTTTCCACTAGATCTTCAAAGCAGTTAGATCTCAAACGTCATCCGCCTTTCCTGACTTCCTCTAACTCCCTCTTCTGCTCAAAACACATTGTTCCTTCTTTTATTGCCAGTCCCATACCTTTTTATTGTAGCTGTTAATTAATTATATGGCTCCCATCTAAAACGTGATCTCCTGGAGTACGGGACCCTGTCTTATAATTCTTCTCTCTCTCTTTTTTTGTTATTTGCTTTTTGTTGTTGTAGTTTTTTGTTTTGTTTGTTTTGTTCTTGGAAGGCAGCTATGCTCACCACTATACCACCAATGCCTTTGTTTGTTTTGTTCTTGGACCTGTCTTATAATTATTTGTCTCCCAGGCACCTAGGGCTGGGTGGGCCTGGCACCGTTGAATGACAAACTCAGTGAGGACCTACCATGTAAGAGAAAGAGTTCATGGGCTTGCTCTGGAGGCAAAAGTAACACATGTGAAAAAAATCCAAGGAATCATCTAATATTGAACTGCATGACTTTCTGGGACAAAGGTTGATTCATGAGGGAGCTACCTCGGAGTCTGATGGCCTGCAAGGTTTGGGGGAAGGCCTGAAGCAAGATGCTTCTTCCGCTGCTAGAATGGAAGCTCTAGGAGGGCTCGGCAGGAGGTAGGTGATTTATTCCTGAGAAGGTTTTGTTACACACAGAGAGGAAGGGAGTTCAGTCCTTCTTGGCCATCGCCTTCCTCCTGGTCGCCAGGATGTAGCTCAGCTCCTCTCTCTTCTTGAGGAGGATGTGTGTCCCACCCTTTCATTGATGAACTTGAAGGCCTGCTTGTCTTTGAAGACCTTGAGCAACTCCATGGCATGCCACCCACAGGGGTCAAAGCCACCCACCCCTCCCATTACGTCCTGCATGAACTTGGTGTGCTTGGTGAGGCGCCATGGCCACGGGGTATCCCAGAGCCATGGCTGCTGCTCTCTAGTAGCTGCCGTGGCCCCGGCAAGTTATGTAGCCAGACCTGCCCACACAGTGGACACTGTGAGTCTCCAGCATGGGCCAGTGGAAGCAAGGAAGAACCTTCTGCTCCAGACACCCACCTGGCAAACGGACTTGCCCTGTGGGCTCTGGGCAGCCATGCAGGTGGTGTCTCCTTTTTCTTGCCTGGCCTGGATCTGCAGCTGCTTCTGTGTGGCGTGGCTCCATCCGTCTGAAGTGACCTCAGGGAGTGGCGGAGCGGCCATAGCCGGTGACCTCACACCTCTTGCTGCTGCCAGCACGCTGTCACTGGCCTGGGGATGGCTCCCTCCCTAGGAGTCTGACACTTTTATGGCACATGTCGTCAACAGTGGCCTCACCAGTGTGCTTCTCACAGGAACTTCCCACCCTACCCTTTCAAGGAATTTGGGGCATTTCGCTGGCGTGGTTGGAGGACATTAAGTGCCACCCCCACAGTACTCTTTGCTGATGTCAATCCCTTCCAGCTCTTCAGGGCTGAGTCTAAGGAATGTTCTAGCAAAGAATGAGTTTATGAACCACTGGAGCACCTTCTCAGGGTGGGCGTGATTCTTCTCTCCCTTTGGTTCAAGGACTCTGATCTTGGTGGGCTGGGGCCCTCCCGAAGCACCCAAAGCCCTCTTCATTTCTCTCGGGGAGACCAGCAGTCGTCATGCCTCTAGGGTACCGGGGGGCAGGGCCTCACAGGGAGACCGCTCTTCCATCCCAAGGATCTGTGCCCGCGGTGTGTCTGGCAGGGTGGACTGGCCACTGGAGGGTCTCACTCAGCCCCGAGGAAAGCCACCTTCCTCTGCTCCTGGGACACAGGACAGGTCAGGTAGCTGGGCTTTGGAGAGGGGACCCTGAAAGTCAGATCCACGACGCCCAGCTCCGGCTGCTCTGGATGGAGCCTGGGATGGCCAGCAGGGCTCCTGGTCTCCTGGGTAGGCTGCTTTGTGAGTCTCCAGGTCTGTTCAGTGTCCCTGGCGCCGTTCTCCCCGGAACGCTCCTGGCGGAGGTCAGGGCTCACTTGCAGGACAGGTGCGCATCAGACTTCGGAGGAGCCAAGAGTAGTTCCTAACCTTTGCCACTGCTTCCGGGGAAATGAAAAAATGGGAATTCAAGTTAATGAATAGAAAACAAAGATGGTGAAGGTAGATTTTTTTTTTTTTACAGTTTAAAAGGCTATGTCCAATAGGAGTGTGAGGACCTGTGCTGGCGGGGGGGGGGGGGGGGGGGCGGGGACGGGGCAAACTGGGAGAAGTCAATGGGGGAAAAGGGGGACATATGTAATACTTTTAACAATAAAGATTTAAAAATAAATAAATAAAAACACTTTACCATACACACAAAGAATTACGACTTTTTCTTCTGTGAGACACTATTGTTTTAAATTTTACACACTATCAGCGTGTGAGGGAGACCAGACGTCATTCGATCCAATGCCCTCATTCTAAAGATGGAAAACCGAGGTCTGTGAAGGCTGGGGCTGCCCAAGGTCACATAGCTCATGAGGAGCTGAAGAGCTCAGGTCACCTCCCCTCACCCCAGGCCTCTGTTCTCCGTCAACAAAAAGTTCCCAAGATATTTTAGCTGTTCACTAAACATTCACAGATATGTTTTCAGTACAAGGGCAGTGTAACCTCAGGAAGTTCTATGAGCATCTGTTCTTTCATCGTTCATTCGTCATCAACTCTTTATTGAGCAGCTGCTTTGTGCCAGGTCCTGTGCTCAGTCCTAGGAATACCAAGTAGAACCATGTACGGTCCATGGCCTTAAAGGCACTTGTACTAGGAGTGCGTGTGTGTGTGTGTGTGTGTGTGTGTGTGTGTGTGAGCCCAACTAGACGCCCCCCTGGTACAATCCTGAACACTTGTCTGAGTTTCAACACCTCCAGTTAGGAAACCTGCTTTGAGAGCTCTTGTGCAGTGACTTTGGAATCAGAGCGGTTAGCAATCCCAGTGTCCCGTTAGGTGGAGGTGTCTTTCTCTTCTTTATTTCATGCCAGAGCTGGAGGCAGATTCAAGGGACCGGAGTACGCTGTCTCAGTGGCTGGTAGAGGTGTCTATGCAAATGACCAGACATGACTGATGTGAAATCTCTCTCTCTCTCACACACACAGCATGCAGAGGCAGTCCTAAGAGCACAGAATGTCAATTCTGGTTCGTATGTTCCTTCTTTGTCAGATGAGAAAAGTCAGACTCAGATCAGTTGAACTACTTGCTTAATTAGTTAATAACCTAATCCAGAGAGCTAGTAGATTCCTTAAAGGACGTAAACTTTCGGTTTATTCAGGAACTAAACAATGGGAAGCAGCTTCCCTTAGAAATGACTTCCTCTGAAATGTCACTGCGCCTCAAATGACATCGTGGGGAGGCATCAAGGCGGCTGTGGTCTCCTGCGGCTCCTTCATAGAATCCCAGGAAGTCACGGCTGTTACGGAGGATTCCCAGTGACTGGAAGTCAAAATCAGATGGCCCCCGATGCCAGTTGCTCCCCCTGACAAAGGCCTGAGACACCCCAGCTGGAGCCGGAGCAGGTGTTGGGCAAGTCTCCAGCCCAAGGGGTCCCCAGGAGCTTGCTGGGTGGTGGGAAGGATCCAGGGTGTGTTCAAAGCCGGGGCCCCACCAAGAGATGTTTTGGGTTAAGCATGGGATTACGGTTCTCCCTTCAAAGGCCATGATAAAAGCTGCTCGGGATGCCCTGAGGGCAGGAGGCTTTGATGCTGCGGGAGGACAGGCCCCTCCCTCTCTCTATAAGTAACTCAGCCCATCCAGGGACTCAGCACCAGGGCTCCTTGAGCCGGAGAGGCCTCCAAGCAGACTGAGCCCAACTTCCCATTGATGGGTTCTTTCCAGAATATTCTGACCCTGCTTGCACTCCTCCAGGGAAAGACAGGATGTGGGTGCCTTAAGAAAGAGCGCCGTTTCCAGCGTTGGACAGGGCCTTCTCGTCGGGAACGGCTGCCTTCCTGGAACGTCCATTCGGGGGTCTCAGCCCTGCAGTCTGGGGCTCAGCCTGCTCTCTGCTGCCCTGTGAGGTGTCAGTCTGACGTCGGCTTTGCTCCAGGCCAACAAGCCACAGGGAAGCGCTTGGCCCTCCCTCCCTGGGTGGCTGGGAAGTCCTTGGCCTCCTCTGCACAGGGAGCTCCTGAAAGGGTGAGGTCCCGACTGCTGGGAAACCCAAAGCCCAAAACGCCAGTTGCAGTCTGAGCAAAGCAGAGCTAACCGGGCCGTTTCTCCCTGGCTCAGGGACGGCTCAGCAACCTGGAGCGTGGAAGCCACTGTGTTTGGATTTCCCACCAACTGCCTTGTTTAGCCACCCCAGGGCTGGGCTCTGCTCTGTTCCCCTCTGATTCCTCCCATCTCAACACGAGTTCTAGCTGGAGGCAGACAATTTTCAAGGTGTTTCAGAAATAGTCGAAGTATGAGCCATGGTGCCTTCTGCTTCCCTTGTATTTGGGAGCTCCAGCTGGGGATCAGGGCTCCAGGCTTATTCAGCAGTTTTCTGGGAATGTACCCATTTAGGGCTGCTGGTCGGGTGAGCAGTGGGAGGAAGCGGAGATCTGTGGGCTGGGAGAGGGCCCCCAGCTCCATCTCATCGCAGGCTCCACCATTAACCGCTCGCTACTCAGCTTGAGTCTGGATAAGAGGCAGAGGTAGGGCTGTGTTGCATTGCAGCTGGGGGAGCTCCCAGGGTAGAGTATGACCCTGACACCCCTCCCCCCCAGGTGACCCCAGAGGACTGGGCAGTGTTTGCCTGGAGTGTTCCTTAAGGAGCTCACCCAGACACATGGCCCTTCCCTTTCACCTACTCAGCAGCATTTATATTCAGGAGAGCAATCCTGAGGCAAATGATTCTTTCATTGCCTGCCTGACTGGATGAGCAAAACCCCTAGGGGTTATTTGGACAAGAGGATAAACGATCTCAGGAATGTGACCCCTCCTCCTAAATACAGGGGAAAATATTAAGAGCTTCTGGAGGTCTTTGGGGATTAAGGGGTGGGCACTGGGGGTGGGTGGATGACTCTGTAACGGGTCCTGTTTCTTATGCACCAATAGGGCACCCCCTTAAAACAGGAAGAACAAAGGGCGCTCACCTGCTCTGCAGCCACCTGGGGAGGCTGGGCAGGCTGTGTGCGCTAAGGAAAATGCTGTTTACACTTCCCTTCAACACACAGTAATGATTGGGAATTAATGTTTGTGCTTGGGGGATGTGTGTGTGTGTTGAGCTGATCACTATGCATTTGATGACCTGAAAGAATGAGGAAGCTTTTTGCCCCATACACGGGTGGGGAGACCTAGACAAGACCCAATGTAGTGTTCCGGGGCCCAAGCCCAACGTCAATTGTCCCGCTGATCAGGAGCCCACCTTGAATCATCCTGCCAGGCCAGCGGTGGCCTGGACTGGAGCTACACTGAATAATTCAGACTGGGGAGCGAGTGCCAAGGATTCCGGTGTCTCCCACATTACCTCCTTGGCGAGGAAACTGGAAGGGGCAGGTCATCCTGGGGTCTGACTGCAGTGTCTGCTCAAGGGGATGGCTGGGGATTGCCCTCAAGCAGGGAGGCGATTGCCCTCAAGCAGGGACGGAGACTCGCTCCCGGAGACTTGTTCTCAGGGAAAGTCATAGGTCTGAGCATGAGCTCAGTTCAGCCTGGGGTCTGTGTGAAGAGGAAACGCCCATGAACTTGGCCTCTGCCTCAGACAGGGTGGGGACCCTTCCCCAATCCGGAGACCCTTTTTAGTGGCAACTGCCCTGTCTCGATCCCAGCCCCCCAGCCCCAGGCTGCAGTCCCCATGCCTATTTCCCGAGGAGCAGAGACGCGGCGGCTACTGTGCTCATGGGCCCTGCCAGCGATCCGGGTGTCTGCACACCGCGAGCAGGACGGTCCGGGTCCGAGCAGAGCAAGTTCATGTGCAGCCTGGAGAGTCGGTTTCCAGGGCTCCGTGATGGCTTTGTTTCCCAAGAACGGAAGCTGGTACAGCCTAGACCAGTGATGGCGAACCTCTGACACGTGTGTCAGAGGTGACACGCGAACTCATTTTTTTGGTTGCTTTTTCTTTGTTAAATGGCATTTAAATATATAAAATAAATATCAAAAATCTAAGTCTTTGTTTTACTATGGCTGCAAATATCAAAACATTTCTATATGTGACACGGCACCAGAGTTAAGTTAGGGTTTTTCAAAATGCTGACACGCCGAGCTCAAAAGGTTCGCCATCACTGGCCTAGACCCTCCACACATTTTTGCTGAATGGATGGATCAAATAATACATAATGAGCCAACTTCTCCACCTCAGTAAGCAGACACCACAGCCTTTCCTTGGTGACTTCTCAAATTGCAGGGTCCTGAAATAACCACCATTAGCAAACGTTGCGGAAGAACATTAATTATATCGCCATAGAGCACCCTAGTTATAACGTGGCCTTTTCGTTTTTGCTTAGGATCTGTTTTATTTGCTGCTAAACAGAAATATGACCTAGGAAACATTTGTCTTGTTGATTTTATAGTTCTTCTCAGAGCTCTTTGTGTTCACACGTGACTCTGGCATCTGATCTTTGCGACGGCCTTGGGCGATAGGAAGGCTGGCTCAGCTTTGTCCTTGCGGCTTCCCTCCTGAGCACGTTGAGGCTGACTGCGTTCCCAGATCCACGTAGCTGAGAAGGAGCTGACCTGAGGTCCAGGCCTGAGGCCTGTGTACTGCCCTACGCTGAGGTGGCCGGGCCATCGGAGTGTGTAATTTTCCTTTTGTTCCACCAAATGAGAGGGGGCACTCAATCTGGTCCTTATGGAAATGCTGTTATAAGCCAGATGCAGGCCCCGAACGACTCTGCAATTACCAGGGAGAGGGTGTAATTTGGGGAACGCAGCCTGGGTGGGCTTTATGCTGGAAAGCTCACTGTGATGAACTCTGCTATTATCAGACAAGATTCTGTGTGGGAACCAGAAGCGCTGGTTCTGACCCTGCCCTGGCTCAGAGTCAGGCTGCCGTCTGCGCCCCTGGGTCACTCCTGGATTCTGTGTCTAAGGCCGCTCTCCCTGAGCTCCGTGTGAAGGCTGCCAAGGGAAACCCAGGCATGCTGGCCCCGTGGTGACCCCAGGCCCTGGGTCCTGGTGATGGCCACTCTCCCCTGGGGATCCAGGCTGAACCTGACACGGTGCTTCCACAGCCCGCAGTTGGTTGCTGCTGGAGAATGTTCCTCTCCTGTGCCCGCCCTCAAGCACTGGGCCGCGACTCCACACAGGAATCCCACTTGCAGCCTTGGTGGGTGGCTAGCTCGCCTCTGATTTTCACCAAAATGCACTGACCTTTTCTGTCCCAGTTTTTGAATCTGTAAAATGGGTGTTTGAACTGCTGCTGTGTGATACTTCCAGGGGGTGCCATGGAGCTCCTGCTCTATGTGCCACTTTATCTGACTTATTCTTCAAAGCCACCCCCTGGGTAGACACTCCTACCCCCATTGCATGGATGGAGAAGTTTATACACGGCGAGATGCAGTCACCTGCAGGAAAGGAAAAGAGGCCCGCTCTGATGTCGGGAAGCCGCCCCTCCATTCACAGCTCACCCAGCTTTTCTCCTATTGGATCTCGGCAACCTCAGGAGATGCCAGGCAACCTCAGGGGATGCCAACCTCACACAGGGGCACCTGAGACCAAGCAAGGCCACTTCATCATTTTGTCTTAGTACGCAAAAATAACGTCATATGCCACCCACAAAATACACGCCCTACTCCCGGCCACAATGCGTGACTACAGCCGCCTTACCAGGTACAGCTTCATCTGGTCATAGCCCTCCTTGCAGAAGATTTATTGAGACGCCTGGTCATAGACTCGCCCCACTTTCTAACAACATCCGGTCAAACAAACTCCCGATTCCTTACAGCCCCCTCAAGCCACCCCACCAAACCCAAACTCCATCATTGGTCCTTTGTAACACCCTCTCACCGAGACCCCCTAGGTGTGAGGGCTCCCTCGCTGCAATGAGCAATAAGCAGGCGTGAGCTTGGTGGCCTGGCTGGAGGGCGTGGACCCTTGACCAGGGTCGCACAGTTGATGAAGGATGAACAGTGGGTTCAAACTGAGGAGTCAGGCTTTTCTGATTCCGGAGCCTGTGTATTGTCACGTGGACCTCCTGTCTAGGAGAGCCGTGAGAACCAGTCATATCTGCACAGTCAAGTCCTCAAGGGAAGGACCATCAGAGCGCATGGTGGCCTGGACCGGGGCATTTTACTCGGAACTTCCCAAGTGCTCAGAAAGCATCACTGCCAGCTAGTGGCGTTCCACTTGCTGGTTGTTTGAAAGGGAAACAGTGAACGCAGACACCCCTAATCTATGTGGTCACACCCCTTGGACAGGCCAGCAGCATGGGGACGCCCACAGCCTGCAGAGTGACTGCCCACCCCCCACCCCCGACACACCCCATGGCCCAGCCTCTTGGTGCCTGGCACATGGAGGCTGCCATGTGCTCTGTTGGCAAGGACAGCTGAAAACCTTTCCCCAGTATTGTCCTTTGTTCCTGATGCTGTCCCTACAGCAGGGTCCTTGATCCCAGCAGGACATTGGCCCGAGATTTAAGGAAACGGCTAGCTGTTCTCAAGACCTCCCTGAAGCCCAGTGGTCCATGCACCTGATGGCTCTTGGCCTAGACTTTGGCATAGCTCCCACCTGGGAGCATCTGGTACCAATAGCAGGGAACCAACCTTGCCTCCGCAGCTGCTAAGATAATGACAATTACTGTGGTTGCTCATTACTGGCACCATTCATAGTGATTGTACTGTGTCAGGACTTTCCCTACTTTTCTGATCCTCATAAAAGCCCTATCGGGTGGCTGTTATTATTCCCTGTTTACAGATGGATAAACGGAGACTTGGGAAGTTTGATTCGAATCTGAGCTGACAGATTGCAAGTGGCAGAGCCAAGACTTGGGTCCAGATCTGTCTCCTAGACTCTCTATTCCCCCCACCTCCCCTTCCTGGGCTCTGACTGTCTGGCTGTCCTACACACACCCGAGTGCCTGCACAAATCATGCAACATGGCAGTGGGCACAGTGCAGTGCCCGCCTAGACCCCCATGGGGACAGAGGACTTTTCTCCTAGTGGCTGGGACTGCTGCTGGCTGATGGCCTCTCTGGGAACTGCCCTTTGCTGAAGCCTTGCCCAAGGGGACAGCCCACATGCCACCTAGAAAACTTTTAGCTCGCTCTCCTTCGTCACAGTCTGCTTCTTGGGGACCCACCTGTGACCAGGATATCTTGCAAGATTAGCCGGGGGTTTGTAGATTTACCCACTGGCTTTTGCAATGTCTGGTGGACGGTGGTGTCCCCAGCAGGAAGGACAAGCATTCCCGTGTCCTTGGCATCCGTCAGCGTGGGCTCTAGGCTCTTACCTGTTTAAAAGAAGTTCTCTGCCACACAGGATTGCTCAATATATGTTTAGCAGGGAAGCCCACAATTAACCCTTTCTTTAAATAAATAAATAAATAAATTCTCGCCCGGCGCAGTGGCTCAGTCGTCCCATGCACCAGGAGGTCAATTCCCCGGTCAGGGCATATGCCCAGGTTTCAGGCTCGATCCCCGGTAGGGGGCGTGCAGGAGGCAGCCGATCCATGTTTCTCCCTTATCGATATTTCTCTCTCTCCCTCCCTCTCCCTTTCTCTTTCTGAAATCAATAAAAACACATTTAAAAGAAAGAGATTAACTGCAAAAAAATATTAAACAATAATTTCCAAATTAGAGGGCCTGACAGTCCAAGATTATTTTTAAGGTAAATGAAGAATATTCGCCTTTATAGTTTAACCCCTAAAGCACAATAAGTCATTCATAATGCCTTGACTAGAGTAAACAGCATGGTAGTGGAGATATTATTACCTGATTCTACAAATTGGCCATTTCTTTAGTTCTATATGCCAGCCTCTGTGGTGGGGGTTAGGGAGACAGAGGTGAATCAAATCGTTTCTGCATTTTGAGGAGCTTCCTATCTTGTAGGGGAGGTTGATATCAAACCGATCACAATAAAAAGTACAATGATAGCTTTGAGGTCCAGACTTTGGTTTAAAATTTTGGGAAAAAATAACTAGGCATTAATTTCCATACCAGTTCAATGAAAATTATGAATAGGCCAATACAAACTGTTAGAAAGAGGAGTATGATTTAGGAGTTTGCTCATCTTTCCCACTAGGTCCAAGCAGGCCTTGGCTGTAACCGCATGGGGCTGGGGACACCCAGAAACTTTATGGGAAAGCTTCTGGAGCATGATTTGTGTGTGAGAGTGATTGATGACTTTGGCCCCTTCAGGCTGCCTGCCAACGTCTTAAGAGTTATTGCCTTAAATATTAGTTGGTTGTATTTCTTTCCTACTTAAAAATCTGTAATTCTCCCCTTCTACCCCCATTGCCTCCTGGATAAAGTTCACCCCCTCTTCTCCTACTATTCCCTATAAAACTTTCCTTTGTGGTCCAACTGGTCTACTCACTGAACCCCAAAGTCAGGGGACCTTCTAATCTTCCGGGTCTCCTTGCCTTTGCTCATGCTAGTCCCTCTCCTGGAATGCCTTTTCCGCTTCTCTTGACTGGTCTAACTAGTGCACATCCTTCAGGCCAGCCAAAATGTTTTTCTGAAAACTCCAACCTGCAGTGACCTCTGGCCTCTGACAGGTCTTGTATTATCTGTTTGCAGGACAACAAAGCCCCATGACCATGGTGACCCTTCATCATGGTCTTGACCCTCCATTTTATTTTATTTTACTTTTTAAAATAGGTTTTTATCAATTTTGAGAGAGAGAGAGAGAGAGAGAGAGAGAGAGAGAGAGAGAGCTGGAAACATTAATGTGAGAGAAACATTGATTGGCTGCCTCCTGCACGCCCCCTATTGGGGACTGAGCCTGTAATCCCGGGCATATGCTCTGACTCTGGGAATTAAACCACAACCTCCTGGTTCATAGGTCAATGCTCAACCACTGAGCCACAGGAGTTAGGCTTGACCTGCCATTTTAATGTGTTCTGTCACTCAGCTTTCTGGGAAAACCTGTGTCCCTAGGAAGACCTTGAACTAACCTGGGAGGGTTGGGCTGGGTGTCCCGAGAAGTGGCCTGTGTCCTTTTTTTTTCTTTCTTTTTTTTTGTTGGGGGGGAGCCTCATTGCTTTCCTCCGTGATGTGATGCATTGGGCCAACCTGGAAATGAGAGGGAGCTGTTCCCTTCATCTCTTTACGGAATTTCGTCACATTTGGCGCCTCGAATATTGAACAGAATCAAGCCTGCTACTTGGGGGAAAGAGGCAGCATTTTTCACTGTTGAGAATACATTGCTCTAAGTTCCTTTTCTTTTTAAGGAAAGCAGTCCATCAAGGGGGAGGAAAGAGCCTCTGTGTGACTCTGCTTGTTTTTCTGGGAACAGTGAGCAGAAGCTGGCCTCGGTCCCAAAGAAGGAAAGAAAATGCTTTTCAAAATGCGAACGGCCTTGCAAACTCGAGATCCGTGTGTGGTATGTGTCCTGATGTGTGTGTGTATCAATGTCTGGTCATACTGTTCTGGAACTTTCCATAAGTGGAAAACAGACCTGGAATGGTGCAACTAGAACTCTGCAAGGAGCCCAGGCCAGCCCTTCATGGTCCAGGGCAGGAAGTGGGCCTGCACGGAACAGGACTTCTGAGGGACACAGTGATCAGCGGGACCCTGGCTCATCTTTATTTTTTATTTTTTAAAAATTTTTTATTGATTTCAGAGAGGAAGGGAGAGGAAGAGAGAGATAGAAACATCAATGATGAGAGAGAATCATTGATTGGCTGCCTCCTGCACGCCCCCTACTGGGGATTGAGCCTGCAACCCAGGCATGTGCCCTTGACTGGAATCGAACCCGGGACCCTTCAGTCTGCAGGCATACGCTCTATCCACTGAGCCAAACCAGCTAGGGCAGCTGGCTCATCTTTAAAAGGCAGACATGGAACCCACCAGAGTACAGCCTGGCTCCCAAGACCAAGGCTGTGCCCAAGGGGCAAATTAAACTGCTCCTTGGCTGTTGCAGCATCAGCAAAAGCAGAAACCACAGCGCTCCCTCCCAGTGCAGCCAGGAGGCCCGGGCCCCAGCCACTGCTGAAAGGCTCCTGTCTGCCTGAGCACCTAGCCCAGACCGCGAACATGTCCATTCTCTTCCGAGGCTGCTTTGGTCTCTCCTGCTAGGGCCCTGGCCTTCCTGAGACGGCAAAGAGGAAACCGGAGTGCCCATCAGTTCGCAGGGTGTCTGTCGGCACTTTCTCTGGAGAACCTTTAACCTTGGGGGGAGGAGACTTGGACTCACGCGGGAGTCAGGCTCAGCGAGCGGAGAGGGACGCTTGGGCCTGGCTCTTGACGGCACCCCCAGCCCCAGCTGGCCAGGAAACTTGGCCTTCATGCAGGAGAGAGACCTGATGGGGTTCCCAAGGGCTGGCCCCAGGCAGAGGAACCCACTGATTCTGCTTCTGCCTCCTCCCCCCACCCCTGGATAAGAATGCAATCAGACTCTTGTCTGGGGGTTGTTAGCTAGCAACCCTCCAGCTGCCTGGGCTGGTGGAGACAGGGAACTTCCTCAGACAACCTGCTTTGGAGGAAACAGCCATTTCTGGGCCAGACGTGCACTTTAGCTCCCACTCTGTAATTAAGTGTGAAACAGCAATGAGCAGCTGGGCCCGTGGCTGCCCGGGCACTCGGCTCTCTGCCCGTGTACTGCCCGGCCTGTGTCTGGCCACGTAGCGGCTCAGCTGACCTCACGCCCTGCCCCTCCCCGCCCCTCCCCTTCCCTCCCCTCCCGAGGGGTTGCGGGCTTTACTCCTAGAGATGCTGGGTTGAGGCAGAGAAATAACGGAGTCTCCTGTGGGCACAGAGCATCAGACCCCCCCTCAAGGCCCTCGCTTGGGAGCCCGCTTTCACGCCCTGCTAATGGGCCCAGGCCTCGGACCCTGTGCAGCTGAACTTCTGGCTGGTTGGTCCTTCCATGATAAAGGGCCAGAGACCAGGGCTTCCTAACTACGGCAGGGTAGGCCCCCTGCCTGAGGCATCAGAGTATTGCCTTGGTCTCCAACGTGGGCTCATGGAAGGAGGCAGTCTGGACAGGGCAATCAATGAGGCGCCTGGGGGAGTCCCACGGCCTATCGCGGGGGCCACAGAGAAGTGTCTATACAGGGTCTCCCCGCTGGAAAGCCCTATGATCTGTGAGCCCCCTCTTTTAAGGGGCTCAGTGGGACTTATTTCCAACTTGTCTCTGTGTCCTGAGCGCTTTCTGCGGCTCTAAGAGTCTGAGCAGCCGGTTTAAAGCTGCCCCTGAACAGCTGGCTGGGGGGTGGGGAGGGGTGAGGAGAGGGAGAGGAGGGGTGTGGGGGGAGGTGAGTGAACAGGAGGAGGCTGACTTTTGAGAAGGATCCGGCCCGAACTTGGGGCTGTGGACACCCGGGCCCCCCAGTTCTGTGCTTTTGAGGTCTCGGTTTGGAGGCCATGTTTTCTGGCACCCCTTAGGAAAGGAAGGACACTTAAGAATTCAGGCGTTTGGGCGAGGGGCTGTAGCCCTCAGATGGCAGCCTCTCAGCCTGCAGCCCCGCCCGGCCTTCCCACCGGCACCCACTCCCAGGCCTGTGGGGTGGGGGCAGGGAGCACGCACGCCCAGAGGGAAGTGTGCAGCCCAGCAGCAGTGCCTGCCTGTGTGAGGGAGGACCAGTTAGAGCTGATAGATTTGAGAGCTCCCCCCACCCCCCACCCCAGCTTCTCAGAAAGTGTTGACAGATTGGCTGCATTTGAAAGTTTTCGGTGCAGTTTTGTATCAGGCAGATGAGGGAGGCCTGTCCCCACGGCCCCTCCCTCTTGGTGTTGTGCAGCTAGGGAGACTGAGGCCTGAACGGCCAAGGGTCCTGCTTGGGTCATGCATCGGGGTAGGAGCTCCTTGGCCCTGAGGTTCTTGGGCAGGAGGCAGGGCTCGCTGCTGCTGAGACCTGGTTGTTTGCTGTGCGGGACCCTCGACCCTGCTCACAGGCCACCTCTCGGGTGGGGTGTCTGGCTGGTCCAACCCTCTGCACTTACAGGACAGGCCCGGGGGCTGCTGTCCAGCATCTCGGTTTGCTCAAGGCCTCAGCCTGGCATCTGGGTCTGGGCAGGGCATGGCATGGATTCTGGAGTGAGGATTGTGGGTCCCGCATGACCCCGGGGCTCAGGCAGCTACAGAATACTTTCACTGACATGTGAAAGGGATGGAGCGCTGGGCTCTGTCCCAACAGGTCTCATGGCCCGGGGTGCACCTTATCCCCCTTGCTGACTCTCCCTCTCTCCCAGACAACAGTTTGAGCAAACCAAGCGAGCCCTAGCCCTTTTGACTACTTTGTCTGAGGACAAACTTGTAGGCCAAGGGGAAACCCAATTACTGTGCCCTTTTGTCTTTTTTGAATTCCTCCCTAATCTATCTATTAAAAAACAACCTCGAGAGTGGGAGCGTCAGCGACGACCCCTCGGCCTTGCACGGGAGGGGGCGACGCTGAGATGGGGGCGCGGCGGTGGTGGATCGCACTCTCTTTGTGGGCAACCTAGAAACTAAAGTGACCTGAGGAGCTCCTTTTCGAGCTTTTCCACCAGGCGGGGCCAGTAATAAAAGTGAAAATTCCAAAAGACAAGGATGGTAAACCCAAGCAGTTTGCATTTGTGAATTTCAAACATGAAGTGCCTGTTCCTTATGCAACGAATCTACTTAATGGAATAAAACTTTTTGGAAGGCCCATCAACATTCAGTTTAGATCAGGAAGTAGCCATGCCTCACAGGATGTTAGTTTGTCATGTTCCCAGCATCATGTTGGAAATTCAAGCCCTACCTCCACATCTCCTAACAGACACGAAAGGACTATGGATAACATGACTCCATCACCACAGATAATTCAGAGATCTTTCTCTTCTCCAGAAAATTTTCAGAAACAAGCAGTGATGAACAACGTTTCGAGACAGATGTCATATGGCGGGAAATTTGGTTCTCCACATCTTGATCAATCAGGATTTCCCCCATCAGTTCAGTCACATAATCATAGTTATAACCAGTCTTCAAGCTCCCAGTGGCGTCAAAATACACCATCATCACTGCGTAAAGCCAGGCAGAGTTCTCATCCCTACCTAGCAGACAGACACTATAGCCGTGAGCAGCATTACAGAGGACACAGAGATGATTACTTCTATGAAGACAGGAATCACGATGGCTGGAGCCATGACCACGATAACAGGAGAGACAGCAGTAGAGCTGGAAAGTGGCATTCATCTCGAAACTAACAAGTGTTCAAAGGACATTGTTTTTATAGGGCCATCCTAAGCCCTTTGGACTAAGTTGTTTTGTTAAAACTGTACAGAGCAGTTTTATAAGATGCCACATTTCTTTATAAAACTTTTAAAACATGTAGCTACAGTCTAATACAGAAATGAGAAGACTTGTGATTACTGTTTTTACATTAATAACCTTTCACCTCAGGGTTTCATGAAGAGGAAAGCGTTCAATGCGCAGAAGAAAGTTCCGCAATTTCTAATCGTTTTAGAAGTTGAGGAAGGCACGTGTTATATGTATTGGTTGTATCATAAAGCAAATATTTTAATGATCTATTCTCTATTGTATTGCAAGAACCTGCTTATTAGTGAATCACATTTTGTGTATATAATAGAAAACATTCAAGTTGGTAGTCTAAAATACAGTAGTATTTTGTTAACAAATGAGAAAATGTAATTTCAATGATTCGTTTTACTAACATTTGAGAAAGATTATTGATAAAGTTTGAGAATAATCATATTGTTTAATTTCATAGAGAATGTAGGTGTATAAGGTCTGTGACATGCTCTTCGAGTCTTGCCCTAATTGGATATCAAGTGTAAATCTACACTTCCTATTTCATTCTAAAATATTAGAATTTTCTCACTAAATCATGTTTGACTGAACAACTGAAGTCACTCAGGAAGTTAAATATCTGTAAATGTTTTTTCTTTTTAATTAAAAATCCAGTGTTAGTGTAAATTCTCCTTTTTAGGAAGAACAAAAATGCAAATGCAGAGTCAGATAAAATGATTTATGAAAGGATGCTTGTTTGGGAAAAGGTTCACAAAGCCTTTAAGTGCTGCCTATTACTCAGGGTATGTGTGCAAGGACACGTTGTATTATGGGGATTGTACATGTTGTCTTTCTGTTTGAACATTTGAAAGAGTTAAGTCTTACACACTCTGATTTTAAAATGTTTAAATCCTGTTCAAACTTTTATTTATCAAGATGTTTCCCTTTAATCGTAGAACTTTATACAAATTCACTCCTTGATATATTTGAATCCTTTTTAATAACTATAGCATTTTTATACTGTTACTTTTTAATATATAGAAAACATAAAAAAAAAAAAAAAACCTCGAGCGGGCTCCTCACTAAATGGGCTTTAAGCAGAGGCATTAGCCACGTGACCCATCCTCCCTCGGGGCAGACACGTAATTTATCTTTCAGTGAAGCACAGGGCGACTTAACACACCAGCCTGAGAACAATGGCCATCGGCCCCATCTGTCCCCGTGAGGAGGAAGAGGCAGAGCCAGGGGCTCTGACCCCATTAGGGCCTTGGGGCAGCTTCCATAATGGTGACAGCTTAACTGAAATGATTTAGTAGAGGCAGGGCAGGGGAAGGAGGCACACAGGGTCGCCCGGGGCTGAGCAGAGCTGGCAAGGGGTGACCCCTCCTTTTCATGGAGGAGCCTGTACAGATCGGCTCAGCCTCTTTCTTCTCCCTCAGTGGCAACCCCCCGCCCCCCAAGTCTCCTTCCAGGTGCTGCGAGGAGGAGGGTGTCTCATGGGATGTCCACTCCCCTGTGTGGTCCCAGGTGCAGTTTCCGGGGCTGCCCCGAAGGGGTGGGGGTGGAGGGGTAATATTCCTGTGGTTGACAGGAGGTTGGCACCTGGGCACTTTGGTGGTACCTATGCACTTGGCCCTGTAGCCGTTGCTGCCCTGCCCCACAACCACTGAATCGGGGGCTGGACCAGGCCACAGACACGGAATTGAATGCATTTTTTTTTCTTCCCAGAGGAAATGGGTGTAATTGCTCTTCCTCAGCCCGACTTGGGAGAAGGCTGACTCTTGCCCTGGGACTTGCAGTGCCAGCCCCTGCCCTGGGCCAGGCAGAGTCAGGTTGGGCACACGCTGTGAGCCAGGCTCTTTCTGTCAGCCCAGGGCCTCACCCTCTGCTCCCGGCTCTGCCCTGGCCCTGTCTCCGGGCCCAGTGCCCAGGGACCTGTTCAGGCTGCAGTGGTGGTACTAGGAGCAGAATTATGAGTAAAGCTTCCCAGAACCACAGAGCTTCAGGAAAAAGAACCACGTAGGAAGTTAAAGCGTTCTGATGTCAGCGTAAGAAACGTCCAAACCTGTAAGAATTTTTGTGAGTTTATTTGAGCCAAACTGACGACAATTGCCGGTAAGCAAACTCTCAAAGGATTACAAAAGTGCTCCAGGGAATGGCAGTTCTGGGCCTTATTTTATGCATTACAATCAAAGGAGGAGGCAAAGGGAGAAACAAGAAATCCACTGGTGGTAGATTAGGGAGGCAGGAGAAGGCAAAGGGTCGGGTGGGCGTGGGGAAAGGGGAATCTCTGAGATTGGATAAAAAGTAAAAGAAATAGACATTATTACGTTGGTGATTCTAGGGTAGTTAACAGTTAATAACACGATAACAATAACAGTGAGGGGTTTTGTGCTCTCTGCTCTGGCACTGAGATCTGCCCTGAGGGGTCTGGAAAAAGGAAATTACGCTGACATTCCAAAGGTCGGTATCACAGATGCAGAAGGACAGCAGACAGGCTCAGTTAAGGTAGAGACTGACCTTTGTCGCCCAGCTGGTGTGGCTCAGTGGTTGAGCGGCTACCTGTGAACCCAGAGGTCGCAGTTTCAGGGTACATGCCCGGGGTGTGGGCTCCATCCCCAGTATGGGGTGTGCAGGAGGCAGCCTATCAATGACTCTTTCTCATCATTGATGTTTCTATCTCTCTCTCCCTCTTTTTCCCTCTCTCTGAAATCAACCCTATATAATAAAAGGCTAATATGCAAATAGACCAAATGGTAGAACAACTGAACAACCGAACAATCAGTCGCTATGATGTGCGTCGACCACCAGGGGGTGTGTGCGGAACATGGCGGTTGTTGGCTGCAGCGGGATGGTGGAGCAGGTGAGCGGGGGCACCAGATCAAGGTGGGGCACCGGTCACTGTCATTGGGGCGAGCCTCTGGTTGTTACTGAAAATTCTTTGCTCCCATGCAAAGCCGTCCCGCCTGGCACTTGCACCTGCTGTCAGCGCTGGCCCCGCTTGCACCCACTGTTGGTGCCAGTCCTGATCCCTTGGTGCCATCAGCGGGTGCGAGCAGTGGGGGCTTCTCCACCTCCCCCTGATCCTGAGGGGCGATTGCGATGGCAGACAGGGGACAGGGGGCTGCAGCCGGAGGAGCCAGGTGGGGTCACGGAGGATGGGCCGAGACCCGCCCCTGTGCCTACCGCAGCCTCACCGCCTACAGTTCCTTTCAAGCAGCACGAATTCGTGCACTGGGCCCCTAGTAAAGATATATTTTAAAAAATGAAATTAAAAAAAAGAAGGGTAATAAGCTAGGGTCAGGGTGCCCTGTCTATTCCTGTGAAGACCCAGCTTGGCAAGCCCACCCCTACCTGGGAGGAGCGGTGACTTCCCCTGTGCTCACAGGGGCCAATGCTGACCTCTGGGAAGGATTGTGCTGCTTGATTTTTGCAGACACAGAAGGGCTCGCTCCTGCTTGGCTGCACTGCAGGGAGCTCAGGCTCTGGCTTCCTGGGGGCCTCTAGGCCAGGTCCTCAGCTTTTCTGCCCCAAATCCACGCATCACATCCCAAGGCGTGGCCTCCTGTGTCATGGGCCTGACTGGGGCTCCTGGAGAGGAGGCAGCCAAAGCTGGGGACCGGGAATCCATAACCACTGGGCACCTGCCCTGGGAGAGCCAGGCAGGCCATCCCCAGGATCAGTCTGTCAAAACAGGGCCTCTGATCTTTAGGAGGTCTCCTGCCCTGTCCTGGGAGAGGGCTGACCCTGCCAGAAGTCTGTGAGGCCTTAACCCAGCTCTGTGGTCCTGGAACCCCCTCTTCCCGCCCCCTCCCTCTCCTCCGCCCAGGGGGCCCTTCCACATTCCAAGTGCTTACTCAGGACATAGAGGAACAGGCAGCTTCGTCCTAAGGCTTCCCTAGGCTCAGCACTGCTGTTTAAGGCCATCTGGCTGGTCTGATACGCTCAGCTCCAATCTTGTCAGACTCACACCCACTCCTCTTCCTCCTCCTCCTTCTTTTAAATTTATTGACTTCAGAGAGGGAGAGAGAGATAGAAACATCAATGATGAGAGAGAATCATTGATTGGGTGCCTCTTGCCCACAACCGGGCATGTGCCCTGACCAGGAATCGAACAGTGACCTCCTGGCTCATAGGTCGATGCTCAACCACTGAGCCACATTGGCTGGGCTAAAAAATTTTAATTATGAGCCGTAACCGGTTTGGCTCAGTGGATAGAGCGTCGGCCTGCGGACTGAAAGGTCCCGGGTTCGATTCCGGTCAAGGGCATGTACCTTGGTTGCGGGCACATCTCCAGTAGGGAGTGTGCAAGAGAACCGGGCATGTGCCCTGACCAGGAATCGAACAGTGACCTCCTGGCTCATAGGTCATCTCTGTAAGAAATCAATAAAATATATTTAAAAAATTTTTTTAATTATGAAATGATTAAACATACAGGAAAATTGAGACAATGGTATAATAAATCCCTCATGCCCATTGTCTAGATTTAACAACAATTAATATTTCGCTATATTTGTTTCATCTGCATTTTTACTTAAGTTTTTAGAAATAAACTACTGATATACATTTTACCCTAAACACTTCAGTTTGTATCTCTAAGAATAAGAAGCTTTCTACATGACCATATCATTGTTGTAGCATCAAAATGAACAATTTCTTAATATTGTCTAACACCAAGTCTGTATTCAAGTTTCTGCAAATGTCACAAAACTGTCTATTGTGGTTGGCTTACTTAAACTAGAATTCAAGCCAGATCCACATGCTGCATTAGGCTGTGAAAACTCTTAGGTCTCTTAAACTAGGTCGATGCCATCCTTCCCATGGCATAGTCACGTTGGAGAAACCAGGGCAGTTGCCCAGGTCATACCCGGTCTCAGGACCTGTGGGTTCCGTGGGCAGGTCCCAGGAGAGGCCCTGCCCTGCCTGGGTCAGGGGAGTCCCCTGCAGGCATCACTGAAGAGGTCCAGGGGCATTTCCTTAAAGCCCAGAGATGCGGGCCCTCCTTGGGGAGCTGCTGTGACGTACAAGATCTCCCAGAACAAGAATAAAGGCTTTGAGGCCCTGGCGGTTACACCAGCCCGCCAGGGAGAGAAGTATACGTAGAGGCTCCGGGAAGGACTTTGAAGATGAAGGCCAATGACTCAAGGCCTGTCAGGGCCATGACTCTGGAACCTCTGCTCCCTCTGAGGGCGGGGCCTGCTGGAGCCCTGGCAGCCTCCCACCCACACACTGTTCCCTTTGATGGATGCTGGGCCCTGCCTTGGGCTCTCCGAAGGTCCCCTCCCTGGGAGCAGCTTCTCTTCTGGCTCCAGTGTGTAGCAGCTGCTGTGGCAGCTGTGACATTGTCCAGACCCCTTCCCTGCTCCCCATGGGGCTGCATCTCCCGCCTCCCCCCACCCCCTTGTTTAACCCGCTCTCCAGGCTGCTCCCAGGCCTGTGGCTCTGCGCATGTTCACTGCAAACAAACAGGATTTCCCAAATCAGTCTGGCTACTGGTATCACAGGGGAGGCCAGGTGTGGCTCGGGAGGAACTTGTAAAGCAAGGCTGTAAATGAAGAGATAGCATTCCCCCCCAACCCCCACCCCCCCCCACCCCCCGTTAGATGGGAAAAAATAATTTAAAGGTTATAACCTCCAGTGTGGCCAAGGGTGTGGGAAAACAGTCTCTTGCTTTCTTGGAAGAGGATGATTGGTCAGCCTTTAGGAAAAGAAATTGACCACATCTTTCAGCATAAAAAATGTACGTGTCTTTTCATCCGTTCTTTCATTCAGCAATATTTACCGAGTCCCGCTGTGTGTGAACACTGTTCTAGGTGAGTGTTGGGGACACAGCAGTGAATCAGACAGACGAGGTATCTGCTCCTGTGAAGCTTGTACTTTAGTGGGGAAAGCAGATTCTAAACAAAGCACAGAGAAGGTAAGTCACTTGCCCAAGGTCACACAGCACGTAGATGTAAAGGTGGAATTCGAGCCCCTGCATTCTGACTCCAGAGTTTGTGCTCTTAAACATCGCACTGCATTAACAGACAGGCCCTGAGATTTTAATGTTCCCTAGGTACGATTTGCTATTTCTAGAGCGGAGTCTTGAAAGTCCCCCCGGGGCATCTTGGCATTCACGGGAGCAAGAACAGCTGGTAATGCCGAGCTCTAGCCTCCTTCTGTGGTTGAGGAACTCGTCTCCCTGTGCTGGGATGGAGAGAGCAATCCCGTCACTGTCCAGCTAGTGCCCGAGATGACACGCCACCACATTGCAGGCCTGGAGGGCTGCTCCAGGATGCGTGAGTCCATTCTAGATTTGGAGCAGGGTTGGGGGGTGGGGGCATTCAAGGAACAGACTACACAAAGCTCTTCTCTCTCCCTTACTTCCCATTCTCTTTCTATCTCATTAGGATGAAAGACAAAAGCAATTCCAAGGAAATGCACCAGAAGTATCCCTTCAGCTTTGCTCATGTCCTGGCAGAAGGCTCACACCACACCACGCTCTGGGGCTGGTGCCCACCTGGAGACGGATCGGGGCCCGGGGAGCCAGGCATTGCTCTGGGGTCCCCTGGAAGCTCGAGGAAGCCGCATGGGGTGTCTGGCTGAGACGCAGGCTGCTGCCAGGCAACTTTGCGCATTTGGTGGCTTCACTGGATACTCATCAAAAGCTTGGCACAGACACTTCCCTCCTCCAGTGACAGCTCACACTTTGGAAAGCATCAAATGGCTCTGAAATGTGATAATGGCTTCTATCAATTTCTGCACACAGGACGAGATATTCCACAGCAAGACTATTTGTCTCGGCCTTCTGGAACTGTCTGGGCTTCCAGACTGACAATCCCCTGCTCCCCGGAGCAAGGTCTGGTGGTAGATGGGGCCTAAGTGGATGGGACCATGTGGGGGAGAAGAGCTCGCAGGAACGGCCACCTCTCCGCACTCCATTTGTGGGGTGGGGGAGGGGAGGATTCTGGGACATTCCTTAGCCAGGCAGCAGGCACAGCTGTGACCCGCAGCAGCTGCAGAGCCCAGAATGGGTCTGAGCGTGGCCTCTCCCTCCTTAGGCCTGGCAGACGACCTCCTGCTCCATTGCTGGCTTTGGGTGGTAGGGGCAGGGCTCTCCCTCAGGTTTGAGCAGGCACAGAGGGAGAGGGTGTCTTAGGAGGTGAAGGACAGTGGAACAGAAGTGCAGAGGTGGCCTCCTGCCTGGTGTTTGCAGGGAATGAAAGGAGGCCGCGTTGGTTGTTTTGATGCATTTGTGATTGAAGCCTAACTCCTGCCTAGCCTAACTGCTGGGATAGGGCATGCTGGGTGGAGCACACCCTGGAGGCTGCGTGGTGATCCCCGTGGGGGCCATTTGGGCTGGACAAGGAGGGGTGGTGGGAATGGAGAGAGGGGAGCAGTGGACGGTTCGGTGGCTGGGCAGGCACATAGGATTAGGGCTGTGCTGCTTCCCTCTGTCCTCCATCCTGGTGCAATAATGTGCACAAGACTGTCCCTCCCCTGCTGGGAGCTCAGTGAACCCTCAAGTGTCCTGGAGAATGTCTGGGTTTTGTAACCAGGAGCCGAGTGAAGTGTCTCTTAGGAAAGGTGAGGATTCTTCTTGCATGATGTCCTGCAGATTAGGGACAACGGAGCATCCGTCTGAGTGAGTCATTCCTGGGTTGGAATGCTGGGTGGGTCCTTGCCCTGAGCCACTGCTCGGGTGTCCCCAGGCTCTCCCAGCAGCCCTTTACCTAGGCTAGCGGTCGCAACTGGTGGTCTGCGGACCCCTGGTGGTCCGTGAGGTCCGAAAGGTTGGCGACCGCTGACCTAGGCCATCAGCTGGCAGCCCTGGGTTGTAAGCGTGTGTGGTGTGCTTTCACCCATGGCGGTATTTCCCTATTTATGCTCAGCTGTGTCTCATTTTCAGCTGGTGGGAGCTTATTCAAGTTAGCTCTTGAGTCCTTTGGAACCATCCCACAGTTTTGGTGTTGGTATGACAAGAAGGCTCTTGGACACTTCCTTCGTTGGACCTGAAATCGGCTATTTCTCTAAGTGGCCCTGGTTCCTTTTAGTGGGACATGGTACTTAGAGACCACAGTCTAGGTATGTTTGTATCCCTCCAACAATAGCATAATACAAACAATTACAAACCACCTAAATGGCAATAGGGAAATAGCTAAGAGTCAACAAGAATTGACTGATTAAATGGCCACTAAGAAGAACACTGTAAAAAAAAAAAAAGGAAACTGTATATCTATATTCAACTACATATAATAACTCTGAAAAAGTGGAATAAATGCTATAAAATAATATGTATAGTACATTCTAACATATACCTATTCATGTAAAATAATAGCACACACATAATCTGGACAGAGACATCTGGTAGGATACATACCACAATGTTAATAGTATACGGTATACAACAATATGCAGCATATAATGGTTTGCAGCATATAATATAGAATAGTATACAGTGTGTAATGGTTTGCAGTCTCTAACAGTATAAAACAGTATACAGTATACAATAGCATACAGTGTATAACAGTACATAATAGTATACACTATATAATAGTATGCAATATATAACAAACTTTTAGGAAAAAAAAAACATTGGCTAAAATCTTCATGATCTAAGGCTAGGCATGGTTCTTAAACTTGACAACAAAAGCTTGACCCATAAAAGGAAAAATTGATGAAGTGGACCTCATCAAAATTAAAAACTTTTGTGCTAGGAAAGACCCTATTAAGAAGGTGAAAAAGTAAACTACAAACTGGGAGAAAATATTTGCAAACTACTTAGCCAATGAAAGACTAATACTTAGACTCCATGAATAACTTAAATTTCAACAGTAACAAACACGCGCGCGCGTGCGCACACACACACACACACACACACACACACACACACACACTTTGGTTAGGAAATGGGTAAAAGACATGAAGAGAGGTTTTCCTAGAAGAGGATAGAGAGGTGAAGAATAAGCCTAAGAGAAGCTATTTCTCACCATTAGCCACCAGGGAAATGCAAATTAAAACCACAAGGTGATATTGGATGTGCCTGTCAAAATGGCTAGAATGACAAATAGTGACAACACGGTCACACGGCGAGAAAGGGGTCTCCGGGTGCCCAGCCAGAGCTGCTCTGCAGCCACGACAGGGAGGACGCTCCAGGGCAGACTCGCCTCTGCAGAGTGAGCCGCAGGGTCAGGCTGGCCTCACTCTAGCTGAAAGCCTGGCTCCCGGCCTCACCTCCCTGGACAACTCAGGACAAGCTGCTTCTAAAGTGAATTTATTTTGAACGCCCAGCCTGGTGGCAGTCCAGGATTTCATGGGGACCGCATGACTACTTTCCCTTCTTTCATCTTACTTTACATTCATGCTATTTATGACATAAAGCATATAACATTAAATGGACAGACGAAAGTTTTAAAATAATTACTCTGTAAAACTGTTTTTTTGTTGTTTTGTTTTGTTAATCCTCACATGAGGATATTTTCCCATTGATTTTTAGAGAAAGTGGAAGGGAGAGGGAGAGACAGAGAGAAACATTGATGTGAGAGAGATACATCGATTGGTTGCCTCCTGCACACATCCCGGCCAGGGCCAGGGAACCTGCAACTGAGGTACGTGCCCTTGACTGGAATCGAACCTGGGACTCTTCAGTCTGCAGGCCGATGCTCTATCCACTGAGCCAAACTGGCTAGGGCTAAAACTGTTTTCAATTCAATAAAATAATATCTTGTCTGTGTGTCAGGCCTATGCTAAACCCTTTATGCGATTACCTAACTGAGCTCCTACCACCACCGTGTGAGTAGGTAGGTTATCCTCTTTTGACAAAAGGAGAAATGGCTTCAGAGAGAATAAGTTACTTGCCTGAGGTCACAGAGCTAACAGTGGCAGGATCAAGACACGAACCCAGCCATACCTCATTCCAGACTCTCCACCCCATGCCGCCTCCAGGCAAAGCAGATAAGATGCCAGTGTCACTGTTGCTAACTCAGGCAAGATTTATTGCTGGGACACACAGACCCGCCTTTCAATGGTAAACACGTTATTCCATTGGTCAGGACTTAGGTGCTTGGGCCCCACCTAACTGCAAGGGAGGGTGGGAAGTGTGGACCCACTGTGTGCCCAGCACACAGGAATTGGTCAACACATTACGGTGTCTCAGCCAAAGCCACTTCCCAGCGATTCCTTTTTATTCTTCACCTCATGCTCAAAGTCAATGTCAGGATGCCCTGATCAGGATGCAAACCAGCCAAGAACAGAAAAGCTGCTTCTTGTTCTCGGCAGAGCCAGGCAAGGCACCACGCTTCCTGCAGAAATTTAAAGAATATATTTTTAGTTCCTTTTGTCCCGCATCCTTTCTTGTCCTTACATAGAGAAGCTTTGTGGGTCAGGCTGGGCTGGAGGCTGGACAGGAGTCAAAGAAGCCTCTACTGCCCCCTCCTGCCTGGGCACTGGGCTTATGCGCTCCTCACTCAGTGCTCCATCCCACCGCTGAGCTCCTTGCTCCACTTAGCCAGCCTGCACCACCCAGGCACTGGTACTCACCTCACTGGGCACCAACTTCCCCTCTGTGCCCACCCTGCCAGCCAAGGGCCTGCACAAGTACAACCCGAGGAAGGGTCTCTAGCAGCCCAGGCAGAGGTTCCACGAGTTCTTTGCTGCTACCTCCCTGCCTCTCTCTGCCTCTCTGACCAGGCTAGTCAGCCTATTTCATAGCAACTCAACTCTCAGAGACATCAGGAACCTGCACTGATTTAATCAAGCAAGTACCCTCTCAAGTGGCAGGAAATGCCTGGACTATACCCTTTGGTGCATGGAGCAGGACTGTTGCCCCAGATTCTGATGTTCGGTCTTTAAAGGCAGCTAGGAGCTTGCCCAGATCGTGCCTGCCTCCCTGCAAGGTTGGATTCCAGAAGCAATGACCTGTCTTGGAGGATCATCTGGTTCAGCGGTCACCAGCCGGTGGTCCGTGAGGTCCCTGAAAGGTTGGCGACTGCTGGTTAGTTCATACATTGGATTAGGCATGCTGTGCACGGAGCTGCGGGCCAGGAAACCCGGTCCAGGGCTGGCTCAGTTATGGACTCTTTGTGACCCTGGACAAATCCTTTGTGAGCCCTGGGCCTCAGTTTCCTCACCTGTGAAATGGGAATAAGTAATGCCTGTTCTTCCCACCTTGCAAGGGTGTTGTAGACAGCTTTGGGGGGAAATTCTAAAAAGTAGCCAACACATCCAGA
Organism: Myotis lucifugus; assembly: GCF_000147115.1. NCBI lineage: Eukaryota > Metazoa > Chordata > Mammalia > Chiroptera > Vespertilionidae > Myotis > Myotis lucifugus. Next base: position 3,003,122 of record NW_005871142.1, on the reverse strand, counting down.
CAGAAGACTGGAGGTCCTGATTGTCCTTGGGGCAGACTGGCCACATGAGCGGTTCTGGGCAGTGACATACAGGCGGGGTGTGCTGGAGGCTCTCGGAGGACTTTAACTCTCCTGGTTAGAAAACGGCAACAGAGCAGACAGGGCTGACCTGGCGCTTCTTCCTTCCTCTTTCTGCCTTGAATTCTGAAGAGATGCCAGGAGCTGGGGTGTCATCTGGGACCATGAAGAGACTTAGGGCCTCTCCCAACCAAGTATGACCCCATCTTACTCAGAAACGACAGTGTGTGCATGTCTGTGTGTGTGTGTGTGTGTGTGTGTGTGTGTGTGTGTGTGTGTGTGGCGGGTGTGTGTGTGTGGGGTCTTTCCTAGCCCAGGAGACTGACTCTAGAAGTAGACAAATGAGTTCAAGTTCTCGGGGTCTCTGCCTTCCCAACCTTCCCCCCATCATCCTTGGAGAAAGGGCTCCTGGTGGACTCTGGGGTTTATTCTTAGAAAGCTGGTAATATTAAGCAGAGTTTCTATTTTAGAGGAAAATACTTTCACAAGGGATCTTTCAGCATTTTCCATTTGATACCTATTTAAGGAAATACCAGACAGACCCTTCAAACACAGCTTGGGAGAGGAGGCACTCTCCACTCCGCCCCCCCCCCCTCCAGCCCCGGCCCCCTGTGGGGAGATGTTCTGTGCAGCAGCACTGGCTTCTCAGGGACCACCCTGGCCTGAGGGAATGCCATGGGCCAGCCCTGGTAATCATTTATCAGGTGATCCCACCCTTATGCTCACTCCTGCCCTCTGGCTGGGTCAGAACCAGAACCAGCAGCAAGCGCCTGCTGGCGACTCCAGGAAGGGCCGGGCATGCCCACAGGGACCCCCGGCCTGCAGTCTCTAGGACCTGTGGACCTTGGACCCTGATCCAAGTCTTCTGGCTTCAGATCCCACCTCCTTGTCTTTGCACAGCATGGTTCCTGAGGACGAGTGAATGCATGGGAGGGAGAAGTAAGAAGGGACAGTCTATGAACATACTTTGTTAAGTCTTTACCCACTTCCATCACCAGACCCAACTCTGAAGTTCCAGAAGGAAAAGAACAAAAAGAAAAATGTCACATTTCAAATGGTTCCCACAGTGACTCATTTCAGAAGTGGGGTTTCTTCCTTTTTCAAAATGGAATCAATACCGTCTTTCATGAAAACAGCCTTTCTTTCCCCCTTCGGCGGCAGCCCTGACCCACCCTTTTTGGCTCTGCAGAAGCAGAGAAGGAAGCCAAGGACCAGCTCTCCCCAAGGGCCTGGCGGGACCGGCAGGCAGAGCAGGAGGGGGTGCTCTTAAAGGGGAGGAAGCTGGAGGGACCCTCTTGTTTCTTCAGGGGGGCCCTCTACCATTGACAACCTCATCCACGTTGAATTCCAGGCCCTCTCCCCACCCAGGAAGCCCGAACACCAAGCAGGGGACTCTGGAACTCACGCATCTTCTTGGAGCACCCTGGCCAGCAGATGCCCACATGGACTCCATCACCCTGGGGAGACATTTGGGTCTTTCCTCCAGATCCCCACCGGAGGGGGGGTGGAGGGGGGAGACCAGTGGACAGTGTAGGCAATGGCTCATGAGGAAGTTTATTCCAATGTCTCTATGTTTTTGGGGTGGGGGGGGGGAAGGGATGAAGAAATTCGAATGTCTGCCCTCTGTCTGCCATGGTCTGATGCCCGTTGGAGTGTAGTTAGAATATGTGCCTGTTCGGAGCACTTACCTTGGATGGGAAACTTAAACACACTTAGGTCCATTTACTCGCCTCATCAGCTTTAATCATTTCACAGGACGAGAGATGTGTACGTCCAAGAGGGGCACTTCATGCTACCCACCCCTCCACTCAGTGTCCTCTACCGAAGTTCAAGCTGTGCTGGAAAATGCACAGAAGCTTTCCCGAAAGACAAGAGGACAGTGTTCTGTGCAGAGGTGCACGGGAGCCAGCAAGCGTGGTCTGCTCGGAACCTGGCAATTAATTCAACCCTGCTGGGCAGCGGGAGCCTGTGGAGTGGCCGGGCTGCGGTGGTAAAGGGCAGACCGTGTTAGGTCTCACAAGCTACATGGAGACGTTCGGACGTTACCCAGGGGTGCATGGGCGCTCTGGAAATGACAGGAAGGGGAATGAGCTGCTGAGATGGACATTTCACAAGAAATCTTAAATCCTCTACCTGAGAGGATAGCTGCAATTTTCCCTTTTCTCCAAGGGCTTAAAATGCTTCTCAGATCATAAGCTGGACTGTGACAAAGGATGACTTACCGATCCCCCATGGGGAGGGAGCCCCGTCCGGCCTGTGTCTCTGGCAGGGCCTGGCGTGATGGGCCACCCAAGCAGATGCCACCGAGAAGGGGCCCGACCTGAACCCCCTTTGTTGACAGCTATAGAGCTAAGTACAGTCTTGGCAACAAAGGATGATGGTCCCCGATGATCTCAGATGTGAGTAGACTCGAGGGGAGAAGAGCTTGTCCTCATTCTTGGGTCATTGAGTTGGGTTGGCTAATGAGTTGGGTTGAGTTTGGACTTGGCCAGAAGAGAGAGCAAAGAAGAGAGAAGGAGAAAAGTGGCTCTGGACATGGGGGTGGGCACAGAGGTAGTACTGCTCCTCTTCCCCCAGCCTCACCTTTTGTGCTCCAAGACCCTGGGAGCTTTCCCAGGAGGGGCTCAGAGCCCAGAAGAATGTCCTTCCATTTCCAGAGCTGTAGGCCCACACTCGCCTTTAGCCCACACGACTGCTACCATCTGTCAGTCCAGAGGCTAGGGCTGGTGCCAGGTCCTATATCCAGGGGCCTACCACCGTGCTGGCCGCAAAGAGGGCATCTGTGAAAGTTTGCCAATCACCTGGAGGGGGACAGGCTCCCTCTTCCTCATCCTGAGCCTCAGGCCTCAGAGACCCCTTGGGTCCCAGGACACAGCTCTGGACCCCTCTGTGGTTGTAGGACTTCGTGCCTATGAATCACCACTTGGCCAAGAGCCACATCTGCCCTCCCTCCCACCCCCACGTTCCTACCATGATGTCCATGCACTCCCCTTTGTTTTCGTCCATTTTTCCTGCTGCCAGAACTTTCCATGCTTCACTAGGAGGGAGACACTCCTGTCCTTTCCGCTCCCTGCCCCTTCCACCAATTTCCTTTTTAGGTGATACATTTGTTCCTTGATGAGCTTCCTGAGGACCCAGCCAGGACCCATTAAGGCCTGTCCCTACCTCCACCCCTCAGGCACTGTCCTAGGCAGCCAGGACCTGCTGTCCTCCCCGGGGATCAGCAAGCAGCACCAGGCTCCCAGGGCCTGGAACCACCCGAGACAGAAGCGGGGCCATGCCTTTCTCCCCCAGAGCTCAGCACCACGCCCGCCCGTGTCACTGTAAGCAGCAACCGCACTAGTAAGTACCCCCCTGTGAAAGCTGGCAGGAGCCTCACCAGGCAGCAGGGGAAATCTGAGCGCAGGGGCTTGAAAGATCAAAGTCAACCGTGTCTTTTGGGGGGCGGGGTGGGGCGGGGAGGTCAGGTTGCAGAGACTTCCGAGAGGGGGGAATGAATCCTGCCTTTATTTCGCTGGCACTGGTTCTTTCATCTGGGGCCAGGGGTGTCCTCTCCCTATTGTAGCTGCTTCCCCAGATGGAGAGAGGGTGTCATTTTCTTACCATGAGAGAGTTCAACTCTGAATGGGATACCGTTCCTAGTCGGCAGGGAAGAGGCAAGGCTTGATGAGACAGCATTTGGTGGAGCCCACCCCACGGCAGCCATGGGGTACGTGGTCAAATTCCTCCCCTCCCAAACCCCCCCCCCCAAAGTGAGGCTGCTTCTTATACAAGGGGAGGCCAAATTTGATTTTCCCTCTTGCCAGTGGAATAACTCAAGGCAAGTTCTGATCCTAACCTCACCTCCTTGGGGCCAATAGTTGGCTGTTCACCCTTCCGTCAAGGGGCGCACAGTCCCTGGGACAGACCCGAGGAGCATGAGATGTCACCGAGGAATAAGGCGACAGAGCTTAGTGAGAGAGACCTGAGTTCCAGGTCTGGCTGTGTGACGCTGGGCAGATTCATCTCTTTTCTTCTCTGAGTTAGTTCTTCATCATCATCATCATCATCATCATCATCGTCAGCAATGCCATTTACTGTGCACTGTATGCCAAGCAAGTATTAACTCATGCAATTCTCAAAACAGCCCTATAAATAGATATTCTTATTTAAGATAGAGAAACAAGCTTCACCCCGGCATGGCTCAGTGGTTGAGCATCGACCTATGAGCCAGGAGGTCATGGGTTCCATTCCCGGTCAGGGTCCATGCCCGGGTTGAGGGTTCGATCCACAGTGTGGGGCATGCAGGAGGCAGCCAACCAATGATTCTCTCTCATCACTGATGTTTCCATCTCTCTCTCCCTCTCCCTTCTTCTCTGAAATCAATAAAAATATTTTTTTAAAAAGCAATGAGGTGCAGGGAGATGACGACTAAACTTGAGCAAGGAGTGAAGACAGGATTTCAGCCTGGCTCTGTCTCATTCCAAAGACGGTGTGTAATGCCCCTAAGAAGATATGCCCCACCCTACGCCCCAGGCCCCGAGCATGTGATTTCTTTAGAAAAAGGGTCTTTGCGGATGTAGTTGGCTGTGGATCTTGAGATGAGATGATCATGGGTTGTCAGGTGGGTTTGAAACGCAGAGACGAGTGTGCTTGGGAGAGACAGGCGAGGAGAAGACAGAGGATGGGAAGGCACGTGCAGAGGGAGGCCAGCTCGGAGCGACGCCACCACACGCCAAGGAGTCCCTGGGGCCATTGAGGCTGAAAGAGGCAAGAGAGGAGATCCCCCTAGAACCTCCGAAGGGACCACAGCCCTCCCGACACCTTGGCTTGGGACTTCTGGCCTCCAGAACGGAGAGAATGTACGTTTCCGCTTTAAGCCACGGAGTTTGTGGTTATCTGCTACGGCAGCCCAGGGCGCTCAGACACTGTCCAATGCACACAACGGCCTTTTCTTGTTATGAAATGGTCATGGAAAGTCTCCTTGCGGCAGCAAACAGTGGAAAAGTTTCTGAGGACTCTTAGGTCCTCCCAGGCTAGCTGTTCCCGCCTGACACCAGTCCTGGTTAGCACATCCAAGTGGCCCTGAGCCACCTCCCTTGGGAAGCCTCTCTCTGCAGGGACAGAGCGATTCCCACAGACGGAGCCAGCCCGGGCCGAGCGCTCGGTGCTCCTGGCAGCCACCCTGCCTTGGTGCTGCCCATGGCTCAGCCTGCTTCTAGTTGGAGCCTCCCTCTCAGTGGTGGTGCTGCAGAGAGAGAGCGAGCCAGGCACCTGGGGGTGAGGTGGGGGGTGGGGGTGGGGACGGGACATCGGCAGGAACCAGTGCTCCCAGGCTATTGAGGAGCCTGAGTCACTGAGAAACATCTCTTGACTCCCGATTGCCTGGGAATCAAGTTCAAACGCTTCAGCCTGGGATTCAAGACCCTATGAACTGGCCTCAGGCTGCTGCCAGATTCCTGGTCCCTGGGGATCCCGGATGCTGACCCAGCTCCCGAGGCCTGGCTCTGTGGCCCAGATGACTGCCTGTGCATCCTCACCGAGCTCTGCTTCCCGTCCCGCCCTCCATCATTATCTCTGTGAAGCCAGAACAAGTTGATCCAGCACATCTTCCCTGGGGCTCCTCCTCTGCTCCAGCGGGACAGGCAGGGGACAGCCTGCCCACGTCCCTCCTGGCCCAGGAGCTGCTCAAAGGCAGTGCCTGCTCCCCCTCAGTAACTGCCCTGGCTCAGCACACAGTAGGTGCTCAATCAGTGTTTGTTGATGGGAACTGGGCTGAAGGAATCTGAGGGAGCTTCCTCCCCAGACGGAGCACGAGTGCTCTCCTGGAGGGCTCATGCTGCTCCTGTGCTGGCAGCTTCTGTTCTCCCTCCGGCTCCTGCCTCTGGGGCCATCTATAGCTCAGCTCACAAATCCTGCTTTCCCGGGGCACCGGCACTGAGACCACGATGTGAGTGCCCCCTGGAGGGATGCATGGTCGTTGCCCAGGTGCATCTGTCTCCCGGTGCGGGCCCAGCTCAGGGAGGTCAGCGTCTGCTTTTTCTCCCGGTGCTTTTATCCCGCCCAGCTCCTCCAGACATGGCCAGGGCCTCCTCCTGAGGCTGCAGAATCTCCCCGCAGGTGCAACCAGCCTCCCTCCAGGGGACACCTTGTTCTCTGTTCCCCTCACTAATCATAGAACTAGATGTGTCCTGAATCAGGTCACCCACCAGCTGCCCACATGCTGGGCCTTCAGCCTTAGTGAGGTGACGAACAATTGGATGGTCCTAACTGGGGCACTTTCAGAGGGACACGGAGCCTGTGGTATTCTTAGTCCAGGACAACAGAGTCCATCCCAGCCTGCCTGACACCCCCTCTGTGACATTTCTCTACTCAGTGGAGAGGGGGAGCACCTGCAGGGGTTGGTCATTTTGGAGGAGAGAAGGGAAAGGCAGGGCCACAGCTCTCTGGGGAGGGTCTCTGGGTCCCTGTGAAGGGACTGTGTGGCCAGCCTGTTCCCATCCCAGCTGACACATGAACCCTGCAGCTGGAGGTCAGACGCCTGGGAGTTAGTCCTGGGTTCATGTACGTGGAGCCAGTCACCTCCTGGCCTGGGCCTTGGTTCACCCTTTTTGCCATCTGGGCCTCACGGAGCCTTGAGAAGCCTCAGGAATGATGTGGGTGAGGCTTTTGTGCCCTGCAAGACATGCTCATTCTCCTTTTGGTGTCTGGGCGAGAGGCTCTGCTAGAGGACGAACAGATGCAGGGCCACTTGCAGGCCCGCAACCAACGCTCTCCCCCACTATTTCCTTTTGGGGACCTACCCCTGAGCGCATCTCTCTGGGGGTTAAAAATAATCTATATCATTTCTTCCTGAGAGCATTCTGGACGCAGTGGAATAGTACAGGAGCTGGGAGCTGGCCAACAGCAAGAGCAAAAGTAACTGAGCAACTTCCACAAGCGAGCGGGAAGCAAGCGTGGAGAGGGCTGTGGGCCAGCCGTCGGGAGGGGAAGGAAGGGAGGGAAGCAGCAGACCTGCCTCCTCTTGGGCTGGCATGTGGGCCTGGGCGGGGGGGCTGTCACAGGCTCCCAGAGGGCCGCTCAAATGGACCAGGACAGGAGAAGACCGGGGAGGGCTGAGGTCAGTGACACCACCGTTCACTTTTTGATAATTTTAGCCACCGGGGAGGAGGCTAAATCTATCCGAAGCAATTGTCTTCAGTTTAAGTGGGCCCCCAAGGGAGGCTCACGGCAGGACAGGAAGGCCAGCAGAGGTGGGAGGGACTCGAGGGTTAACAATAGCCGCTGGCTGCCTGGGCCCCAGGAAGGAGCGGCCCCAGATCCAAGCGGCAGGGGACGGTCCCATCCCAAGGAGGCCCAGGGGGTCACTTTCTGATCTGCAAGGCCGAGGGTTGGATCACGGGAACGGAAGCATGGGAAACATGGCCAGACTTAGCAGAGAGGGCCAGCTGGAATGGACTGTCGGCCCATGCACTTGGGGACTTTCCACAGGACAAAACAAATGTTCTCCGCACACAACGCGGGGTCAAGGGCCATAAGATTGAAGAGCGTTCTGTTTGCCTGCGGCCCTGTATCCTCTCTGTGTGACCTCGGGTGGCTCCGAGGTGCCAGCCCCTGGCCACTCCCCCCTCCGTGGGGCGGGGGCCCGGGCTGAGGACTCGGCGGGAGTGAGGGCTCTTAGCAGTGTATCACCAGGCACCTGTTCACGCGGGCACAGTCTGCCGGGACTTCAGTCTGTTTAGATCAGTGATGGCGAACCTATGATCCACGTGTCAGAGGTGACACGCGAACTCATTTTTTTGGTTGATTTTTCTTTGTTAAATGGCATTTAAATATATAAAATAAATATCAAAAATATAAGTCTTTGTTTTACTATGGTTGCAAATATCAAAAAATTTCTATATGTGACATGGCACCAGAGTTAAGTTAGGGTTTTTCAAAATGCTGACACGCCGAGCTCAAAAGGTTCACCATCACTGGTTCAGATGAGGGTGTTCTGATCTCTCAGGTTTTGGCCGCCCTCAGGTATCTGCTCCATGGTTTACATCTCAGTTCAGATTCGCCACGGGGCTCTGGTGAGCTAACGAGGGTCGCCTCTCTTCTCAGAGCAAGTGCGGTGGGACCAGATGCAGGAAGACACTGCAGGGCTCCTCAGGCCTGTGTCTCCCAGCAGATCTGACTCCAAATACTCTGCCAGGGATGCCGGCCAGGGCAGGTCCTTGGGAGCACAGCCAGTGGGTCCAGCTAGTAGGCAGCAGAACTGGAGTTTGGGTCCAGATCTGCCTCGGTTGGGAGCCTATTCCCTTTCCCTGGAGAAATATTATGGGAGACTCTCAGCGGCCGACCCTTGTCACTGGTGATTCCTGACCCTCAAACCCATAACCCAGACAGTCGTGTCATCTGCTCAAGAAAAGCATAGAAATTTATATGGATTCCATTTTATGATGAGACAGGACCACAACTGACAATGCCTGGTCTTCCGAGCCAGGAAAACCCAAACTTTGTCACCTGCTTGCTCTGTGACCTCAGGCCAGTCACTTCACCTTTCTGAGGTTTGCTTTAATCAGTTGGTAAAAGTCAATACTCTCTACCTCCTGTAGTTGCCTAGAGAAACACACAGGATATATTTATAAAATGTAATTGAAATAGACACTGGTACACAGGTTTAAAAAAAATTCACTCTTATTCTAAAATTATCTCCCCCTCCACTCTTTCTACAGGGGATAAGTACAGCTTGACTTACATACCGTATATATCGCCATTTAAACCATATCAGCATCTGTGGGTGACTCAACCCTTCTGTCTGCTAAAAGAGAATAAGCCCCTGACCCATTTCATGTGGCTGCTTTGCAGGATGACTAATAACTGTGCTCATAAAAACCTCTGCTAAATGTCAGATCCGCGAAGACACCCGAGGACGTAGGATTCCTTCGAGGCTGCACATCCAGCTGGGGACAGAGAAAGGAGGGCTTAGTTTGTGTGTGAGTCTCATTCATTTCAAAACTTTGCAGGAAAAAGAAACAACACCCAGGAGCCTGACTTCTGATCCTCATGGAAGCCCAGGCCTGGGAGGTTGGAGTTAGCACCTGCCCGTGAGAGGGTGGAGGACTGATCGGTCTTCGGCTCATCTGGATCCTTCCCGGGAGCTCCGAGACACTGAGGCAGGGACCCACAAGGCCTGTTTAGAGTCCTCAGTGCCCTGGGAAATGGGCTCAAGGGGCTCTGGGATCCATGCCAGGCCCCTGGGATTTTAGAGAGAAAAGCCTTCCCCAGGCCCTGGGGAGATGGGGAGTTTGGATAGACAGGGAACTCAGCACAGCATCCTGTGGCACGTGCCGTGTGAGGACAGAGGCTCCAGGCCTGTGAAGGGGGTCTCTGCACAGCCCACCCCCTGTCCAGCCCTCCTCACCCTGAAAAGACTATGGGAGTTGGCTCAGGTGGCCTGGGAAACAAAGCCCAGCCCAGTCTGCATCCTGAGATTTTTCCCTTCATGTTGTTTCACAGCCCATTTTCCTCTATCGCTGATCAAATAACAGTCAACATGCTTGAGTGCCTATTCTGTGGCAGGCACGGTGCCAAGGACTTCGTGCGCGAGTTGGTTCCCTTAAACCTAACAATTCCCCGAGAGGCGCCTTATCAGCCCCTTTTTCCAGGTAAGGAAACTGCGTGATGGAATAGCCTGTGCGGGTCACCCAGGACTGGGACCTGGCCTGGCACTCAGGCGGCGTCTTGAAAATGTTTAGTCCATACCTAACCTCAAGGTCAAAGTGCAGTCCTGAAGTACATTGAGTCTCTCGCCAGACAGATGGATCCAACCGACTTCATAAACTCTAGTGAGACCAGGCTTGCTCTTTCTAGACTTATAATCTGGACAACAGAACCAAAGGGTGAGAAAGGCTGCACAGATTGTGCTAATATCGCTGTTGGAATTGAACACTCCTGAATTTACTGTTCCTTGGTGCCTTGCCCAAAACATTCCAGGATGGTGCCACCAAACTCCTGCATAATCACCTCAAGAACTCCAGTAACACCAGTGTGAGCTCTCCGAGCAACACAATTAGCCGGACTCCCTCCCAACACAACAGCAGCAGGACCAGCCCCCTGACCTCACCCACCAACTGTTCCCATGGGGGCCTGTCTCCAAGCTTGCTGGACTATGATACAGAGAACCTGAACTCTGAAGAAATCTATAGTTCTTTGCGTGGAGTTACAGAAGCCATTGAAAGGTTTAGTTTTCGAAGCCAAGAGGATCTGAATGAGCCAATTAAAGGAGATGGCAAGAAGGACTGTGAGTCTACGGCCATACCACCCTGAACGTGCCCGATCTCGTCTGATCTCGGAAGCTGAGCAGGGTCGGGCCTGGTTAGTACTTGGATGGGAGACCGCCTGGGAATACCAGGTGCTGTAGGCTTAAAAATAAAAAAAAAAAGAAAGAAAGAAAAGAAAAAGAAGGACTGTGATATTGTATCCCGGGATGGTGGAGTTGCGTCCCCTGCCACTGAGGGCCGGGGCGGCAGTGACGTGGTGGAAGGAGGCAGAACAGCTCTGGACAACAAGACCTCCCTGCTCAACACCCAGCCTCCGCGCGCCTTCCCGGGGCCACGGACGCGAGACTATAACCTGTACCCCTACCCGGACACCATCAACACCTATGACAAGACAGCCCTGAAGGAGGCCGTGTTTGACGACGACATGGAGCAGCTTCGAGATGTGCCCATTGACCATTCGGACTTGGTGGCGGACCTTCTGAAAGAGCTGTCCAACCACAACGGGCGCGTGGAGGAGCGGAAGGGCGCCCTGCTGGAGCTGCTCAAGGTCACCCGGGAGGACAGCCTGGGCGTCTGGGAGGAGCACTTCAAGACGATCCTGCTCCTGTTCCTGGAGACCCTTGGAGACAAAGACCATTCCATTCGCGCGCTGACGCTGAGAGTTTTACGGGAGATTCTGAGAAACCAGCCAGCAAGATTCAAAAACTACGCCGAGCTGAAGATCATGAAGACTCTGGAGGCCCACAAAGACTCCCACAAGGAGGTGGTGAGAGCCGCTGAGGAAGCTGCGTCCACTCTGGCCAGCTCCATCCACCCGGAGCAGTGCATCAAGTGCTCTGCCCCATCGTCCAGACGGCCGACTACCCCATCAACCTGGCTGCCACCAAGATGCAGACCAAGGCCGTTGAGAGGATCGCCAGGGAGTCCCTGCTGCAGCTGCTGGCTGACATCCTCCGGGGCCTGCTGCAGGTTATGGCAACACTGAAAGTAGTGTGCGGAAGGCCAGTGTGTTCTGCTTGGTGGCAATTTGTTCCGTAATCGGAGAAGAGCTGAAACCTCACCTCGCACAGCTCACGGGGAGCAAGATGAAGCTACTGAACTTGTACATCAAGAGGGCACAGACCACCAACAGCAACAGGAGCTCCTCCTCCGACGTCTCCACGCACAGCTAATGGCAGCGTGGGTGTCCCGAGCCGCAGAGCAGCCGCGGTGCCTCTCAGACCTTACCGCCCCCTCGTAGGCTCCCCCCCTCGTAGGCTCCCGGTCAGGGCGAGGAGGCCACACATATTTATTACAACCAGTATTTGGTCCCTTCCAGCTTTTGTGTAGAATCTTACTGGCATTGAATGTAAAGGAGCAAGGCCTGTTTTGCGTCCTCACACACAACTGCAGGAGTGAAAGAGCCATGCAGCCTCCAGCACTGAGCCGCCCTAGCGCGCTGATGCACAGAGGGTGTGGCGGTCTGCGTTTCTCTTTCATCTTAGTGTCCTGCATTCTGGATGGGGCCGTGTAGGCAGGTTACCTCCCCCGCAGCCGACGCCATGAAAGGGTTAGTTGTGTCTCTTTAAGTTGTGTTTTGAGACCTGCTAAGAATGTGGATCAGGTGGCAGGATGGAGGAAAAGCTGAGGAGGGCCTCTGGCAGACCCCGGGGTGTTGCTTATGTACCTGGGCCAAAGGCTGCTGCCCTCGCGCTAGTGCTCCGCGCAGTGCCCGGTGCTGCCCCGCTGCCCGCGGCTCCCGGGAGTCTGCGGAAGCTGTCTTCAGGGGCTCCTCTCGGGCCCTGGGTCTTGGTCTTTCTGACTCGGCACTGTCGTCTGTCCTTCCTGTTCCCCCCACCCCCAGCGTTTGCTTAAGCTGTGCAGTTCTGAAGCGTTCTCACTTAACCTGGGCCCGGCTCCCGCTTTCTGCCACTGCCATCCTCAAGGACACTCCCCTCTGGCCCAGCACTCGCTTCCAACACCCTCTGCAGCTAATGCAACGGGGTTTGCCTCATCTTCTTCTCTCCCTGCCGCCCTTTATTTATCAAACATAACACACGTCAAAGAACAGCAAGCAAGAACTTTGTAGAACCCGCAGGACTTTGCTGGCAGTGACGTTTGGAAGTGAAAAAGAAAATGCTCTAAAAGATACTGTGAAGGAAAACCCCTATTCTGTAAAACTACTGTTTGGAATTCTCTGCTATTCTTTGGACGGCCTCTTATTCTGAAAAAATAACTTTGCTTTCTAGCCTGCTTGAATAATGGGGGAGATAAACTTAGCTGTCTGACCTTGTAGGCCAGAGACTAGATACACCCAATGCCATGCCAGGTGCATTTTTTAATTGGATAGAACTGTGTAGTTTTCAAGGCCGCTGCCAGCAAGCACACAAAGGGCTGGCTCTTCTATAAAAAGGGAAGTTCTGCTTGTAGCTTTGCTTAGAATTTGGATTCATTTCCCTAAGCCCGCCGCGGTGAATAAAGTGTAACTCCAAACTCTCAGAGCGCCGTTTGGTTCTTGTCTGGTTTTTCTGTAACAATTCCGGCCACCAAATGTTTGGTCAGCGCTGTGTGCACGCATGGTCCCACACCCCCAGGTTGGGTTTCTGTTTTTTGGTTTTATTTTGGGGGGGGGGGGCTTTTTCACGTTACATCCATATCTGTATTTATATCTTCTTCGTTTCACTTTCTAGTGCAGGGGTGGGGAACCTTTTTTCTGCCAAGGGCCATTTGGATATTTATAACACCATTCTCGGGCCATACAACATTATCAACTTAAAAATTAGCCTGCTATATTTGGTCAAACATTTAATGAACTCACCTCTAATGCCTTGGCAGGGCCAGACCAAATGATTTCTTGGGCCTTATACAGCCCTCAGGCCGGATGTTCCCTACCCCTGCTCTAGTGTATCATGCAAATGTACAGACTCTTTTGTTAATAATGTAGGATTTCCTAAAAAAGAAAAGAACCCTTTTGAGTTTGATGCTGTTCTAAGCGGTTAAGTGACTTAATTCTTCTAAGAACCCTGTGAAGCAGGTGTTGTCCTTATCATCCCTGCTGCACCCATGTGGAAACTGAGGCACAACGTGTCCAGAATTTGCCCATAGCTACACTGCCCAGAGTGTCAACGAGAATCTGTGTGTCATCACCACACCCTGCTCCATGGGGGGAGACCTGCAGGGGGACTGCCTTTTCCCATACTTCCTGCCTCCTGGAGCGAAGGAGACCTTTGGGACAACCGAGGCCCCTCCTAGCTTTCCCGGGATGGCCCAGGCAATCGCCTGAGCGGTGTTTACATTTCTGACACCATCCTATAAACTAGACCAGGAGACTCCCGAAAGCTGCCCTCTGACCCCTGCACCCCCATAAATGGACACCCGACTGGGTCCAGGGCTCAGATGGTGACTCTGGCCTCACTGGGGGAAACCAAGGGCTGTGCAGGTTGGGCGGATCCTGGGCTTTCCCAAGCTCACATTGCTGCCTCGATCCCCTTGGCCTGAAGCTTAGGGTGCGTTCTCACTCTGGGTAATGCTTCTGAGGCCAAGATGAGACGGGAAGCATCCTGGGTTCTGTCCTGACTCCGCGGGTGCAACTAGATCTTGATCCCTCCTCCATAAAATGCGAGGGCTGGTCAAGTATATCTAATTCTGACAGTGTTCTCTACTATTTCCCAACTGTGTTCCGTGGAACAAGGCATTGCTCCAACCAGGGGTTCCATAGTCAAAGAAGTTTGAGAAACACTGCCTATCCTGGTCCACTCAGAGATCCATGGTGCATGTCAGCATATGCTCTGAGAAGTCCTCCCTTAAAGGCATCCATTCACCTGACCTAAATCAGCATCTCTGGTTTGTACGTAACCATGGAACACTTTTTATAAACATAACATCTCTTAAGCCTTTTGCACAGCCGTTCCCTTAGTGCAGTGGTCGGCAAACTCATTAGTCAACAGAGCCAAATATCAACACTACTTCTTCAAAATAAACTCGCCCAGGCTGAAAACCAACTTCTGCGCATGGGCCACGAAGTGTCAATCGCACTGTACGTGTGCCCGCACATGGTATTTTGTGGAAGAGCCACACTCAAGAGGCCAAAGAACCGCATGTGGCTCACGAGCCCCAGTTTGCCGACCACGGCCTTAGTGAATCCCGCTTCCTCTGGTATTGACCTGTGCTGTGCTCCTTCCAGAAAAGGTCCAGGTGTAAGCCCTGCCCTCCAGCAGTGAAAGGCCCGGGGGGTGGGGGGGGCAGGTATGGGACACCCACAATCTGGCCTAAGAGCCAGAAGGGAGTTTAGGGAGGAGGCTCGGACATTCCCATCCAGGCATCAGGGAAGGAGAGGAGGTGGCCTGGGAGGCAGGCCTCGAAGGCCTCGTGGAGTTGGCTGGACAAAGACGTGCATGTCTTGGTCTGCCAGGCTGAAGGTGCGGGGAAGGGAGGAAAGGGCCCAGTGTCACCTCTGTGATCTCAAGCACCCCGACCTTGAGCCTGAATCTACAAACTCCACTCAGCAAAGCAAAGCCTTCCAGTTAAGTGGGCTAGGACAAATGACCAGCCGTCCTTGGTGACTGGATTCACCCCCTCTACATCAGTAGTTCACTCATGTTCTCCCGTACATTCCAGTACATTCCAGTGATATTTTAGTGCTTGTTAAGGAATGGAACTGCGCCCCTCATGAATCTAGCTCTGACAGGGGAAGAAGTTAAGGTACTAATGTTTCAGGTGTACTGGGTTTTCTTCACTTATTTTTTTTAGTTTTTCAATCAACAAACACTGAGCACTTACACTGCTGTTCATTCATTCTTTGATTTTTTTTCAATCAACAAACATTTACTGAGTACATACTTACTCTGTTTAGGTGTTATGCTAGGTGCTAGGGATCCAGAGTGGCATCAAACATGTCCTTTTCCATAAAGAATCCCAAACTAGTGGGCCTCAGGTAGGCATTGCCCTTGTGATATCACTACAAAGCTTCCATGTGTCACAAAAAGAACTTGTGAGAAGCTGCTGGGTTATCGTGTGAAACTGATGAACGCAATCTAGGGTGTCAGGTACAGGAACCGACAAGTGTACAAGCGTCCTGGGCACTCCTGGGAGAGAACCCGAGAGCAGGCCAGGCCCAGGGACTGCTCTGCGGGAGGAGACAAATATTCATGATAAGGAGCGAAAGGCAGTCCAGGCAGCGGGATCAACCTGTGCAAAGGTACTGGGGCATAAACAGCTGGGATGTGAAGAGCAGGGGTTGAGGGCCCAAATCTTGACGTATCTCTGAAGCACGTTAAGGAGTCTGAACTTTATCTCGAGGGCTTTTAGCAGGAAGGAGACTTGATAAAATACATGTTTTTGTGAAGATCTCTCTGGTGTGGGTGAAGCGTAGTCAGCCAGCAGGACAGTAGTTGCTAGAACGATGAGATACTCCTACTTGGCTTGGGCCCAGCACAGCGGGAGACAATGGTGCTCCCAAGGGCCGGGCCAGCCCATGGGTTTGGGGGAGACCTCTGAGGCAGGTCAGGGGCCTGTTGTGCTGGGGAGATCCTGGGAGCGTCCACCCCGACAGGCACAGCCCTCTGCCCGCTAGAACCTGCCAGGCGGTGAGGGCAGCGAGGGCACAGTTCCTGCACCACAGCACAAACAACAGAGGCAGGAGCTCTCGAGGCATGTCCAGGGGGCATGTTTCTGTACAAAAGCGGGCAGTTTCTGCCCTGGGACAATCCCTTCGCAGTGTTCAGGCCATTAATTACTCCTTATCTCACCCAGTACGGGCCCATGTGGAAATCACTCCCATCCTTCTGCTCAAATGTTATGCTGCTCTTTATTCTGAACAGGAAAAGAGCAGAAAATAGAACTGTTTTCAGAATGGATGCCAATTTGAGATTTCCCCCTTTACTTCTGAGTGGTGGAAACGGAGGAGGGGGCGGGGGCCCTTTCTCTGGGGCTGCTGGGGTGGGAGCTGGCAGCCCGAAGCGGGTGTGCTCTGGGGAGTGACCTCCCTCGCCTACCCTGGGGCGGGGGGTGGTGGCCTCTGAGAGCCCAGATGAGCCTGGGCCCCAGCATCCGCCTGGTTTGTAGGAGATGATGATCCCCACATGGAGGGGGGATAGTTTTCTCTATTTTACAAATGAGGAAGCTGAGTGTCAGAGAAGTTTGTTCACCTGCTCCAGGTCACAAAGCAAATAAACAGCTGGTGATTCCAAAGCTTGAGCCTGAGCCACCGAGCCACCGGTCTCAGGCGACGCTCTGCAGGCCAGGGTTGGGTCTTATGGCCCCAAAGCCAGGGCTGCCGGACATCTCTCTGAGGACGACACCGCAGAGGCTCCTGGAAGACAGGCCTGCATCGACTCTCGGTCTCCCTGTCTGTGGCATAGACAGCCAGCAGGCAGGCCCAGGGCCGGCTACCCTCCCCGCCTTCTGAGCTCTGTGTCCCCATCACCTGTCCCAGGGGCTGGCCAGGGCAGGCCTTTGTGAACAGTGTTGAGTGTATGATGGGACTGAGACAGACAGGCTCCCTGAGGGTCTAACTCCAACAGCGTTGCATGCAGGCCACAGGGTTCAGAAGGTGACCTCCTGGGGGTGGGACCCTTGCTGAGTAGGTAGCATATCCTCTGCTCCAACAGTAGGTCCAGCTCTCCCCTGACCAAGCCCACACTGCTGAGGGCAAGGCGGCTACTCCTCCCAAGATCCAGGCATAGATGCTACTCCTCCAAGGGCCAGGCATAGATGCTACTCCTCCTGGCATCCAGGCAAAGATGCTACTCCTCCTGGCATCCAGGCATAGATGCTACTCCTCCCGACAGCCAGGCATAGACACATTGATGGGCTGACCCAAGAAGCTCACCTGGAACCAGACTTTGGTGGGCTGGGCAGGAGCAGGCGACAGGAGGGAAGCCAGAGGGCAGGTGGAGCCTGGGCTTGATGGCCTGGCAGCAGGTGTGGGGGGCAGCAAGCGTGTTTGGCCAGAAGGCTCAAGGGTCTGGACAGGTGGCAGGAACCGATGACAGGAGTCTGGCCCTGGCAGTCGGGTCCTGAGGGCCTGAACCCGGGGCAGAAAGCCAGGCACACTGATGTTCCAGGCGCGCCATAAGGAGCAGCGGGTGATCTGCATGGCACCGGCCCTGGGCACATGGACCTGGCCTTCAGACCATCCTGTGTTCAGCTTGCCCTTGGCTGTGGAGCTACCCCCGAAGCCAGCCTCCTGAGGAGGGCATCCCAGACCAAACCGTAGCAGCCACGCTCCCCTCCGCAGAGCTGCAGTGATGGCCACAGGGCTGGCACCGTGGGCAATGGGCACCTCCGCACGGGGTGCTCTGCGGAGAGCCCACATCGGCCCAGAAGAGAAATGGAGCACTTGGGCCTCAGCCGGAGGGCTCTGGTGGATGCGCGACAGGAGGTATCAGGGGCTGCAGCCTTGGGTAGAAAGCCAAAGCGGGCATTTCCAAAGAGGAGGAGCGGGCCGAGCGTTGGACTCCTCTCTGGCCGTAGCAAGCACACAGCTTGCCAAGGACCAAGATTGGGTGCCCACCGGGGCGCCATGAGGGACAGAGACCCCCACAGGCCTTCTCGTGCAGCTCTGGGGTCTAGAAGGACTGAATCTGGTCGGGAACGACGAGGTGCCTGTCCTGGACATGAGGCTGGACATGTGGGGGCCTCTGAGCCTCCCCTGGGGGCCTGGGGGAGGGGAATGGGCCGTTGCTGCTTCGTGGTTCCAGCATCTGTTTGGGGTGATGAACACGTTTTGGAAATAGTGGCAATGGCGACACAACATCGTGAAGGCCATTAATGCCACCGAATTGTGCACATGGCTAAAATGGCAAATGCTATGTTGTATGTGTATACATTTTGCCACACTAAAGAAAAAGAAAAGCCTGTTTGAGGTCCTGGGAAATAAAGAAAGACTGGGAAACTGTCCCGGATGGAAGGAAACTATGGAGGCATGGCGACCAAACGCATTGTGTAACCTGGGTTGGAGCGTGGAGCGGAGAGAAGGACCGTGAACGCCCAGGAAGGAAAAACTGGTGGAAGTCGCCTAACGTTTCTAGTTCAGTTAGTAGCGTTGGACCAACGCTCACTTCTGAGTGGTGACAAATGTTCCACGGTTATGTAAGATGTTAACATGCGAGGAAGCCGGGTGATGGGCCTGCGGGAACGCTCTGTACCATCTTTGCAACTTGTCTGTGAGCTAAAATTATTCTAAAATATAAAGTTAAATAACACACCACAGAACAAAACAAAAGCAGGACCTGGGTACGCAGGAGAGCTGGGCCTGCGCGTGACAAGGGGCTCTGCCCGGGAGGGGCCGGGGTGGCAGGCCTGGCTCTCAGCTGGCCGGAGGGTTGCTGCCAACTCTGTGGAGAGGGGCCTGAGCTGGAGGGGAGGCAGGCGAGAGCGGGGAGCGCTCCCCAGTGCCCGAGGCCAGGTCGCAGCTTGTCTGTGAGCCTTGCTGGGTTTCTCCTGTTCCCCTCTGTGTTTGCACATCTCGGTCTCTGCCTACAACACCGTGGGCCCGGGCATGGGGACACCAGTGTCCCGAGCTGTGCTTTCCCGGCACAAAGTGGTCACGCAGCCAAGACTGGCCACGTCCTCTGAGGACAGGCTGCGGGCGAGGTCCTTAGAGCAGGTCCCTGTCCCCAGTCACTTATCCGAGGACAAAGGGGGAGGAGACAAACAATAAAGTGACGTTCACAGTGCCAGGCATTTTACAGGTGGTTCTCCTCGATCTCTACAAAGTGCAAGAGGAGCGTGGCCATCCCCGAGCTGCAGGTCAGCTTAAGGCGGAGAGAGGCCAAGGAGCTGCCCGCCGACATGTGTCAGAACCAGGGATCAAACTCCTGTGTCCGCTGGCCTCCAGATTCCGTCTTTCCCGCTCCAGGCGGTGGGCCCTTTCCAGCTCTGCAGGCCGGGGCAATGGCCAGCCTGCGGGACATCCTGAGCTTCCAGGAGCGTCAGGTGACAGGACAGAGGGCAAGCTTGGTGATGTCATTCTCTGGAAGGGGGCAGGGCGGGTGTTTGCCAGGTCAGAGTTCCTCTGGACAGAGGGGCAGGGCGAGGGAGGAGGAGTCAGAGTAAGTCATGTGGGGGGGGGGGCTATTTGGAACTGGGGAGGTCAC
>NW_005871142.1:2972234-2982200 GCF_000147115.1 Myotis lucifugus | reverse complement strand
TCATCTGGATTTACATTTATGTGAGAGTGCTGGTTCAGAGTATGTTCTCACAGAAGTTAAAGGGACAAGGCTGGGACTCACCTCTAGGACAACTGCCCCAGGTCCCACTGTGGCAGCCAGGCCCGGGGTCCCTAACGCAGTCAGCATTTCAAGAGAAACTGGAAATCCAGATTTTCATGTGAACTGTCCCAATTTTTATAACTTTTATTTAAAACAGGGTATCATCCATAAAAACAACAACAAAAAAAATGGCATGCCTGAAGGTCAGACTGGGCTGTGAGCTACCAGTTTGGGGGCCAGGCGGTAGTCACTCTCTCTTGAGTCTGAAGTGGCCGATGACCCACAGAAGCTCCAGGCTGTCCCAGGAGGTCTAGATAGTTCACTCGCTGGTTTGAAGGGAATGTTGGACATCAAACAGCTGAGCTCTAAAATGCCACCCTTGGGAGAGAGAGATATCACTGCTCCTGGGCGCCTTCCTTAGGGCAGGTGACCGGGGCTGCCTGCGTGTCGGGGAACACAGCCCAGACCTTATGTCTCGGTCCCACTCTGTAGGAAAGGTTGCTGCCACTCCAGTCCTCCTCCTGACAAGAGATTCCTTCTGTGTCCTGGCTGGAGCCCACCCCAGCCAGGACCGCTCCCACCAAGAGTAATTTACACTCAGTAAAGCAATCTCTGACTACATCAAGGCCCTCTGCACCTCCAAGTGGCCCCGGGCCGGGCTCTGAGGGTGCGCAGAAGCCTTTTGCTGTCCCTGATAACCCAGCCAAATTTTCACTCCAATCCACAGGGCACTTCATAGGAGCACACCTGGGTTAATGGCTTTGTGATCTGAGATAGCCCTTGGCCAGGGAGGGCTGTGTCCTGTCATGCTTGCGCCCAGGAGAGAGGTGAGAGCTGAGAGAATGCTGACTGTCCACATCTGCTCCCTCAGGCTGACAGCACTGTGCCTGGCGTGGGCTCGGCCACCTGAGCTAGGATTTCACAACAGCTGCCCCTCAGGCAGGGCCTATGCTCTGCAGAGCACACCCACACTAACTCAGGGAGGAAACTGAGGCCCAGGGAGTTGGTGACCCCCCTGAACAGAAGCCAGGACCCCTCCCACAGGCATACTTCACGCCCACCTCTGACTGCGGTGGGAGCCAGAGCCGGGTGGGGGTGGCAGGATGTGAAAGGCTGTGGGAGCCCAGCTGAGGAGACAGACCTGGCCAGGGCCGGGAGAGGGGTCGAGGAGCCTGGGACTGAGCAGAGAGGAGCTTAGGAAACCTCTGAACTGCATCAGCGGTGGCCAGGGGTTAAGGAGGGGTGAGGCGGGAGGGAAGTGGCTGTGGCCATAAAAGGGCAACATGAGGGATCCTCGCTGTGTGCTCTGGGTCTTGACTGCGTCAATGTCAGCCTTCAGGGTCCTGGCCGCGATGTCTGCACCATGGCCCTGTCCGGAGCACACAGGGTCTCTCAGCATTATTTCTCACTCATGTGCATCTACAATGATCTCGAAATTAAAAGTATAATTTAGAAAAGAAAAAGAGAACCTCTGAGCTGGGTACGCAGAGGGGTGTGAGGGGCAGGGGCCAGCCAGGAGGTGACACAGAGCCGAGGGGAACGGTGTGTCCAGCATCCCTCCAGACACTGAGCCTGCCCTGGGACAGGGGTCCCAGGCTCTCGGCTGTGAGCACAGTGACTTCTGGGCCCAACAGAGTGAGCATCTAAGAGCGAGGAGCAGAGCTGAGGAAGTCAGAGAGGATGCTGCCGGAGGAAGAGGGAGGAAGCACCGGAGACCTTAATGAGCAGGGGTGTCCGGGCAGCAGGCAGGGGTGGTGCCTCCCCTACCGCCCAGTCATTCCAGCCCCAAAGGAGTTGCCAGCCATGCTGAGGACCGGAGGACTGCCGGCGCCTCTACACCAAGAGCTATTTACATTCCCACAGGGAGGACACACCCGATGCCAGGCGGGCTTGGGCGCAGGCAGTGCTATCAGAGGGTGCCCAGCAGACTCAGGGCTCTGCTGCCTGTAGCTTGGACAGGAGCATGCTGGCTTCCCCAGCTTCGCTCACTTCAACCCTACTGAGCACCCCCAGGGTAGCAGGAACTGGAGGAGGCGCGTGCGCACTGACCTCTTTTGCCGGCACTGTGAGCCCCAGCAAGCCCAGGTGGTCTTCTTGTCCTCTGTCCCCACCACAACTGGGCAAGGGCTAGTGTCTGATGGTGGGGCAAAGGTGTAAAGGCCACAATGGGAAGGAATCTTTAGACCGAAAAATGCAGCAGGTGACTCCATGCAATATAACAGAATTTATTATGGGGTAATTTACTTATAGAACAATGGGGCTGGAGCGGACAGACAACCAGCCGTTTCTGGCAAAGTGTTCTCTACCACCAGACCCCGGTTACAGTACCGTTGTATAGAAGAACTCAGGTACTAATGATTGACAAGACCCAGGGGCAAAGAATGCAGTAGCACCCGCCAGGGGGGGCCATCCCTCCTGGCAGTCTTGTGATCGATAATTGCTTATAATCAATACTCTTACTAGTTTGATATTTATGTCACGCCATTCTGGCTGTTGCTAACAAAAATAATGTTACGGCTCCATTTTTAAGGAACACAGATAATCATCAACTAGAAAGCTTTGATATGGTTGCTAAGGACAGTGAATGTGGTCAAAGGTCACAGCCTGAAACTTAAAAATAAAATGAAATCCGGGACACAGATGGAGTAGGTTTTGTTCACATCTACGTCTGTACAGATTAGTGACACAGAAAACAGGAAGATGACTTTGGTAGCAGGTGAGATCGACTCTGGCAAATGGACTGATGGGCCAGGAGCTCTGTTCAAAGGCACAAGGTCTATGACTTGCAAATGACGATTTATAGGTTCCCTAGACAGAGCCCCGTACTGAGGTTCCCTTCTGCCTCCCCAGCCCAGCTTCTCTGGGTCCCCTAGTTTGCCTGAGATGCCCTCCCACATCGCCAGGCCTCCACCTCAGTTTCTCGTCAGCTCCCTACTGTGCCTCACACTCGGAATTCTGAGCCTCTCCTCTGTGCAGACTCAGTGTTGGCCCTGGGCACACAGACATGAACCGACACAGTCCACCCCTTGAGGGGCTACAGTCTGGTGGGAGAAATAAGCATAATTAAATGAGGTTCTCAAAGCGGGTCAGGTGGGCATGCCCCCCAGATGGCATCTTAGCTTCCGGGTCTGCCAGTGACCAGGACATGTTCCAGACCAGGCAGGGGAGCCCAGCACTGAGGACCCATTCTCCAAGGGTGCTGAGGGTGTCTGGCTCTGATTCTGGTGCTGCTGGAGGAGCCCTTTTGTCCACTGGGGCAGGGAGACTGACGAAGCTGATTGTCCTTGTCCCTAGGGCCTGCCCAACACTCCACAACCAGGCCTGCAAAACTGCCATCAACCCTGCCTTGTGCTCGATACCCAGGCAGATCCAGGGATGGGGGCAGATAGGAGATGGAGGTGGAGAGACGCACACGCTGCCCCACATAGCTCCTGGCCAAACAGGTGCCATGTGAACTCTCAGAAAGCCAGAGACAATCAGACGGTGGGGCTGGTGGGAATGTTGACATGGGGGAATTCACTCAAAGGAGAAGATTTGACCCACCCTATCCATAGTTTGGGGATGTATTTGGAGCAGGGAAAGCTACTGTAGAGGAAGAAGGAAGGGCTGAGCAAATGGTGTGGTGTACAGGACAGCCAGGAGACTCCCACTTAACCGCCTTGATTGAGCATTTCCTGCGCTGCCTCGCCACCAAGGAGGCGGCGTTACCTCCAATGCACAGAAGATGAAAGGGAGGCCAGAGAAGATACACGACCCACCCAGACGCTCAGAGCCAGCAGCCAGAAGAAATCGGCTTCTCAGCCGAACTAGACGCAGGGCAGCTCGGGAGGCCGGAGAGGAGCATGCTTCTGGAGACACATGGAAAGATGGCTGGGATGCGGGCCAGGGTCTGACTGTGGAAAGTCGCTGACCAGGAGGTTCCCACAGTGGTGCCGGTTGAGTGCTCCACATCTCACACGTGACTGAAAAGGCCTGCCCCTCCAGGGACTCTCCCTGTTGCTACTGGCTCGAGCTTTGCTTCTGGGGGAATTTTCTGGAGCAGCAGGTACATGCGAGAGCACAGGCCTGGGCCCCAGCGCTTGCGAACTGGGCGGCCTTGAGCAGATCACATAAGCTCTCCAGTCCTCAGTTTCTTCACTGTAGCACCATCTAATAATACGCTGCCAGCTGCTGCAGGATTAGTGGCACTGTATGCAAAGCACTGGGCACATGATCATGCCCAGTAATGAGGAGCTATTAATATATGTCAGCTGCTGGCTGCAGCCGCCTCCTCGTCAGTGGTCCAGGCTTCAGTTCCCCAATCACCTCCGAGGGGATTGCTCCAACCTCTGCTAATGCTGCCGGATGGAGATCAGTCTCCCAAGGATTGGAGGCAGGGCCCTCCGGGCTGGGAGATGCCCCGGACGTAAGGACATGGAGTGGCTTCCCCCGTCCTGCATCCACACATTTCACACAGCAGAGGAGAGGAGCTGCCGATGGAGACAGCTGGTCCTGCCGCGTTCCCTCTCTCAGGAGTGATTAGCCGTGTCATACATCCATTTGTAATGAAATGGAAGTGTTTTGATTTCTCTGGGAAGCCGGGTTTTCTCCCAAGTCCTTGCTGCTTTCATCCTTGGACTTGAAACAGTCCATTCTAATCTCAGAGGGAGGGGCAGCGGTTAGAAGGCGCCCCTGATATCTGATCACCAACTCGGCGCCCGGGTGAGCGGCAGCTTTGATGGCTGGGAGGGAGCAAGTGGTCCCCAGTTTGATGCTAATAGCCCCCTGCATTATTGAGGAGCCATGTTTCAGTGGCAGACACACTCGGGGAGGCATCCAGATTGCAGGCTGGCGTGCCAGCTGCTTCCCTCACTCCTCGGCAATGGAGCTCTGTGACCCAGCAGAGACACTAAAAATAGGCACCTGACCGAGCTGTCTGTGCAGCACGCCCACCCTCACCACAGACGGGTTGGAGGGCAGCTGCCATGGAGCTAGCAAATATGGCGAAACCACCACTTTCCAGTTCTTTCAATTGCTGCTCCTCTGATCCAAATGTCTGAAGAATGACCAGCTGCCCAGGGGGCACCCCCAGGAATTGTACATCTGAGACCTCAGCTGACTACGGGCTGGGCTGTGGCCCATGTTCTCATACCCCTCCGAGTAGCACACTGATACCAAGGCTTTGGGGCCATTGGGTCAAGGCAAAGGTTGGGACTCAACTGACCCTGAGAATTTGCTGGAAATGTTGAGAAGGGGTGGGCAGGCTAACTGTGCTCATTCTCAGGCTTATGTTTGAACTGGATAACCTAGCCAAACCCTCTTTCATTCATTAAAATGATGCCGGGCACTGAAGATACAACAGTGAGTGAGGACAGATGGGAGTCCCAGGTGTGGGAGGCAGCCTTCGAGATGGCCCACAATGACCCCTGCCTCCTGTATTTATGTAGGTACGTAGCCCCCTCCCACACTGATTAGGACTGACCGGTGTAACCAATAAAATATTATGGAAATGATGGAGTGGGCTGTCTGTATTGTGGTTATAAGAGACGTTGTGGCTGCTGCCTTGTTCTCTTGGATCACTCGCTCTGAGGGAAGCCACCGCCATGTTGTGAGGACACTCAAGCAGCTCTGTGGGGAGGCCCAGTGGCCATCTGAAAGTGGATCTTCTAGCCCCAGTTAAGCCTTCTGATGACCGTGGGCCTGGCTGGCACTTGACGACAACGTCATGAGAGACCTTGACCGAGAACCACCCAGCTAAGTTGCCGTCGAATTTCTGATCAATAGAAATTGTGAGATAATAAGTGTTGATTTAAGCAGCTATATTTTGGGAAACTTTGCTACATGACAATAAATACCTGATACATTGGTCTTCAGTGAAGATCACAGTCTGGTGGAAAACTAGACATTGATCAAATAATTAGACCAATAACCATAAACGTAAAAGCATGAAAGTTGCTAGAAATGCCTCTATTAGAAGGAACTGGCCTAGTCAGAGAAGTTGAGGAAGGCTTCCTGAAGCGACAACTGAACTGAGGCTGACGGTTAAGTTCAGGTAAAGTAGGTGAAGAAGGTGGAGAAGAGCATTCCAGGTAGAGAAGCAACTTGAGCCAAGGTCCTGCCAGGCTTGGGAGGGAGCCAGAGGCATGGACAAGTATCAAGGGGGCCGTGAGGAAGAGAGATACACAGGTGGGCCCAGAAGGGTGGAAGGGGCCTTCTACCTCTGAAGGATTTACTCAGCCTAACTGCTATGCAAGCCCCCAGGGTCTATAGAAATGAGCAACATGCTCAGATCTATGCTTTCAGAGGTTAGTTTTGTTTTAGTTTTGTGTGTGTGTGTGTGTGTGTGTGTGTGTTGTTGTTGTTGTTGTTGTTGTTATTGTTATTGTTTTTTGTTTTAGTTAACGTGGAGCCTGGCTGGGAGGTTTGAGGGTAGATGGGGCATGTGGCAGGAAACCAGGAGAGGGATGGGGTATGTAGAACCAGGTGGTTTAATTGACATGGAGATATTGAAAGATATTCATGAGGTTGAGGGTACTTGGTAATGAAATTGCCATGGGGGCTGAGGGAAAGGAGGTGCCTAGGAGGAGTTCTAGGTCATACAGCCATGGGTGGTCTAGGGATTGAACCATCTGAGAGATCCAGAGAAATGCACTTAGGCTGGGGTTCCGTGAGCCTGCCAAGCTGTCCAGGACATATGTGCCCCGTGGTCTCGAAGACATGGGTCTGCCCACCCCCTGCCTTTGGGCATGGCCCAGTCCTATCAGAGCTCACAGTCCAAGGGAGCAGAGCCATGGAGGGCATAATGAGGGGTTAGCCGATTGGTTTTCCAAAGGGTAGATCTCACAGGACACGGTCTAGACTAGAGCAATGGTCCCTGTGGGGCCTTGAAAACTTTTCAGAGGGTCCAGTAGGTAGAGATGATTTTCATAACAATACTAAGACATCGGTTACCTTTCCACACCCAGTCTTTCTAATGATGAAGTGGAGTGTTCCAGGATCCACATGGCTTTGCAGCAGAAGCAGATTCGATCAACTGGCTGTTTTCTATTGATTCAGACATTAGAGACTTTTGCAGGACTGTAAAGTAGTGTCCTCTCACCAATTATTTTTGTTTTGGGGAAATACAGTTTTCATTAAAATACACATGTTAACACATGTAATAATTCATTATTGTTTTCAAATAAATTGATAATTAAAATGTCTCTGCTTTAATTGCTAAATATTGACAGTTATAACCCACCTAATCAGAAGCTCTGAAGACTTTTTTAAAAGAGTTTTTAAAAAATATTTTTTTTATTGATTTCAGAGAGGAAGGGAGAGGGAGAAAGGGATAGAACATCAATGATGAGAGAGAATCATTGATCGGCTGCCTCCTGCACGCCCACACTAGGGATCAAGCCCCCAACCTGGGCATGTGCCCTGACTAGGAATTGAACCCTGACCTCCTGGTTCCTAGGTCGACGCTCAACCACTGAGCCACGCTGGCTGGGCTAGAGTATTTTTAGAAACAGGGAAGAGAGACCAAAGGGTTTGAGAACTGCTGACCTACAACCAGGAGGACCTTTGCAATAGGAGGCTCCTCTTTCATCAGCAGCTGAGCCCTTAGACGTCATGGGGTAGCCCAGCTGTGCTGGAAACGTGCACTGTAGACATGAATGGCTGTGGTGATCGGGTGATTACCTCCCCCATCCACAGCGGTCATGAAACCATTTGCTGGGTTGGTAACACATACACAAGAGCCACTTGTCTGCAGGCTGAAAATGTGCTGTGGAAGGCAAACATGAGGAGGACCACGGCCCTGTCCACGAAGGCGTGCCTAAGAGCAACACTTCTAAGTGCTGCTTGTCTTCCCTTACTGGGGGCGTTTCCCGTCACCTCCCTCTGGTCACTGACACTCGCCTGTTAGACTATAGACACTGATCTTCCTAAACACACTAGAGAGATGGGTCCTATTTCCCCCCAAAAAAGATCCTTTAGCTGCTCCAAATCCACTTTAGAAAATTAAATTCCAAATCATTAAATCAAGGCGCTCTGTAGTCTGGTCCTTCTCAGATCACTACTTCCCCCCAGACCCACTCAGCTACGGGCAGGTTCTGGAAGTCCCAGGAACTCTTGTTTACGGGTCTTTGTCTATGTGGTGTCCACCTTGCACCCCACTTGTGCCTGAAATGCCCGCCTCCTTTCTTTCTTCTAGCCCCACAGGATCCAGCTTAGCAGCATCTCATCTGGGGAGCCCCAGTGACCCCCCTCCTACCAAGGCCAATAGGATGCCGTGCTCACAGCTGCATCATCAGCTCCAGGGCTGAAGGGTCACCTGTGCAAATCAGAATGTGTTGGTCATTTATGGGCAGTGACCATGCTGATTGGTCAGTTTCTTGTTCTGATTGCTTGTGGCCCGTGCCATTCTGGTTGTTAAATATTTTTTAAATCACTGCTTTCAAAGGCCTTGAAAGGAAACACTCAGTAAATGTTTGTTGAATGAATAAGCAAACAAAGTGTCCTGGACTCCAAAATTACAAAATGGGTTGGCTTAAGGACTCAGCACGCTGGGCCCTGACCTCAGGGCTGGTGACTAAGGCGCTTCTCCTCCCCTCCCCTCCTGCCCTTCCCCCCCACATCCTACATTGCCCCGAGGTCTGAGCCCCTCAGTCAATTGATAGTTTTCTCTGAGCCACACAATAGCAATTGATCAGAGTCTGAACTCCTTTAATGGGCACTGTTTTCCCAGCAGGCCGACTCTGCACACACCGCTAGAAGCAGGGAAAACCCCTGCCTGCAAGGAGATGCATCCTATGGTTTCTTGGTCAGACACATCCTTGGTCCAGAGGGATTATCACTGAGGCCTCACCCTTTGCAATTGTAATTTAACAGCTCACATTACAGGTTAAGCTCCTGACTGAATGAATTGCAAAATGTTCCAATTACTTGAAACAATTATGCATTGCAGTCCATACCCTTTTATGAATTGCTGGGAAGAATTGTATTCTAAATCCAATCCAATCATTACCTCCATGTGGAAACACCCAATAAAAAACCCCAGTGGCTCTGGATCAAGACACTTTCTCACTGTCCATCACACCTACTCTCTAGGGTCACCCCTGGCCCAGGAGAGAGTATGACAGTCACTTGGGTGTAGTTGAGCCATCTGCTAGAATAAACAGGAGCCCCCGCACAGAGCAAGTCCAGACTCCTTTCCCCGGCAATGAAGGCCTTTTATGCTCTCCCCTCCAGCGTTGCCCAACCAAGTCCACTCATCCCTACACACGAAGGTCAAGCCCGCCATCCTGGGCGTGACTGTGTGCTGGGGCTGGGCGCGCCTATACGAACACTTTCTCAGTGTGTCAAGAGGCCCACTGAAGACTTGGCCACCAGTTACATAATCGAACAAAGAAGAGAAAATGACAAAATTAAGATCAGAAATACCCACACTGGCACCCAGTGCTGTTTGATTGCCTATGGCTGGTAGATGGCAGATGCATTGTAGCTTCATTTTTTTCATTCATTTGACAAATGTTTACCCGCTGCCTGCTGATGTGCTAGGCTCTCTGTGGGTACAGGCCCCAGCACATCTCACACACACACACACACACACACACACACACACACACACAGTTTCCTTGGAAGCTTCACAGGAATTCTCACAACAGTAACAACTCTCCGAAGAGGGAGGTGTGGGAAGCCTGTTCCTGCCCAGCTCTCCACAGACCATGAAGACAAGCCTGGGACGCGCGCTTTCCAGGGGGGTCTCAATTCGGGGCCCAGGAGGGAAAGGGGGGGCCTGTGTCAGCCTCTGGAGGTGGCTCAAAGCCTTCTGGACTCTCCCCTGGCTGCCCTCTGCTCACTGCAACGGTGGTCAGGCTGTCAGGCCGCCAGGCGACAATGCCCCAGGACAGCAGGCATGTCCTATTGGCAGCCCACATCCCGGGC
>NW_005871142.1:2959301-2972115 GCF_000147115.1 Myotis lucifugus | reverse complement strand
TCCCAGGAGGAACTGAGCTCAGCCAGCCCCTCCGCAGCTGTTCCGAAAAAGAAAGCCAAGGAGAGCAGAGTCTCGGATGATTGATGGGTGTGTGTGTGTGTGTTTTTCTCTTGCTCCTGTGGATTTTTCAGTAAAAAAGAAGAGGCTTATTTCTCCTTTTTCGTTGATTGTAATACGGATCAGATCTCCACTCCTCCGTGGCCTTTGAGGAATGGTGTGAGGAGCTGCTGGATGTTAACGAGAGAGGCTGAGAGGAGGCAGAGGAGGTGATAGGTCGCTGTGTGCCTGGGACTTCCGCAGCCGGCTTCAGGGCTGATTGACCCAAAATGAACCCATCTGCGGGGTTCAGGGGTGGCGTGGATACGGGCATGGGGTAGTTTGATCTCCAGGTGAGCCCAGGGACATAAATGCACAGTCGTATTAAAACCTGGAGGGGACGCCCTTTCGTGGACGCCGGGGAGCCGGGCGGAGGGTGTGGACTTCAGCCCGGCGTCTCGAAATGCATCGTAATTCCTGTCCACTGGATTGTAAGGTTTCTGTGGGAAATCTTGGGAACAACGGTAACAAGACTGAGTTGGAACGGGCTTTTGGCAATGACGGGCCACTCAGGAGTGTGTGGGTTGCTAGAAACCCTCCCGGCTTTGCTTTCGTGGAGTTTGAAGATCATCGAAATGCAGCTGATGCTGTCCGAGAGCTAGACGGGAGAACCCTGTGTGGCTGCCGAGTAAGAGCGGAACTGTCCGATGGTGAAAGGAGAAGTCGAAATCGAGGCCGGCTTTCTGGTTGGAGTCGTCGCTCTCGAAATGATTATCGGCGAAGGAGTCCTCCACCTCAACGCAGATCTCCTAGACGGAGAAGCTTCTCCCGTAGCCCGACCAGGTCCCTTTCCGGAGATAGGAGGGGAGAGGGATCACTATCTCGGGAGAGAAATGATAGGCCCTCTCGATCCTTCTCTAGGTCTCGGGAGCCGATCTAGTTCAAATGAAACGAAATAGAAGACCAGTTTCCAAGATGTACAGGAAATAACTTCCTTTGATAGGAGTATGTACAGAAAATTTAAGCGTAGTGCATTTAAAAAATTTTTTTAATGCTGTCATTTGTAATGTTTTGTGAGAATCTGTTGAATAAAGTTTTGATTACAAAAAAAACCCCAAAACCTGGAGGGTCTGGCTCTATCCACCGCCAGGTTTGGGACTCCAGGTGGCCTATCTCCCTACCCTACTGCCAATTCTCTGTTTCAGCTTTCTCAGGAAACCCTCTTTGGTGCCTCTGTTTCACCTGTGGCATAGTCAGTGCCTTCCGGCCTGGAGGATTGTCTTCTCACCTCCCGTCTTGTTCCTCCTCACCACCTCTTCCCCCAAACTGGGCTCTGCCTCTCGGTGTGAACTTGGACCCATAGCCAAGTCCTCTGGGCCTCAGCTTTCTCCTCTCAAGTGGGGAGAGCAGCATCGGCCACAGGGCATTATTGGGGGAGGCAGAGAAGACAATGTCAGGAGAGCACCCGGCTGTGCTCAGAGCAGTAAAATCTCGGGCGTTATTTCTGGCCCCAGCACCACCTTCCTCTCCACCAAGACAACTGAAGCAAGAGGTGCGAGCAGGATAACTCGGAACGGGCGGAGGCCTGACACGGTATCCCTGGGGAGGGGCTCCTGTTCTAACCAGTGACATGACAGTTTCCTGTCCCGTTTCCTGGCTGGAAAGAGATAACAGGAGAGGCCCTCACGTTTGGCTTTTGAGAAGAAACACCCAGAGGTTTTAAATGAACAGCGCTGGGGCTCATAGCCCAGAGTCGGACGCAGTTGGCCTGGGATGGGCGAGGCGTTGACAGAGGTTTGGAAAGTTGTAGAAGTTGGTGAGTTTGAGTAAGATGGGGAGGGGAAGAAGATCTTAATCCACAGAGCAGGGGCCCCTGGCTACTTATTCTACCCGATGGTCCTCTGTGGCCTCTTCCCGTGGTCACTGCAGGCTCCTCACAAACCCCAGTGGCAGGGGCAGGTGGATGGAGGAGGGGCATCTGTCTCTCCATGTTCCTTAGTCCCCATCTTTATTTTTAATTGAATTTATTGGGGCTAATAAAATCATATAGGTTTCAGGTGGACAGTTCTCTAATCCATCATTTGTATACTGTATTGTATGCTCACCACCCCACCTCCAGTCTCCTTCCATCACCATTTATCCCCACTCTACCCTCTACCTCTCCCACCCTCTTTCCTTCTGATAATCACCATACTGTTGTCTGTCTATGACTTAGTCCCCATCTTAAATACATCCTCATAGTTTTCTCGTAGAGACGCCGACATCCAAGGCCTGGTTTCTCAATCGGTACAGACTCTGAAATACCCTTTCCTGCAGATCTCACAGCCTTCAGTTTCTCACTTATATATACACAGATGTGATCCAAGCCACATTCCCTGAAACACATATTTACAAACATGTCGTCAAGAACTGTGAATGGTCACAGTGGTCGGCAAACTCATTAGTCAACAGAGCCAAATATCAACAGTACAATGATTGAAATTTCTTTTGAGAGCCAAATTTTTTAAACTTAAACTATATAGGTAGGTACATTGTTATTAACTTAATTAGGGTACTCCTAAGGCTTAGGAAGAGCCACACTCAAGGGGCCAAAGAGCCGCACGTGGCTCTTGAGCCGCAGTTTGCCGACCACGGGTCTAAGATATCCCCCTACTTGCAGGGTAAGGGTGAGCCTGCCGTAGTTTCTGTGTGGGAGGAGCCTAACCTTGACATGACTTAGTTCACTTTCTTTTATCCACTCATGAAAATTCTTTGGGCTCCTGCTGCGAGCCTGACCTGGGTATCATGCGATGGTACCCCCACTCTTCAGGAACCTACATACACCCACAGCAGAGAGATGGAAACTCAAATTGCCAGCTCCTTCCCTACCCCACACCTGCATGGCTACCTGATCACGCACCCAGACCTGTCCCCTTCCCTCAGCTCTTCCCCTTCAAAGGCGTGAAAATGTACTAGGACTGTGTGTTCCTGGCCAAAGTTCCGAGGCAGAGGTGAAATAGAGACGCGAAGAGTAGAGAATGGTGCTGAGTACCTTCAGTGTTTTGACGCTGCCCAGTCCCACCGCCCGGAGGAAACCAGCGCTGCTGTTTCTGTTTACTGTCTGGTGGTTAGCACCGCAGTGCCAAACGCGCTCAGACCTTGCTTTCATGGCTGGTTCACTGTGGGCGGTGCTTACTGACTTCCTGCCGTGAAAAGGGATCAATTTAGCACAGCGATTTTCAACCAGGGCGCTGCGAGCAGTTTTAAAACGTGTAACACCTGACTATTTAGCCAGGGGCACTGACCTCTTTTTCCTTAGCTTTCCAAATAAGAAAATGACAACGGCCAACACGACAAGAGCCATTGATGTGAATGAATAAAGATTATACTTTTTTGGGGGGGTCAGATTAGCAACAAATATTTTTTGGCGTGCTGCAGAATTGTAGTACTGAGTTTGTGTGCCGTGTGATGAAAAAGGTTGAATATCACTGATTTAGTAGTCTACTTCTTTCCCTCTCGGCATCCCAGTTCTTTCCTCGTTTTGTTTGTTTTTAGTTCTTCTATGAGTGATCCTTATCGCTTTAAATAATGTGCTTAAAACTTAATTCTCCATCAGCTTTGCCCAATGTATCCAGGCTGCTCGCTTTGTAGAGAGAAGAAAATGGTTACTGCCCCTCCACCTTTCTCTCCCTTGACCCCACGCGCACGCTCCCAGGAAAGGCCCATGTGAGGACACAGCGAGGAGATGGCGGCCGAGTGCAGCCGGGAAGAGGGCCCTCGCCAGGACTTGACTGTGCTGGCGCCCCGATCTCAGACTTCCAGCATCCAGACTGTAGGAAAAACTTCTGCTCCGTAAGCTCAGCCTGTGGTCTTTCCTAATGGCAGCCGAGCCAGACAGCACCCTAGTGGTTCTTTTCCCTACAACCCCATGGTGGGCAGCAGGTGGTAGAACTGGGAGGCACCAGGCCTGGGGAACAGCCTTCCCCACCTTGCCCAGCACGGGGTCTGCGAGGGCCGCTCACCTCCTCCCCACCAGCTGAGAGTGGGTGGGAAGGGCGGTCAGAAGAGGCTGCGGTGGTTCTCCCAGGCGTTTGCGATGGAATTGATGAGCAGCAGGTGGGGAGGGGGCTGCCGTGCACACTGACACCCCCACCTGGCAGTGTCCTGAAGGGGTAACGAGAATAGCGGTGTGGTTTTGGTGTTTATAAAACGCCGTGGCCTCTAGATGCTCACAGTGAGGCAGGCAGGAGAGAGATTATTCACGCACACCCATTTGACAGAGGAAACACTGAGATCCAGGAAGGGGAAGGGACTCATCTAAGGTCACACAGCAGAAAATACTGGGATTGAATGAGAGCCAGGCCTCCCAGCTCTTGCCCTTACCCCACCGCCTTCTGCAGGGCCCAGGGTGGCAGCCCCAGGGAGGGTAGCACAGGACGCTAATGTTCTGTCCCTTAACATCGAAGCTTCAAGAAGGGAGTGGTGTGATGGTGACAGAGAAGAAGAGAAAGAGGAGGCTGGAGCCCTAGGGCCGGGGCCAGTGTGGTGGGGCCTGGGAATGATGTTGAAGAGCAGGGCCCTCTTCAGCCCCCACAGGATAGGGCACGTTTGGGCTGCGGTTGAGGGAGGCAGAGAATCAGAGCAGCCGGAAGAGCCCACCCCACCTGGCAGCCAGGCCTCTCCAGGCTCCTCATGCTCTCCACGCACCCTGCTTCGTCACACCTCTGCTTTTGCCCAGGGTTCCTTGGTCTCTTACATCTCGGGGTCCTGCCAAGTGTCCCTCCTCTGGGTTGCGGCCCACCCTGTCCCCCGAGGTGCCCTCACGGTCCTGTGCTCTCCCCCCGCACCAGACCCCAGGAGGCAGACACCATGTCTGGCTTTTCCCGTCCCCAGCACCTGGCTCAGGGCCCGCACAGAGCAGGTACCCGATACACGTGTGGAGACTAAAGACACAAATGGACAAAATAAAGAGTAAATAAATGGGCCTCGTAACACGGGGCTTGACTACAGTAGGGCCCCAACAAGGGTTTATTGAAGCCAAGCGGAGAGGCACTGAAGGCTGATCTTTCACACACACACACATGAACATCCTTCAAGAGCACTCGGAACACTTTGAAGAACTTCTGCTTTGTCTAAATAGCCCTGCCCTGGGCACTAACCCCCCAACTCTCAAAATGCACACTCCCAAGGCCCCTGCCCACTTCCCTGCACCCCTCCCTCTCCCCTATGCGCAGCTCCGGGTAGAACCACTAGGACCATGATCCCTCCTCACCCCTGACAGACACTCAGCAGAACTAGGAGTTTTCTCAACTTCCCACATTGATTTCAAAAGACGCTGATCTTTGTCAGCTGCATTAATGACTCACAGCCCGGGTTGGGCCAGCCTTCCTAAAAATAGCCGAGAAGCCTCGGTGAAGAGAGAGATGAAGAGAGAAACTTCTACGGCATGTGCATCCCAATGGAGCCAGCCTGCCCTACCCAGGCTTCCCCGGCAACCCCCCACCCCTCCTCCACGGCCCGTTCCCGCCTGCTCTGAGCCCCAGAAGCCTGCATTAGCGGGTGCAAAGCCACCTCCAGGAGAGCCTTTAGATCCGATCCATGATAGATGGGGAAACTGAGACCCAGAGGGCGAAGGGCCAGAGGCTGAGGCCTCCTGGCTCCCAGCGAGCAGCTCTGCAGACTGCAGCCTCTGTGGTTAGCAGCCAGCTGGGGATGGGGAGAAGGGGCTTCCTCCTCATAGAGCCCCTGGCTGGGCTGGTCCCCTGGAATGAGCCCTGGTCTAATGGGGCTTCGGCCACACCACAGATCAGTAAAGAACTCCTGCAGGTAGACGGAGTTCACCAGAGATAGGTGAGGTAGCGGGAGCTTGCACAAGGGTTTATGCTCCTCAAGCAGGGAAGACTAGGAATGGCCCCCACGAAGGAGAGTGGTGGGTTACAGAGGCGAAAGAAGGGTCCTTGGAGCTTAGGAGAAAGAAAGGCAAAGAAAACGCTCATCGGGAAGGAGAGGGGAAAGGCTTGGGTATGCTCCAGAGAGAGAGAGAGAGCTTGCGTGTACGCTCGCGCAGCACCGGGGCCTTTGTCTCAAGGGCTTTTATCTGGTTTCCAAAGGCGAGGTTTTATGGGTGATCTCAGGGGGAGGCTCTCAATCGAATATTCATCAGCTTTTCCAGGTGTGTCTCCTCAGGGTTGTGGTTTCCACTGATTGGCCAGCTCCAGGGCAGGGATCATTAGTCCTTGCAGCTGGTCCTGATGTCTGCCATGGGGTCACCTGGGCTGGCCTCCTGCTTTTCCGGGCCTGGAGCTGAAACACAACTGAGGCCTAGATGTTAGCTCTAGTTTGACCAAAACTTTGTCTCTATGTCAACAGCCTTCTTCTTAAAAAAAAAAGTTTTTATTGATTTCAGAGAGGAAGGGAGAAGGAGAGATAGAAACGTTAACGATGAGAAAGAAACATTGATTGACTGTCTTCTACATGCCTCACACTGGGGATTGAGCCCGAATCCCAGGCCTGTGCCCTGACTGGGAATGGAACCGTGACCTCCTGGTTCATGGGTTGATGCTCAACAACTGAGCCACAGCAGCCGGGCTGTCGTGCCTTCTTCTTAAGGCAGGCAGCCCATTGCAGGGTGCACGGCCATGACCGGCCAGGCCCCCCTCTGCGGAGCCAACCCACGCCTGTGGCCTCAGCTGGCCCACTCTTCAGCCCTCGGTCCCCCTGGGGCTGCTGGCAACCAGGCCTGTCCCTCCTTTGATCCTGGACATCAGCCCTCGGTCCCCCTGGGGCTGCTGGCAACCAGGCCTGTCCCTCCTTTGATCCTGGACACCCTGCCACTTCATTCTTCCTCTAGTTCCAGAAATAGCCTTCCTCTTTGTGTGTGGAGAGCCATTTAATGGCTCTTTCACCGAGCGTGGCGGCAGGGAGGAGGCCTCTGTGGAGGCAGACCTTCCTCCGCGAGGCTTCGCCGAACTGGCCTCGCGCCATGCCTTCCTCTGGGCCTCAGACGAGTGGGCCCAGGCAGGTCTGGGTAAGTCAGAGGCTCTGAGAGTGGCGCTTCCACGGGCCTTCGAAGGTGCAGACACTGGTGCCCGCTGGGTGCAGAGGTGCTAGGCACGCTGGTCGGCTCGCATGGTATCAGCCCTTGCTAGCGGCAGGGACCAGGGGAACTGCAGGGAACTGAGGAGAGTGTCCCAGGGAGCCCTGTTGCAGTCAGCAGGTGTCCCTAACCTCTGTCCCCCAACCCCCTTGTTCTGTGGAGCTCCAGACCAGCACACTCCTGCCCTCTGGCCACTTCCAATAGCCCACAGGCACCAAACTCACATTCATTCAATCCTCTCAATGACATTATCTGGTGAGCACTGTTAGCCCATTTTATAGATGACAAAACTAAGACTTATTGTTGATGTCACTGGGAGAAAGCCACCTCCTTAAGCAGCAGTGCTGAGATCCAAACCCATGTGGGTGACCCCCGGGTTCCAGTCCTCTCCACAGGCCAAGCCACATCCCACTTAAGGTGCTCCTTCTGGAATAAGGGGCAGAAGTTGGGGGCACTCGGCTTTGCCTTCAACCTGATCCCGACAAGACTACCGGAGGCCAGGGGCCGCAGAGCCCCGTGGAGGGCAGCAGGGACACCAGCCTCCGCACCTCTGTCCCCACCCCACCCTCACCCCAGCTGGTCAGACAGTGGGGCCGAGGAAGGCAGAGCTGGCAGCCAGACAAAGGGGTCTGCATTCAGCAGCCACTTCCTCCTGCACAAAGCCCGGCCCCCACCCCCACAGCCACAAGGACCCCCAAAGAATGCTTGGAATGCCGTGGGGCTAGACAGCCTCCTGCAGACAAGGAGAGGCTGGCTTTGTGCCCAGTCTGCCAGGACGACTGACCCCCAGTTAGAAAGGTCACTCCCCGACCTATGACCCTACGCTTTCCCCCTGTCTCTGGGGGTGGCTGGGCTTCCCTCCTTGGGACCCCAAGTGTCCTTTTCATGCCAGGGGGACCTGGCCCCAAGTTTGCAGCAGCTTCAGGAAAGAGAAGAAGGAAGTCCCCACAGATAGAAGCTCACACTGATGGCCCCCGAAGGTTGAACTGTACCCTGAAGTCATGTCTTGGCTCCCCCCTCAGTGCGGAGGCTGCCGGGGTCCCTGGTGTCCCCCCTCAGTGCGGAGGCTGCCCGGGGTCCCTGGGGTCCCCCCCTCAGTGCGGAGGCTGCACAGGGTCCCTGGTGTCCCCCTCAGTTCGGAGGCTGCCTGGGGTCCCTGGGGTCCCCCCCTCAGTGCGGAGGCTGCACAGGTCCCCAGTGTTCCTTTGCACAGTCAGCCCCTAGGCAGTGGCAGGTCCAGTCCCCACCTCACCTGCTCCCCCAGGGCTGGGCTCGCTCAGGGCCAGAGCCTCCCTCTGGCCTCGCCTGCTGGGTGCCCCAGCTGTCCCAACATGCATGGGAGACAGACAGTGAGATGAAGCCTAAGGGAATCTTAGAAGGTGAGGCATGCTAGGGAAAGAGAAAGGTGGTGCTGGGGGTCGGGGAGAGGATTGTGATCTTAATCGCCAGGAGTTGGAAAGGGGGCCATTTGAGAGAAGACAAAGGAGAAAAGCCTTGTGGGGAAGAGCATTCCAGAACAAGGACGCAGGGTGAAGCCCTGCTTATCCAGGGCCCACAGGAAGGGCAGAGCCATCAAGGGGAGGCTCCAGGAGCGGAGGCCGGGAGGTGATGGGGCCTCAGTGCCCACGCTGGGGGAGACGGGTGCCCCGGGGGGTTTGAGCAGAGGAGCCTTGGGATCAGACTCTGGGGTTTTACAGGGGTCTCTGCTGCCCTGCAGACTAGACAAGGGGGAGGGAGGAAGCTGCAGTCACCTGGAAGGCCCAGGCCCAGCACCCGGCACACATCTCTGCCTGTCCCATGGCAGCCTGACCCCAGGCCGGGGCTAATAGTTGCAGGTGACACCCATTCCACGCTGTGCTGGGAGACCGACAGCACAGACACTGTGCTTCTCTCAAAGAGCCTCTTGCTGATGCGAAGACAGAGCAAGGTGGCCTCTCCCAGCTCTGAGCCCAGAGCGCAAGGATGAGACTCTCTGGGGACACACCACCCCTCTCTTCTTCTGGCTCGGTGCCTGCCTGCCTGCCTCGGCCCCCAAGAGGCCTTCCTGCTGCTCTGGCCTGTGACGTGAGCACCCAGCACCCTCCTCCAGGGCACAGGCGGAGCTGGGCCAGTGGTTGGTGTTAGGTCTGGTCAAATAAGCGAATCAATATCCCCTCCCCTGGGAGACTGACCTGTAGATCATTTCGCAACCGACATTCCCTTTCGCTTAGACCAGTGGTCGGCAAACTCATTAGTCAACAGAGCCAAATATCAACAGTACAACGATTGAAATTTCTTTTGAGAGCCAAATTTTTTAAACTTAAACTATATAGGTAGGTACATTGTTATTAACATAATTAGGGTCCTCCTAAGGCTTAGGAAGAGCCACACTCAAGAGGCCAAAGAGCCGCATGTGGCTCGAGAGCCACAGTTTGCCGACCACTGGCTTAGACCACATTCCATTTGCTAAGACCAGTCACTTTCCCCTCTGGACGTGCCCAGGATCCAGGCCGCCCAGAGAATTCCCCCCAAAAAAGCCCGCCTAGAGTCCTTTAAAACCTGGCTCCCCATCCCTGGGTGCTGGCGCCATTTTGGGGCTCAGCCCATCTGGTACCCACATGACCTAATAAATTTGATTCTTTCCCACGTTTGGCCTCGTGTGTTCTTCCCACGGCGACCCCAACAGTTGGGAGTCAGGAGAGTCCCAGGGGCCCGGGAGCTGGTGGTCAGGAGTGACACGGTCAGGGGTTCTTGGCAGACTTAGAGCCGGGCCCAGTCCCACCCGGCCCAGCCCAGCCTGGACCAAGGGAGGCGGCTGAATGAATGGACGTGAGAATGAGGGGGAAAGGGGGCCCATGTCCTCACGACCCCCAAAGCCAGAGAAACATTTCCAGCTTGCCTGTGACTCACTCCTCCTCAGCAGAAAACTTTGTTTTTTCCTTCAAAATCACAGACTTCCACTTTCAGACAATACCGTGTTCTCAGGAAGTGAACGTGTTTTGTTTTTCTGTGCAAGCTGTTGGCGGCGGTGTTTGTTTTAGAAACCTTCTACAGTGATGGGGTCTGCAGGCCATGCTGCCCTCACACTAAACTGAGGGGCCAGATTTGCCAAATAAGAGAACTGCTCCGGCCCTAGCCCATTTGGCTCAGTGGATAGAGCGTGGGCCTTCTGACCGCAGGGTCCTGGGTTTGATTCCAGTCAAGGACATGTACCTCAGTTGCAGGCTCCTTCCCGGTCTGGGCTCTGGTTGGGCTCGTGCAGGAAACAACCAATCAGTGTGTGTCTCTCACATCGATATTTCTCTCTGTCTTTTCCTCTCTCTTCCACTCTCTCTAAAAAATCAATGGAAAAATATTCTCAGGTGAGGATAAAAAAAAGAGTACAGCTCCATTTGAGTCTCAGATGGACAACTAATAATTGAGTATGTCTCATGCAGTATTTGGGACAAACGTAGAGTAAAATAGTTATTTATCTGCAGTTCAAGTTGAACCTGTATTTTACTTGGCCATCCTTCCCCTAAGTCCACCGATCATGTCACTCTTGGCCACTAGCCTCCAGGGGTCCCTGAGGCCTGTCCTGCTTCTGCTCACCCTAGAGAGGGTCCACTATTCTCCAGCCACTGGCCCAGCTCTGCCTGGGCCCCTAGAAGTGGGCAGTGGTGCCCTGAAGTCATAGGCCAGACTGGGGCTTTAGAAATCCACGAAGCCAAACCCAACATATCCCCTAACCTTGCCCCCAACCCCCATTTTCTCCTCACCGCTCCTTTCTTCCACATTCAGGAAAGACTGGCAGGAGGTGCTGTCCCCGCCGTTACAGCGTCCCTCCCTGGACTCAGGACCCTCCATCTGGTCTTTAAGAAGGAGTTCTGTCCTCGCCTCCACCC
Source organism: Myotis lucifugus (assembly GCF_000147115.1). NCBI lineage: Eukaryota > Metazoa > Chordata > Mammalia > Chiroptera > Vespertilionidae > Myotis > Myotis lucifugus. The sequence goes on along the minus strand of NW_005871142.1, from coordinate 2,961,141 downwards.
CCTGAGGGAGGCAAGCCAAGAGAGGGGCTGCCCAGCCCCCACCCCGAATCCCCACACCCCTGTACCCTGCCACAAAGTCCTCCAGGGCTGTTGACACCCAGAGCCTGCTCCCCTCACCAGCGCCTGCCTCCCAGGGCAGCTGTGGAATGGGGTTTTCTCCCGTCTTTCTGGCTCAGACACGAATCTGGAGTCCTGCTTCCATTGGAAAGCATTACATCATGACCCAAAGGCATGTGCTTGTCCAGCTCTATGGAGTCCTAGAGCTTGGGGGTCATTGACGCCGAGGCCTCGGCTTACTCCTCTGGAAAGGGGCTCTGGACACCTGCCCTCAGAGTGGCCCCGGGCAGGGAAAGATATGAAGAGGCTCCCATGGCCTCGGAGCTCCAGCTGGTGAGAGGGAGGTGGGACACGTCTCCTCTCCATGCGGTGTTCCAGGCTGAGAGAGCAGGGTGGGCTTCCCAGAGGAGGCAATGCCTTAACCGAGTCCCCAGAAGTTAGGAGGAATCTGCTGGGGCAGGAGAGGAGAAATGGTGTTTTGGAGCAGGGCTGGGTGGGCAAAGGCCTGGAGGCTTGGAAGCCAGCAGCTCTCTGAGGTAGAGGGGCGGGGAAGGAGGCCAGGAGGGCAGCAGGCACATCATGGAAAGCCTTGACTGGCAGCTGGGGGCTTAGAAAGGCCCAGGTTCTAGGGGCTGGGACCGTCTCCTTGACGCCCCCCCTCCCTCCCCCCCAAGCCCAGGCCTTGCATGTGGCAGGAGCTGAGCATTTGCTAAGTCATCTGGGGTCAGAACAAACAGGAATCTCTGCCCTTAACAAAGAGAAAGACAAAACTCAGGCCTGACTCCGGAGACAGCTGCTCCTCAGCCCTTCCTCAGGCTGCAGCCCCTTCTCCCTCTGTGTTTTTCCACCTCTGGGCCCAGGTCCCCTCCCCTCCATGGACGCCCAGACTCCTGGAGCCGGCCGCCTGTTCCCATCTCTTCCTGCTAAACACTCCCCACATTGTTGGCCTTTGTGTCCTTCTTCCTGTGCCTGGGCCCTTCCAACGTTACTGCCCTGGCTCTCTCAGGGGTCATTCGCCAAACTGGGACTGGCGCCACGGGGTGGGGAAAAAGAGAGTCCCTTGAGCCCCTAGGACTGAGAAGAAAAGACAGCAGACACCCCCCCACTTCCTCCTCCCCATCCCCCCAAGACTTGGCAGGACCCTCATTCTGGCGACAGGGACTCCCGCGACCATGCCCTGGGCCCATGCTCACCCGAACTTCATGAGGGCATCCTTCTCTGGAGCCAGCCTGAGTGCCCGGGGGCAGTGAGCCCTGCGATGTCCCTGGGTCCCCAGGCAAAGCCAGAGCCGACCTCAACAATAGCAAGTGTCACCTCATGAGCTTGGAGTGGAGCCTGCCACCCCCAGTGCCACTCCCAGGGACTGGGACAGAACACACATCACTAGGTGACATGGTCCCCCCTCCACGTCTCCTCCTCTGGCGGGCAGAGCGCCGAGGAGGACAGACCTGCAGACCTGCGACCCCTCACAGGCCCTGCGTGTCGGCTCTACTCTCCTTATTTCATCACCAAGGAGTCCAGGCTCAGCGGGGTCGTCCTCTAAAGTCCCAGAGCTGACAGCCGGGACTGGGACAGGGACTGGGACAGGGACTGGGCTCCTGCTTTCCCAGCCTGTGCTCTTCCCCCTCCGGGGCACTGGCTCCTTGAGGGGCAGCGTGGGCCCAGGAGAGGCCTGGGGGTCGTGGCACAGGCCTGGCTCTGCTGCGACTTCTTCTGAGGTTCCTGCCAGGCCCTTGCTGGCTTGGTGACCTCCTTCCAGCTCAGAACCGTGGTGGATTCAGGT
>NW_005871142.1:2927904-2959201 GCF_000147115.1 Myotis lucifugus | reverse complement strand
GGCCACTTCCTCTGAGAAGATTCTCTTCTTGACCAACTCTGTCAGGCTCCTCTGAATTCTGCTCAACCAGGCCCTGGCTTTTGGGCCTCCATGTTTCACTCTGCGTTGTCCAGTGTTAGCAAGAATCCCGCGTCCTTGCTGTCTGATCACTCTGGATATCTGATTGGGTTCCTCATCCCACAGGTGATGTGTGACCACCTTGGCTGCCTTCAGCAAGAATCCTGTTTGGTTTACCCAGAACCCCATTACTTCTGATGCTTTCCTCTTAGTAATTTTCCATCCACTCATTCCCCACCCCCCATTTCTTGGCTCTACATCCCCACTTTTCCTTGCATGCAGAGTTGAGCCCACTCTCACCCTACCCCATGGCAGTGGTCCCCATAATGATTGTGAAATCCCCCCGAATAAAGTCTGCCTGACTGTTCTTCAACAAGTATCATGAATACATTTCCCTTGAACATCTCTGTTCCCACCCAAATCCCCTCCCACTGCCCCGCCACCCATGACCCAGGCCACAGGGCTACAAAGACTCTGATTCAGGTCTTGAAATCATCGGCACCCTCCTCCACCCTGCGCCTGTGATTTAGAACTCCAAGTCTGTTACAAGGAGAGATGGTGAGAAAACCAAGGATCTTGTCCTCGAAGCGACCCCAGTTCTTATTTTGGTTCCATTATTTAGTAGCTATGAGATCTGGGTCAGGAAATAAACACTCTCTGAGCTTTACCTAGAGATGCAGAATTGTTATGACTCAATGAAATAACAAGGAAAAGTACCTAGAACATAGAAGGTCCTTCATAACTAGACCTGATTATTATAACCTCTGCTCCTTCCTCTTGTTTTCAGCAGGGAACTAGAGCCCCAGTCTGTACCCCCCAGAGGTCATGGGGCCTGCCCTGAGTCTGTGGGCAGGCAGGCACAGGTAGCCCTGCTCTAGGACTGTAGACCTGTGCCCCCCCCCCCCCGCCCGCCCCATTTCTAACTGCCTCCTGCCACACCTCCAAGGGAGCAGAGGTGCCGTGCAGCCTGGCACCCAGCACATCCATGACTCCCCAGTTCCCAGGGTCAGAGTCCACTGGTAGCCATCAAAACTTAGGGGAAGTAGTAGCAGAATAATGTCTCCCCACCAAATATCAGGCCTCAATCCCTGGAACCTATAAATATTACCATAGTAGGTTGAATTGTATCCCCAAATGATATGTCTGAGTCCCAACTCCTGGTACCTGTGACCTTATCTGGATGGCTTTGCAGATATAATTATGTTAAGGATCTCAACAAGAGGCCATCCTGCATTTGGGGGTCGGGGCTGTCCAATGACTGGTGTCCTTATAAGAGAAAGGGTGAGATCTGACACATACGGGGAGAAGGCCATGTGGAAATAAAGGCAGAGATTGGAGTGATGTGGCCACAAGCCATGGAATGCTGGCAGTCATCAGAAGCTAGAGGAGGAAAGGAACAGATTCTCTCCCAGAGCCTCCGGAGTGAGCGCATCCCTGGCGATGCCTTGATTTCAACCTAGTGAAACTAATTTGGGAATCTGGCCTTCAGAACTGTGAGAGAATAAACTTCTGTTGTTGTCAACCACCAGGCGTATGGCTATTCCAGTCCTAAGAAACAAATACAGGTGTGGCGGGCTGGGTCGCCAGCAGAGCCCTCTCCTCAGGGGCTTATCCTCATTCAGGGTTGTCTCACCAGGTCAGCATCCTGGCCAGCCCTCACCCACTTCCCTCAACTCCCAAGCCCCACAGAAAGTTGGTCTCGCCACTAAGCCTCTTCCCACAGAGTTGGGCTCATGGTGTGGGGTGTGTAGGTGGACATGCAGGCACCTCTCTCCAACCCCAGTTCCTGGGGTTTCATATGAACCTGGGTGATCAGGCCCAGTTCCTGGGGTTTCATATGAACCTGGGTGATGCCACCTGGGACCTGGGCAAGTGCTGCCAGCTCGTGCCCCTGGTTTCTGCCAGCCTGGGGTCCAGGAGCCAGGCCTTGGGATCCTGAGGAAGGGAGGCCCAGGGTATCCGGAAACCTGTCTGGCCTTTCCCAACCTCATCCTTCCCACAGAAGAACCCCTCTCCTCTTCAACCTTGCGATGCCCTACCCCACCCTCGGGGTCTGGGGTCTCTCTCTGAGGTGTGCTTTGTAACCCGTTTTTCCCAGGAAAACCCCAAACCCTGGACTCATGCTATTTAATCCCGAGACCCACACCAGCTGGCAGGTTTTGAGTCACCATTTCTGTAGACGGGAAACCTGAGATTCAGAGCTTCCCCAAACGGGACCAGGGCGGACCAGCAGTTCTAAAGGAGCCACTGGCTCCCAGCCTTTGCTTGTGGAGGCTGCACCAAGTCCACAATACCCAGGGGGTAGCTCAGTAAGGAGCGAACGGCTTCCCCTTCCTGTCCAGCGATTGGCTAGGTTGTTTGCTTTCTTCTGGTCTGCAGGGAACAAAAACAAGTCATTTTCCCTTAAAAATAACACATAGCAAAACCTCCAGTCAGAGCCAGTAACTCATGTTTCTCAGGGGACACAGCACTTTGACCCCCTTGAGGCGAGGAGAGCTGAGGGCGTGGCTGTACCGCACGCTTTCACGGGGACAGAGGTGAGCAGGGAGACCCATGTCAGACATGAAAGCACGTGGCTGTGAAGGCCACGGAGAATGCCCTCCAAAACCCAGGGACACGCCGTGTTCACTGATGAGCTGTGCTTCTGTCTGTGCTCACACTCTCCGGACTTCTGCGTGCCCTGCCGCGAGGCCACCGGCCAGACGGACCTGCAACCACACACAGCTTTTCGGTACCAGCTGTGTCTTGTGAGACTCAAGCAAGTCCGTTAGAATGCCACTGCTAAATGGCCATAATCAGAAATCAAAGCAGACGCTCCTAGCTAGCTAGCAGTGAGCTTTGGAAATAGATGAGCCCACAAAAATCACAATTCAGGAGTTCAGCAACTTTTCTTTTGCGGCTAAAAATATCCGCCTGTGGAAATCTCGCGGCGTGGGAGGAGATGGAGTCAATTGCTGAGGATCTCCAAGCGGCTTGTCCGAGCTACCTTCTCCCTCCCACCGCTGCAAAGGGCCCCAGGCTTGGCGAGCAGGGCTGAGTTGGCCTTGGCGAGGGAACGTGGGAGACCTCGATCTCAGGCCCCAAAGGGCCAGGGCATCAGCAGCGGATAGGCGTGCCGCGTGGCTGGGGAAATGTGTGGCTGTAGACGGGGAACATGGCCAGCCTGGGCCGATGGCAGGACCAGGGCCCGCCCGGCCCCTTCCTGGCACCTGGCCTTTGAGCGCCAGCACTCAAGGCAGCTGCGCTGGGCAAGGCTGGCCCCCTGGCCCCCTCACAAGCGAGTCTGCTTCCTTCCCCGGCTGATTCCGCCCTGGGAAGCACAAGGGAACCAGACAAGACCGTCCCTGCTCATCCTGCCCTTGGATGGGTCCAGCTGGTCCCATCACGCTGGACTGGAGAGAAGCCAGAGTACTGGGTTCGAGTCCCGACTTTGGTGTTTATGAACGCGGGCACCCACCCGGTGGAAGTCAGGGGCCTCTTGGAACCTCAGTCCCCTCATCTCTGCACCGGGATGTGACTGTTGACCTTGTTTGGGTTTTGCTGGGATGAAATGAGAACATGGAGGGGGAGGTGGTTGTTATTACTGGCAGAAAAAGAGCCATTTCCCTGCTCCGTAATGTGGAAAATGGAAGCGTCTGGATGCCTAAGGACAAAGGCCCACCAGCCCTTTCCGCACCACCTCCTCACTCCCGCATTGTTGGCAGTGTGTTTTGCTTTCTCTGGAACTTCCAGAACAATGGGTTCTGGGGGCTGGTTCTGTAGCTATTCACAGCCCCAAAGGATGCGTGGGCTGAGGGTAGGGGGCCTGGAGGGCTGTTTACCTGGCCCAGTCCTGCTGCCCCAGAGGCCACGCTGGGCAGGAAGCACAGGGACGCACAGTGTCAGTCCAGTGTCAGCCCCCAGCGGGTCTCCAGCTCAAAGCCTTTGGGGCTTATTTTAACCCAGCAGCTGACACGGTCAGGAGAGGCCAGAAGTGCCTCCTCCTCCAGCTCTGCGCTCCAAGTCCCTGAAGTCGCCATCTGCCCTCGACACACAGGCCCGAGCTGCAGGCCCCCCTGCTCCCCAGCCACACTGCTCACACCTCAAAGGTAGTGAGCCCCTCTCCTAGCATCCCTGGAGCCCACAGCTCCAGGCGAGGGCAGGGCGCCGGGGAGGGAGCCTCCTCCCTCCTCTGCTCTCTAGGCTCAGGTATTGACTCGGGGCCTCAGAGCATCTTTATTCCCAAGCCTGGTGCCCATGGGCCTGGCTCTGCCACAGAGGCCCCTGGTCCATGCCTCCTCAATTGTGTCTGTGCCACCGCCTGCCTCAGCCGCCACCCCCCTCCCTCCGAGGACAGGAACAGCTGAGGAATTAACTTAAAGTGTGAGTGACTGTTAGGCCCCATGCCTGCGCTCATTAAAAGATAACTGCTTGCCCTAGAACAGTGGTTCTCCACCTTGGCTGCACATTAGAATCACCTGGGAATCCTTTTAAAATCCTGATTTCTGGGCCTCATCCTCCGGAAATTCTGTTTCTTTGTTACTAATGTTGTGGCCCCACCCCATCACAAAGAAACAGAATTTCCGGAGGATGAGGCCCAGAAATCAGGATTTTCAAAAGATTCCCAGGTGATTCTAACGTGCAGCCCAGGTTGAGAACCCCTGGCCTAGAAGTTTCTGACAGGTTACTTGAGAGGGCTCCCATATCCATCCCATCCCATCTTTCTCTAGCCAGTCTTTTCTCTCTCGATCTTTGCTCATGTTCTTCTCTCCATTCAGATGCTGCCTGTTCCCCCTATTCTCTTGTTCTCAAAGACCAGCCAGAATCCCACCTCCTCCAAGAAGCCTTCCCTGCCCAGACCCTCCGGCCACTGGAGTCACAGTCCAGGCACACCGTTCTCTCTGGTCTCCCCCCTGGCCTGGGACCTCCCTGAAGAGAGGGCCTGGTCCTACAGCCTCTGACACTTTCTGGCCATATGACCTTCTCCCTAAAGCGGGGACAGTGTGCCCTACCCCACAATGTTGTGAAATGCCGGGCACAGAGCAGGTGCCAACAAGCATTGCTGCCGCTGATACTCTGCAGGGCAGGAGGCCTTAAACGGTGCCTTCCGTGGGAGCCCGAGGCACGCACCACAACAAGGGATTTTTCACTTCCCAACAGAAATGGAAACTGATCCGGTCACACAGAGGGTGTGCACTGTTTTTGGGTCTTTTCTGCGTTCTGGGAAGCAGAACTTTTACGAGAGGGAAAACGCGGCTGAAGTTTCTGTTTCTGTTCTGTTGTCGAAGCAGTTGTTTTCGAAAAACCAAGACACCCAGTCATATCCTTTGGTTCAGCGGAACACGAACAATGGGGTCAGAATTCCCACTAATGAACTTCTTCCCATGGGATGTCCAGGGCGGGTGTTCCTGGGAATTCCCTGCACTCGCTTGCTGGGGGTCTCCAGTCCCTGGACAGCCTCTTCGCCTGAAGGTCTAGCTTCAGACGTGACCACGCCAGAGGAAGCCAGGCCTGTGGTGGGCAGTTAGACGGACATGAGCCGAGCAAGGACCATGGGCCAGGAACCGGTCACCAGGGTGGAAAGCCCCCGGGGGCCTAGCAAAGGACAACTGTAGGGTGGGACCTCGTCCCCAGGGAGACCTCTCCTCCCCCAGCACATCGCTGGTCATGCGGTGTGGACTCCTGACTTTCCTCCCTAGAGATAACATCTAGGCCTCAGTTGTATTTCAGCTCCAGGCCCCAGAAAAGCAACAAAACCAGGCAAGCGACCCCACGGCTGACCTCGGGACCAGCTGCATTGAATAATGACCCCTTGCCCTGACGCCGACCAATTAATCAGTGGAGACCCCTAGACCCTGAAAGACTACACCTGGAAAGCTTGGGAATATTCTATTGAGACCTTCCCCTGGGGCCTCCCCTACACTCTCCACCCTTAAAACCCTTAGGATTGTGTGGCGAAGAAAGCTGCACTTGGGGACTGTCGGCCTGACTGCTCCTGGGCCGGCTAGCAGGCTGGGGCGGCAGGGAGGCTGGGAGGTTCCAGCGTAGAGAGGATCAGAGCCGGCATTTGGGCCCTGGCCCTTGCAGTGAGGTGTGTGTGTGTGTGTCTGTGTGTGTGGACTTACAGACTCCAACTAGGCTGAGGCCAAGACGGGAACAGGGACGTCAGCAAGGGGAGCATGTCTGGTGCAGGAGAGGACAAGAATCTGGTGATGGGCGCCTGACATAATCCCACGTATTTCTCATCTGCATGGACGCCGAAGTACGTGCACCTGTGGCCCTAAGGGGGCAACGGAGTGACCACGGCTCGCTCACTCACTCACAGTCCGGAGCACAGACTCGCACACGGGGGCCCGCACGGCGATAAGTGCTGGGGAAAGGGCAGGAAGCAGTGTTCAGCGCTCGTTGTGTGCCCAGCTTCCCAAAGCAAGAGCTGCTGAGCTGGGTTTGCAGGGCGAGGAGGGGTGCGCCACGGCGGCTGACTGAGACACGGGGCGGCCCAGGGCAGGCTGAGGATACGGGGCTCTTGGGAGATGAAGAATTGGGGGGGACTATACATTGATACTCTTCTAATATTGGTTCACTACATAGGTTCAGGGTTGAGGCTGAGAGCAGAGTGGGAAGAAGGTAGGAAAGGAGGAGTCTTTCTGTCGACCCACCCTAGCCCCACACTCAGAAAGACCAGAGTTCTGCAGGCCCAGGCTACTTGGAAAGCTCCCCAACCATCTCTGGGGCCAGCGAGATTCCTGTGGGTCTCCCCTGCAGCCCAAGATCTCCTTGGAACCTTAGTATGCTCCCTAAGAGAAGCCCTAGTCCGTGCGGTCTTCCCATCTCCCTGCATATCCTGTGAGATGTCAGGGACTTGATACAGCTGCACCGTGGGCAGAGGGCGCAGGGGGAAGGAAGACCCTCCAGGCCCAAGGAGGGTGCTTCTCTGTGGCTGGCGGGGAGACTGGCAGGTAGAGCCGGGCAGCAGGTGGAGACAAGCAGGGCCCAGGTGGACCGAGGCCTTTCTGCAAAGCTGAAATGACTGTGTTTTTGAACCTCAGGCTAGGTCACATGCTTAGAGCAACCACCCACGCAGGCGGAGGAGGCCGTGTGAGAGGAACGGACCAATCAACAGCTCCCAGCAATGGGGCCAGTGGGCGGGTCTTCTGGAGCCTGTGGACCGCAGGTGAGTAACACAGGTGCTGGCCATGTCAGAACCACCTGAAAGACATTTCCAGGCCCTGCCCCAACGTGGGCTCTTTCTCCCAACCTCTCCAGTGTGACTCTTTTAAGTAATTATTTTTCCTTAATATATATATACTTTTTATTGATTTCAGAGAAGAAGGGAGTAGGAGAGAAAGATAGGAACATCGATGATGAGAGAGAATCATTGATCGGCTGCCTCCTGCATGGCCCCCACTGGGGATCGAGCCTGCAACCCAAGCATGTGTCCTGACCAGGAATTGAACCATGACCTCCTGGGTCATAGGTCGATGCTCAACCACTGAGCCAGGGTGGCTGGGCTCCAGTGTGACTCTTCGATTCCTTCACAGTTGGGTGTTTTGTGGTGGGGGCTGACCATGAACTCATAAAAGCCAGGTAACATGTCCAGTTTCTGACGATGATCCACCAGGCTGGGCACCTCTGGAACAGTCAGCGCTGCGTCATTTCTCCCAAGGGCACCTGCTGATCGCTGGCGTGGGGCACAGGAAGAAGGCTCAGGGCAGTGCTCCTGAATCTTGTGGTGGAGGGTGGAGGTGGGGTGGCGGCCTGTGGGGAAGGCTTCCCTTGCCCTGAGGCCTGCAGCTGCCCCAGGGTTGGCCGGGTACAGTGTGTGCAGGAGGCGGGGCGGGTACAGTCAATGTGGGAGGGGCCTTGTCTCAGTGGTTTCTGGGCCCGAGCCCTGGGCTCCTCTCAGCTGTGCCCAGGGCCCCGAGAGCCTGGACTTTTCCTGCTACAGTGTTTCTCTTGCCGCTGTCCTCTGAGCCATCGCTCACCATGGTAACCATCCCGCCATGAACCCCAGCAGGAGGTGGCAGTGACACCACTCAGGGCCTCAGACTGACAGGTGGTTCTTAGCCCTGAGGTTCTGGCAGGCGGCCCATCCCATCACCTGCATCCGGGGGACAGGTGGGCATCCCCAAGGAACATGTTCAGGCCATGAGCCAGTGGGAGGTGAACCAGAATAGAAGCCCAACAAGGAGCATCTTCAACGCTCCGGGGGAATGGAGAGGAGAGAGGAGACTACGGCTACTGAGGGCCGGCCACACAGAGGCACCTGCCTATGGACACTCAACAGCCATGGTCAGACCACCATCCCATTTTATAGAGGAGGAAAGTGAGGCTCAGAAAGGTAAAGTCCTTGCTCAAGGCCTCAGTTAGTGAGTGTGTGGCTGTGTGCCTGGAGCCATGATCCGTACCAACCAGTGGGGGCACTTTGATCCAACAGCAGTAACAGCCATGTCCCAGTTCCCAGGACTGAGATGGCCTGGGCACCGCGTGGCTTTCTGTTACTGAAATTCCTGCTGAATGCGGCCAAGTGGAAAGTCCAGCCCTTGTACCCTCCCAGGCCTCCCAGGCTAAGCCAGGCTTGGCGGCCACCCCAGCCCTCGGCTTCCTGCCAGTCCCAGGTTGGTTCCCCTTAGGGACCTCCTCACGCCCTTGTTTGGGGCTCCTCGCGAGCGCAGGGAACTCCACCGGACACAGCTGAGGCTGGGCGGCCGCCACACGTGCTGAGCCCGGAGAGAACGAAACGGGGCTTTCCCTGGGCTCCGTGAGCACCGGGTCTTGGCTCTCTCTGCCCAGCACTCGCCGCCCACCTCCAGGAATTCCCTCAAGGTCAGGGGACCTGGACTCTGGGCCATGAGTGGGCGGCCAGCTTCCCGGGACTGTCCAGTGACAGGGCTTCCCCAGGACAGCCGGTGAGATCATCCGCCTTTTCAGGCTGAGCTGAGATCCTGGCCTCCACGGCAGGCTCGGGAGATATCCTGCCTGACTCATCGGTGGGCCACGGACCAGGGCTTCCGCCGCGGGAGACACCAGACAGAGGGGGCCATTGTTTGCCCGGAAGCCTCGCGGGCACTGCAGGCTCAATAGGGTCACTTGTGTCCCCCCGCCCCGCCCCCGCTTCTCCATAAGCATAGCCCTTCTGGGAAGAGGGGGGTCCACCAGGCCTGGGTCCCTGCAAGGGGAGAAAAATCAATATCCAGCCCCCTTCCTCCCCCCGCTCCAAGTCCCCTAAGAATACCCCTGACATGGGACCAGGCCAGGTCCGGGAGGCAGCAGACATCCTCTCTCCCTCCTGGCTAAAAACAAAAAATCAAGTAAAAGGGTTGTGGATCAACAGGCAGAGAGACAGCTCGGATCTGCTTCTACCATCATCTCTACAGACCCTTATCCATGTAGGAACACCAAGCTCTCCACCTGTGAGGACACACACCCACAGGGGGGCGGGGGGGGGGAGCGGCAGATAGGAGGGAAGGGCTGAGCATCTGCCCCTGGGTTTGGACCAAGCTGGGGGCCCTTGGACCCCTCAAGGGGAAAAGAGCAAAAATCCGTTTTGGAGAGGAATCAAAGACAAGGGAGAGAATTCACAGAAAGGAAGACCTGGATGACTAACGAGCTCATGAGAAGGTTGTCCACCTCCCCAGGAGTCAGAGATGCCGATGAAGCCAAGGAGACACTATGTTACACCCGGGAGGTCTGCAAAAAGGACCGAGATGGGTACTATCAAGGGCTGCCCAGGATGTGGGGTGAGGGCGCCCTCGGGAGCGCTGGTGGGAGGAGACCAGCAGGCACGCAATGGGTAAGCAGGCGGGTTTTACTGAAAATCATCACGCAAGTTCAGTGTGCACGGACAGGTGCAGGGAAGCCACTCCAGCCGAGCTCCCCCCCCCCCGCCCCCCGGGGCCTGGACCAGGCCCCAGGATACCACCGCGGGGGACCCATCCCCAAGTGAGTGGCAGGCAGGCACTCCTGGCGACACCCCTCTCCAGCTCGCAGGCTTCTTTTTTAAAAAAATATTTTTTAAATATTTTTATTGATTTCAGAAAAAAACGGAGAGGAAGAGAGAGAGAAACATCAATGAGAGAGAAAATCATCAATTGGCTGCCTCCTGCACATCCTCCACTGGGGACGAGCCCACAACCTGGGCATGTGCCCTGACCGGGAATCGAACTGCGACCTCTTGGTTCATAGGTCGATGCTCAACCACTGAGCCACGCCGGGCGGGCTAGCAGGCTTTCTTCAGCAAAACCTGGAAACCAGGCCCCCGTGAGGGCCCTCAGCCCAGGCCAGCTCTGGCCTCCCGGCCCGGAGCCCACACGGCCCAGCTGCTGGCTGCGGAGCTATGGGGGGTTAGAATCAGGGCTCTGACCCTGAAGAAGGCAACAGCCCCCACTCACTTTCCAAGCTCCAGCCCGACATCCGACCCTTCCGCCTCACTGCTGGACTCGTTTCCCATGTAACAAATTACTACCCAATCAGCCGCTTGAAACATCACCCCGTTGTCATCTCGGTTTCCCTGGGTCAGGAGTCGGGGCACAGCTTAGCTGGGCCCTTTCTCAGGGCCACACAAGACTGTAATCAGGTGTGAGCTGGGCAGTGTGCTTCTCTGGAGGCTCAAGTGGGGAAGATCTGCCGCCAAGGTCATGAGTTTCCTTGCGGCAGTATGCCCAGGCCTCCTTCTGTCTGTCAGCTGAAGGCCGCCCCCAGGCCTTAGAGCCACTGGGGTTCCTGACCGGGCATCCTCCATACAGCTGTTCACTCCATCCAGCCAGCAGGAAGGCTCTCAACCAGGACGGGCCCCATCCCTGCTGGAAGGCTTTCACCTGATGAAACCCAGCCCAGACAGTCTCTGCTTTGATGAACTCAAAATCAGCTGATTCAGGATCTTCATGACACCTGCAAGATCCCGTCACTTTGGCCATCGTCGCCAGCCAGGAGCAAGTCGAAGGCCCGCTCACACCCAAGGAGAGGGAATTATACTGAACACAGGGCAGGGGTCATGGGGCCACCCTAGGGTCTGCCCACTACACCGACCGCCTTCCTGAAGGACAAGGCCCCCAGTCTGCTGAAAGGAGACGAACCCTCAGGCAGCACAGAACAGCCTGGGAGACACCACCTTCCCAGGGCAGGGTGGGAGAGGGCAGGGCGCTGAGCCTCCCAGGCGGGGCTGAGTGTGGAGGAGGCTAGGAGAGAGGAGTGGGAGGTCCTGGGGGGAGGCCTGGCCTCTCAGGCAGTGAGGAAAGGGCGAGGGCAGCAGTGAGCTCTGTGGGTACCATGGGTACCACTCAATTTCTCCAGGTCCAGCTGAGAGGGCACAGAGAGAGGCCCTCTTCCCTCCCGTGTCAGCCCCTTGCATCAGAGCCTCTTCCTCTGCCCCCACCATCCTTGCCTCCCACTCCCTCTCCACTTGGCTTTCACAGGCACCTAAGAGGTCAGCTCAGGGGCAGCTGGGAGGCCGCTGTACAGTCGGCTCAGAGACAGTGGGAGGATTGTCGCTGGGCAGACGTGACCTCACCCTGCCGGGCTCAGCTCATCCTGCTCCAGGGAGGAACACTGTCCACCAGGAACAAGCACCCACTATGCTGGGGTCAGACCCGGCAGGGACCCTCGCAGCAGGGTCAGAACCTCTGGCGCCTGGGCCCCGTCCTGGGGGCCCACGCTCCTGGCCTCCATGCCCTGCTGAGGGACAAGGTACCAAGACGTGGTGGCCCCGCAGGCTAGAGCCCGCGGATGTGCGTCTCCTGCCCAGCTGCCTGCCGCCCCCAGGTCTTGAGTACTTCTGTCAGTCCTGTCCCTTGACCACTTTTGATCCCTTCGTACCTGCCAAGCTGTGAGCTGGAATTGGGGGCTGTTGGGGTACCTGCCTGCTCTGACCGGGCCGAGGAGGAGTCCCAACCCTGTGAAATTCACCAGACTCTGAACTCGGGACTGTGGGCCTGTCTCAATGGCCCTCTCATTCTGGCCTCTGTGCCTGTCTGTCTAACCTGAGAGCTCCCAGGACCAGCTCTTGCACTCAGATCTCAGACCCTCGGTCACCCCCAGGTTCTGCTCACACCCTAAGCAAGGTAGGAGTCTAGGGAAAGGCATATGCCATAGAAGCAGGGGGAGAGCGCTGACACGGATGTCCCCTCGGTGCTGTGCTGAGCAGGCTCTCTCACCACCCAGGCCTTGGCACAGGTCAATCTGCTGCACTTGGCCTTCATATGCAAATCACAGACTACCTTTAGCTCACTTACTTGGGAAAAGTCGTTAACAGAAGGATACTGGGCGGCTCACTGGGTTATCAGGAAGGCTGGAGAACCGGGCTGGGAACAGGCAGGGACCAGGGAGGGGGCACAGCTGGATCTCAGTGGGGACAGCGTGCTAGGACCTGCCACCCCTGGACAGACTCTGCTGGATTCTCAGTCCTTGCAGCCTTGCAGGTTCGAAGACCCAGGGAAAAGGCCCGATTGGTCAAGGGTAAGTCCCAGACATCACTCTGGCCGAGGAGGGAGGCGGGGACAGCAGCCCCACATCACCTTCCAGGGTGGGAGGAGGGAGTCACCTTCTTTGGGAGCCCTCTAGCAGAGGGAAGGTGTGGCCACCACACTCAGTGAGCTCCCCTTGTCCTGCCCATCCTGGCAGGCGGGGGCCAGCGCTGCCAGTGCACACCCGGCCCTGCAGGGCGGTCAAGGTCCCTCTGTCCTGTCTGAGGGAGGCAGGAAGGCAGGCGCTCTTTGCATCCAGCCAGCACACTGTTCCATATATGGTGATGGCCAGTGACTGCAGCTAGTCCCAGATCTGGGCCCCCCACCAAGCTGCCCAGGCCATGCTTCAGGCCAAAGGTCCCGTGTCTCTTACCTGTGTTCCCTTACTTGAGATTCCTGCCTCTTGCCATATTTGGTACCTGCTCACACACTTAGGCTTAACTAAGTGGGTGTGTGTGTTTTTTTTGCTCCTTGAGCAAATGGCCACCCTCACAGCCATCGAATGGGGGCTTCTTCTGTGACTTGAAGAGATTCCCTATTCAAGTGCTTGGCGGCACTGAACAAGGACAGAGCTGTGTCCCCGGAGAATCCCTGGCTAGGCTGGGCCGGGTGGGGGGTGAAGAACCCGAGCAGCAGCCTCCCCGGCGGCCCCCCTGAAAGCAGCCAGGCCCTGCAGGGCTGTGCTGGGAGGCAGGAGACACAGCTCTCTGGGGCCCCATCCAGGGGCGTATCCTCTCTCCACTGCTCGGGGAACGGGCCAGGGAACCATGGCCTGTCCCCTCACAGTTCTGCTTCTGGCCTCTGGCCATGCTGCCTGCTCCAGCGATGTGAGCACCGGACCTGAGATGGGTCCCTGAGCACCCCCCCACCCCCCACCCCCCTCACACACACCCCATAAGGCTCTGGGGGTCTGAAGAGGAGCAGAGCCCAGAGGCTGCAGCTGTAAGAGGTTCCCTCAGAGCCAGTCCAGACCCCGACACAGCGGGTAACAGCCTTTCCAGGGCTGCCCACCTTCCAAGGAGGAATTTGCCCCCCAGAGAGGGGATCCGATTGCACATTCCTGAGGCCTGAGTCACTGAGTTCCGGCTCTGGCTGTAGGAATGTGTTTATGCTAACAGAGCGGAGGGAGGCTCAGGGCCTCCGAGGGTCTGCGCACACCACACTTTTGTTCCCTGTATCCGGAGAGAGGAGGGGCCCTCAAGGATGAGGGGACGAGGCTGTGACCTCTGGAATAACTGGGATGCTGTTCTGCAGGGGCCCCGAGGACCACGGAGGGGAGGCCAGAACTGAAGGCTGTGCTTGGGCCAGAGCTGGCGTTAACCTTCTCCCGTGGGACAGAGTGGAGAGGGGCTAGTACAAGTGGGCCTTCCCCTTGGGTGCCCTGGGGAAAGGGACTTGCTCCCTCACCACCTCCTCCCACCAAGGACAGCCTTCCAGAGGGTCTGAGGGCTTGCGAGGCTCCCCCTGCCCCTGGCTCTGCCCTGAGTTGAAGCTGTTGAATCCTAGCCCCCCACCCCACCCCACCCCACCCTGTCCAGGGCTCTGTTGAGAAGTGGATGCTTCTTTTCTGTCTCCAGCATGGGCCACCCAGCTGGGAAGCGAGTCCACACGCTCCAGTGACACCAGCTACGACCACCGAGAGCATGTTCGGCGTCGGTCACCGCGCTAAGCCCTTCCTTCACACAGGGTGACCATGTGTCCTGGTTCGCTTGGAAGATTGCTGGACAATTACTAATAGCACCTTCTTTCATTCTCGAAGTTGCCTAGTGTGGAAGTTAACTATATATTCACCCTAACTTTATAGATATTATTTTACTCAATCCCCTCAATGCCCCCCAAGAGGGGCACTGCTAGGAGCCCCATTGTATGACCCAGAAATTAAGGCTTAGAGAAGAGAGGTCACTGGCCCAAGGTCATACAGTTAGAAGTGGCAGATCCGGAAACATAAGAACTCGGCTCTCGACTTCAAAGCCTCCTTGCTTAGCCACAACATCAGATTTCCTCTCCTAAAATCCTTTGATGCTTTGAAGGCTGAGAATCTAGTATCTCCAAATAGTAGAAAAACAACAATTAAAGTCCTGGAGTTATCTTGGCTCCCTTCCCAGGCCCCACATTGGCCATCTCTGCCTTGCTATTCCCTTTCCGAGAGATCGCGTGACAAACCTGGTTGGCTCATTGCCAACGGCAGCATCACTATCATCAGATGAACGAGCCGCATTGTGCCGACGGGGTGCCAGGCATTGTACAAGGTACGACCATCTAATCTGCACACCAACCCTACAAGTTGGGTGTTGGTCCTCTTTCCAAAGAAAGGAAGCGCCCCAAGTTCAAACAAGGAGGAGGCAGAGCTGGACTAGAACTCGGGGTCCCAGTGAATTCCCCATGGCGCGCCATCTTGGTGCATTGGCTATGGAAACTCAGGATGGGTTGCTGTTGGGGCTACAAGGGAATGGGGTTCTAATGGGTCCATGGTAGAGTTGGGAATGGCTAAATCAGGTGTATGGACCCGCAAACCCACAAGGCCACCAGGCAATCTGGCTACCAAGGAGCCAGGATTGTCTTGCTCAGGGGGAGTTGGCCTGAGGCCCATCCACAGATGACCTTCACTTGCTGATGCCTCATTTAAGAGCTTTTCTGATGGCGTTTTCATTTCTTTGGTGGGAAAGATCAGATGTCTCTCGGAACAGAGCACGGCCACCTTGAAGGTAGACAACAGCCATTACTGGAGCCCAAACCTCCCCACACCAATGTCTTACCCAGCGACCATCCCACCGACAGCCTCTTCCAGCCCAGCACGCTGGCCTCGAGGGAGGACATATGAGCAAGCATGTTCCAGATGTTCCAGGGAAAACGGGACTTGGGAAAAGGATGTTTGTTCAAAATTTACCAAAAATAGAGAACCGAGAAGAGGAAGATGCAACCTCTTGACCCATTTTAAAGGCTATTTTCCAGGAGCAGACAATGTCACCAAAGGAGAGGCCAGTGGCTTTGACCATATGAAAATACAAAGCTTCGGTACATTAAAAACCACCAAAAACAAAAATAGAAGTAACTAACCCGCTAGTAAAACACACAAGCCACACATACCACAATGGCAACGTATAGAGAGCCCATACCATGCTTTTAAAATAACCCATCAAAACCTTGTTAGATAAACAGGTAAAGAAAGCAGATAACTGGCCCAAAAGTTTTTAAATGGTTTAATAATTATGAACACTTTTGTTTCATTGATGACCATATTGTTGTAGGCGGTGAGAACAGTACCAGGTGTCTGACCGGTGGGGCCAGACCGGACCTGGGTTCAGCAACCTCGGTACTTGAGTTGAGTCAGAGCCAAGACTCAAACTATTTCAGCTCCAGCCCCAGAAAATATCCATGAGCAGCGATGTGCTAGGGAGTAACAGTCTCCCTGGGGGCGAGGTCCCACTCCACCGTTGTCCTTTGCTAGCCCCTGGGGGCTTTCCACGCTGGTGACCTGTTCCTGGCCCATGGTCCTTGCTCTGCATGTCTGTCTAACTGCCCACCGCATCATATGATAATTTTGAAATACCCTCATTTGCCCTTTAGCTAATAGGATTTGCCTCACTGGTGTCACCATAAGCTGGTGCAGGTCCACGGCACTGGCTCTCTCAGACGTGAGCTGGTGGCAGCATATAAGCCAGGGGCAACCCATCCAGAAACACTCTGATGGAATTGACCAAGGATAGTTCACTGGGAAACGTAAATGTTTTGGCATTTTCTCTGGGGAAATAGTTAGAAAATCAAACAGAAAATTATGGACAGCCCTAACCGGTTTGGCTCAGTGGATAGAGCGTCGGCCTGCGGACTCAAGGGTCCCCGGTTCGATTCCGGTCAAGGGCATGTACCTTGGTTGCGGGCACATCCCCAGTAGGAGGTGTGCAGGAGGCAGCTGATCGATGTTTCTCCCTCATCGATGTTTCTAACTCTCTATCCCTCTCCCTTCCTCTCTGTAAAAAAAATCAATAAAATATATTTTTAAAAAAATTATGGACAAAGATGATTAATAAAGGCAATGTTCAATAGCAAAATATGGACACTCAGATGCTCCAAAGTAAGATAAAGAAATACAGTACATGGCCACCCAGAGTCCCCACCCTGCCCCTCACTCCCCTCTCTCAGAGCCCGCAGTGCTGGCCAGCGCAGCTTCGCCAAGCAGTGCAGGGCCCCCGGGAGGGACACCGGCCCCAAGCATGGTCCTGCTGGGGCCCTGGAGCCAGCCAGCCAGGCTCTGAGAGCTGACAGCTGCTCTCACAGTGCAGGAGGCAGAACCAGCCTGCCCCCCACTGTCCCGTGTCCCCGCCACTCGTCCCTTCCTCCAGGGAGCTGCCAAGAAAGAACCCTCTGTTCCCACAAACGCAGGCAAAGTGGTCCCTTCCCGCCTCTATGCTCGTCCTTCCCGCCATCGGAGTGTTCCTTTGAGGGTCCCTGAAGGCCCCTTTTCCCTGCAGTTCCCACATGGACCCTAGAGCCTAGAGTCCTTCAGAGCCTAGAGTCTTTCGCCTCTGCGTCCACCGAGGGAGGCCCACGTTCCCTGAGGCAGTCTAGGGCCTCAGCGACTGGACTCTGGCTGGGATTTGGCCCCTTGCGTGTGTCCAGAGTCCGGCTCAGGGCCTCCCCTCATGGCCACATAACATGGCTGAGCCTGACTCATCCCTAATCTCCACTTGGAGAGAGAGACCCAGAGGAGGCAGGGCCTGGAAACCAGCCACCCAAAGGTGCCTCATCCCCCATCAAAGGGTCGCTGGGCTCCCCCATGTTACGGCATGGGCTTGGAACACGGGGTTACAGGCGCCGGGCAGGGTGAAGCCCTCACTCACTCAGCCTCAGCCCTGGCATTTACCCAGCCCAGCAGCACACAGACGTGTGTCCAAGACCCTGGAGCCAAAGGCCACTTCCTGGGTCACCCCAGCAACATGGCTCCCGCAGCTTCGGACTAGCGAAGTGTCCCCATAAAGCTCTACTTCCGCCCAACTTAACCGTGTCAGCCTGCGGAAGGACTTGGCGGGGTTCGAGCCCTGGCCACATTTCCAGCTGTTCTGGACAAGCCTGGATTTGCCGCTGACTTGTTGGGGGGCTTCAGCAAGCGGCCCCCGCTCTTCAAGCCTCTACCTCACTTTTCTCAGCTGCAAAAGATGATGATGATTTCGAGGAGAAGTGGTTAAAACCGGGCGGGAGGAACTCGGGGTCTCCACAGACGTTACAGTACCTCTGCCAAGCGAAATACTTTGCCTGGAGAAACCTTCTCTTACTGATTTTACATGTCAGACGTGGTCAGGCTTTGGGTAAGATTTTTTCTCACTGATTTAAAGAACATTCTGAAAACTGCTGGACATGGTCTCCATGCATCTAGAAATCCCAAGTGAAGCTGTAGTAGGTTCTCAAAGATTAGGACCTGCTTCCTGTTTCCAAGACTGTCACCACCTTCCCCAGGCGTGGCCAGAGGGCACGCAGCCTCCTCAGTCCCGCCCCACGAGCTCTGGGCCAGGAGCAGCCCCCCCTCCCCTCCCGCCAGGTATGTAGGAAAGCCCCTTTCTTCCCTGTGACTTGTGTTCAGTGTCAGGCTTTCTCTCATGAAGACTAACTTCTTCAGCTATATCACGGGTGCTTTAAGCTTTTCTTTCAACGTCTCTCTTCCTTCTCCAGTGGGTGTGCAGTGGTCAGTGGAGTGTCTTCCTTGTGGAGGGTCTCAGATGCTTGGAGGGAAGGGACAGGATCTGGGGGGGGTAAAGAGGGGTGGGCAGTGGTGGGAGTGGGTGGGGGTGCGGGTGGAAACCAGAGATGAACACAGGAACCCAAAGCCTGAGCACTGTCCCTGGGGGCCTGTGGCCTCTGGGAGAGATTTCCCTGCCAGGAAAGTTTCTGTTTTTCTGCTCGGACTCCTGGCCTCGTCCAGGCCAGCCCCAGGGAGATGTTGGGATTCTGAACCAGGAGCCGGGCACGAAGATGGAGGAGCTGTCACAGTCCCGGGCTGAGGGAGGACTCGGTGGCCCACACTCCCAGCCACCCTGGGGCCGGGGACATGCACCCTCGTGGGCAACCCTGCCACCACAAGGAGACAGCTGGCCCCATTCACACCCAGTTGGCGACATGGGCCTTTATCACCCCAGTTGTCCCGGCCACCAAGTCAAGCAGATGAGATCTGGGTACAAACCCACACAGGAGTGCTGCGGTTGGCGACAGAGGCCACGGGGGCTTTGAGCCTTCTCTGCCATGTCCTGTTTTGTTTTTTGTTTGTTTGTTGTTGTTGTTTTTTTTTTTTGGCAAGAAAATGTATTGATGGACTACTTGGGTGATGATGAAATAATAAAGTTTTGTTTTTAAAAGGTCAGACTTAAAGAACTTACTGTAAACATGTCAATTGCCTCACAAGAGACTCACAACATGTTTGCAGAGATGGGGACCGCCTGGTTCACCCAGTGCTCCTCGCTTACTGAACGCTGTGGGGTCAGACCTGGCTCCTGGGCCTGTTTCCCCATCTGTACCATGAGGAGGTGGGCCCGACAGTCTCCAAGGTCCTTCCAGCCCTGACATCAGTGTGAGGCAGCGGCGGTCAGTCCTGGACTGGGGCTCCCCAGGCCTTCCCTGCAGAGGGTGAGGGCGGGCTCCCCTCAGATGCAAGCCCTCAGAGGCGTGAGCCGTGGGCTGGGGAGGGGTCCCAGGGCCGTGGGCTGACAGCAGAGCCCCCTGGGGCTCTTTGGGCAGGTGAGCTGAGCTGTTCTCCTGAGGACAGTCAGGACAGGTCCCAGAAAGCCTTCGGGGTCCCCCAGCCTCAGGGCAGTCGGAGCAAACGCTGACATTGCCCATGTTAGTCTTCTCTCTCCCTGAGTTTGGGATTCAGCAGCCACGACCTGCATGTGTCATTGACAGAGATGGTCTGGTTGGGACATGGCCCCGGTGACCCTGCCCCCACACCCATCGCTATGACAACAGCTCAATAGGGTTCCAAGGGCCTAAGAATCCTGCTTCCACTGAGATGGAGGCTCGCTGAGGTCAGACAAAGGGGGATTAATAGAGCCCTGTTCTCATTAAGCCACAAAGCGCCATTATTCCGCGTCGCAACACCCTACCAACCAGGAGACGCCTCAGCCTTTCAGAGCGGTCCCAGACTCACCCCGAGCCTGGGTCAGGGAGGGGGAGGGAGAGCAGAAACAACCAGCATGTCCAGCAGACGGTTAACGTAGAGCATGGCACAGGCAAACAACCCCACAGTTTACAGGCATTCAAATGACAGCGTTGATTATATTTAATACATTAAAGTCCTCATGATACACAGAAACAGGTCATGGAAACTGTCAACAAGATGCCATTTTTTGTAAAAAAAAAAAAAATCATGTACAAATGTACACACAAGAAGAATGTAGGAGAAAGAATTTCAAAATGTTAGTATTGATTATCTTTGGAAAGTGCAATTATGTTTAATTTTTAAAAATTTAATCTGTATTTTCTTTATATATCAAGGGTGTCCCAAAATTCACGCAAGAACTAATTTTGATAGAAAAGACAGGTTTATAATTAAAAATTGTAAATTTTTTATTGATTAAGTATACAGTATAGGGTTATATATGGAATAGCATATTGGATAAATGGCCTCCACGGCTTTCCTGGCACATACGCACTCTTTTGTTGAAATTTTCCATGTCCGTTTTGCATAAATGTGGCTGAATTTCGTTGATACAGCGCTCAATTTCCTCCTTCAAGGCGTGGGTGGTCATGGGCTTGTTGACATAAACCTTAGACTTCAAAAAACCCCAAAGAAAAAAGTCCAACAGTGTTAAATCGCATGATCTGGGCGGCCAATTCTGATCACCAAAACGGGAAATTACATGACCAGGAAATGACTTATGCAGTAATTGAATTGTTTCTCGGGCTGTATGGCATGTGGCACCATGGAGGCCATTTACCTGATATGCTATTCCATACATAACCCTATACTGTATACTTTATGAATCAATAAAAAATTTACAATTTTTAATTATAAATCTGTATTTTATATCAAAATTACTTCTTGCGTGAATTTTGGGACACCCTTATTTTGTAGGCTCAGACTGAGTCATGTGTCAATCCCAGATCCAATCACTGTGGAGACCATAAGAGGTCCCGAATGAGTCAAGTGCTCTTCTTATCCTATATAATAAAAGCCTAATATGCAAATTGACCGAATGGCAGAATGACTGGTCACTATGACACTCACTGACCACCAGGGGGCAGATGCTCAATGCAGGAACTGCCTCCTGGTAGTCAGTGCACTCCCACAGTGGGAGCGCCACTCAGCCAGAAGCTGGGCTGACGGTTGGCAAGCACAGTGGTGGTGGTGGGGAGCAGTGAACCGAGCAGTAAGGAGAAGTGAGGAGGCATGCAGTAAGGAGCGAGGGGTCCCGGGACTGTGAGAGGGTGCAGGCCAAGCTGAGGGACCCTGTATGGAGTAGCATACAGCCCAGAGGTGAGGGAGCGGGAGGAGCGCCACTGGGGGAGGAGGGAGAAAAGGAGGTGCTGCCTCTTTTCCTTCCTCTCTCAGGAGGGAGAAAAGGAGGCGCTGAGGTGGTGGCAGGAGCCTCTCCCACCTCCGTGGTAGCACTAAGAATGTCCAACTAACGGTTTAGACCCAATCCCTTGGGGGCCTAAGCCTTTAGTTGGACATCCCCAGAGGGCTCCCTGGCTGCCAGAAGGATGTCTGACTGCAAGCTTAGGCCTGATCCCCCAGAGACTGGGCCTAAGTTGACAGGTGGTCATCCCCCAAGGGGTCCTGGACTGTGAATGGGCGCAGGCCGGGCTGAGGGACCCCCCCCCTCAAGTGTGCAAATTTTTGTGCACCAGGCCTCTAGTAAATATATATTGTGACATATTTATGCATTTCAGTTGTCTATTATATGTTTTGAAACTTTACTTTTTTTCATATCACTTCATATTGTTATTATTTTTCTTAACAATTTCTTAGTGATTTCTTCCTCAGTACTTCCACTGTCCTTTTGTTCTATTATTTTTCTCTTTAATGGATGCCATGTTCTTTGGAAGCTAGTTTAGACCAAGTTAATGGCCTTTGAGGCTTTCTCCACGTGAATTAAGGAGCTCACTTTTTGAATAAGAATTATGTGTTACGGGAAGGGGGGAGGAGGGAATCAGGATTTTAGAGATGCTTAGGTGGGGCACTCGGGGGGAGGGGTCCCTCAGCCCGGCCTGTGCCCTCTCGCAGTCTGGGACCACTTGGGGGATGACCACCTGCTGGCTTAGGCCTGGTCCCTGGGGGATTGAGCCTAAGCTGGCAATCAGACATCCCTCTGGCAGCCTAGCAGCCCTTGGGGGATGTCCACTTGCCAGCGGGGAGCAGACCTAAGCTGCAGTCGGACATCCTTAGCGCTGCTGAGGAGGCAGGAGAGGCTCCCACCACCACTGCTGTACTGGCAGCCATCAGCCTGGCTTGTGGCTGAGCAGAGCTCCCCCATGTGGGAGCGCCCTGACCACCAGAGGGCAGCTCCTGCATTGAGCGTCTGCCCCCTGGTGGTCAGTGTGTGTCATAGTGACCAGTCATTCCCAGTCTTTCTGCTGTTAGGGTCAGTTTGCATATTACCCTTTTACTATATAGAATAGAGGCTTGTGTCATGTGTCAATCCCAGATCCAATCACTGTGGAGACCATAAGAGGTCTCCACATTGATTGATTGCCTCCTGCACATGCTCTGATAGGGACTGGGGATCAAGCTAGCAACTGAGGTACATGCCCTTGACTGGAATCGAACCTGGGACCCTTCAGTCCACGGGCTAATGCTCTATCCACTGAGCAAAACAGGCTGCAGCTTAATTCATTGACTTTTAATCTATATGTGTCTTTATATTTAAAGTGGGTTTTGTTTTTGACTCACCCTGCCGGCTGATGGGGGCTTCTGGGTACCTCTGGGTACTCAGCCTTTCCTGGAGGACCCTGGCGGGGGAGGGGGGCACCACACTGTACCCTGCCCATCCCTGCCAGCCCTTCCACACTACGGCTCCTCTCCTCTCTCAGGCGCCCCTGGCCTCACTGTGACCTTTCTGCCAGAGCTCCCAGCCAGGCCTACTCTTGCTGAGGCGGGGCTCCCTGCTAAGGGCCCTTCTTGCCCTTGCTCCCCTTCCTCCCACCCACATGCAGAGCTGCCACAAAGACCAAAGAAGTGATGGCTTTTCTCTGTCTCCTGCTGCTCTGAGGGGAGGAGGGTGCGTCTCCTGAGCCACTCAGATGGGAAAGTCCTAACTCAGTCCCCTCCCTCCTCAGCAGCCCCAAGCTTTACACCGGATGCAGCGGTCACCCCACCACTCACCAAGCCCCCCTCTCTCTGCCTCCTTGGCGCTCAGCTCAGGAGCTGCTCCTAGTAGTTGGTTCATCCGTCCTCCCCTCTCCCTCCTCTCTGCCCTCGGTGCTTACTTGGCTCCAGCCCTCCAGCTGCAGCCTCTGGGGAGAAGCAGCCCCCCTTCTTTTTCTCCCTCCCTCCGCCCCTGTCTCTGCCAGGTGCCTCCTCTCAGTCAGGCCTCAGAGCAGCCCTGGAGACAGGAGGGCCATGTTAAAAGCTTTTTCAGTTTTAAGAAGACAGGGGGGTGAGGATAGTGGTGGGGGGTCTGGCACTATCTGGTCATTGCTTTAATCCCAGCAACACAGGTGGCAGCTTCTCTCCCACCCTCCCACCCAGTCCCTCTTTCCACCCCTCTCTTCTCCTTGGTAATGAAGTCTATTTATTGGCGAAGGAAACAGCTGCTGCTCCTCCTGCTGCTGGGACTTGCTCCCCCGTCTCTTCTTCATGACCTTTCTCCAGCCAAGGAGGGGAGAGCCAGGAGTATTGGGGCTGGGCCCTGGGCCCACAGACCTGCAGGGGCCCCTTTGCTTTCCTGTGTTCAAGCTGCCCCCCATTTCCTTTCTCCCTGCTTTCCACCCACCCTTCCTCCCTCCCTCCCCACTGTGCCCTGCCTGTCCAGCCCTGGCCCTGCAGTGTGGAGAGACACATAAGCCTTACTGTTCTCTGGGGGCAGGAGCCGAGCCTTTTTGTTGCTCTGCTCCCAGAAGAGTGAGGGTGACGCAATTGATTAAAACCGTTTTGTTCTAGGTAAAAAAAAAAAAAAAAGCCCCCAGCAGCCGGGCGTGCCCTGCCGCTGCGGAACCTGCCGATCTCAGGTCCCGCGCACTGCGGCAGGGCACGCCCACCTGCTGGGGGCTTCTGCGGCGGGCGTGCCTTCCCCGGCTGCCGGCCTGCCCTGGATGGTGGCGTGCTGGCGGTTGGCGCTGTCCCGCCCTGCCTGCAGTATGCAAATTAGCCGCCATCTTTGTTGGCGGTTTATTTGCATAGCACCCTGATTAGCCAATGGGGAGCGTAGCGAAGGTACGGTCAATTACCCTTTTGTCTTTTCTTAGATAGGATATACTGTATATGAGGCCTCTAGAACCGTGAGAAATGCAAAAAAATTAACTGTTAATAACTCATTCTTGAATTGCCCCCCTTAAAAATCAAACTGCCCCCCTGTGGGGCGTGTGCCCCACGTTGGGAACCACTGATCTAAATAGACATTTCTCCAAAGAAGACCTATGAATGGCTACTAAGAACAAGCAAAGATGCTCAGCATCGCTAGTCATCAGGGAAACGCAAATCAAAACCACAGTGAGATGCCACTTCGCATTCATGAGGACGGCTACCATGGAAAAGACAGATATGAACTAGAGATGGGGAGGCTGTGAGGCGGCCCCCCAACTTCTCCATTTCAGAAGTCAAGCAGGGCACCCCACCCCACAGAGGACTCTGCTCCGGGCTCTGAGTTTCAGGACATTCTCAGGCCTCGCCTCTTGTGGACGCCTGCCCTCCGGTTCCCCCGCCCCCCTCGTTTCTCCCCCACATTCTGGATTCTTCGCAGCCCAGGCTCCTAGGGGTGACCCTCTCTAAACTCGAGCTTGGGAGCTTCCGTTTAAACTCCCAAGCGAGGAAAGCAGAATTATGGATGTTCCCAGCTCTAAGCCTCGAGTCTCTCTCAGGACGCCTCTCGTTGCCAAGGAAAATGAAACAGATGTCTTGGCAGTAGCTTCAGTGCTTCCTGCCAGACCAGGGAGAGCTGGTCTCCAGCGCAGATGCAGCCAAGAAAGACAAGCCCCGGCTCATGTCATTCCCAGGAAACACGCAAACACACACACGGGCTCCTCAAACCTGGGAGGCCGCCCTCCCAGCAGCCTCTCACCTGGATTTCAACATCAGCTGTAGAAATGGGCTGCCCCCCTCCCTTCACTCACCTCAGGCCTTCCATCCCCCCCCCGCCATTTCCCACCTCCCCCTGCTCCTCATCATCTAGTGACTCTGGGACCCCTTGGCCTGGCAGGGAAGGCCACCTTCCTTGCTGGGCTTGTCCCCATCATGCCCTCTGAACCCCCGGTGAGCGCCCTATCCACGGGTTTGTGGCGGCATTCCCTGTGTCTCCGTCATGTGGTCCCCCCTAGGCAGGCGGCATCTCTCCCCCCTGGCCCTCTCTCTCAGTCCTGAGCATAAGGGGCCTGGACAAACCTCAGACATGCTGAGGTCTTGAAAAGCAACTGGTTTTCAGGAGCCTGTGAGGTCAGGCTCACTGAGAAGAGCTGTCTGAACTGCGTGGCCACGAGAAAATCAAATCGCGGTTCTTGCTGGCCTGACTGGCAGGAGCCCAGAGAGACCGACGGCCATCCAAGAGACACAGGTGTTGCAGGGCCCCTGCTGCCTGGGCATGGAGACCCCTATCAGCGGGCAGGATCTTTTTGCCTCCTTCCCTCTTGGCAGGAGGGGGATCCTGTAAGTGCCCACCTTGATGCCCATGCCTGGGAGGCCAGGCACGTCTATGAGGACAGTGACTTGAGCCACAAAAAAGTGGGCTTGGAGCAGAAATCCAGCGACAGAAGCCAGACGAGCCCAGGACTGCGAGCTAATGCGAGGTCGCATCCTCCTGGGAACCCGCGGCACCTCTCTGAGACCAAGCCAGAGACCAGCGGGGACCTGCATCCAAGACCGACACCAGCTGACTGCCGGAGAACGGCCAACCTTCACCACAGAGGGAGACCTACAGTCTCCCCCCAGAACTCCGAGAAACGTAACCATTTAACAATGACAGACACCCTACCACCATAATGTGTATGTAAAAACATCAGTTAAGCATTTGTCATCTCTGTGGAGACAGATTTTTAAGTGACAGGGAGTAGAAGTCACAGGTTCCCATCCTCAGACCCTACGGCTGGAAATAAATGACAAAGGACAACAAGAATAACAGTGACGAAACCTTGGAAACAGAGGCACAAACATACCAACACTCCGAGGATGCAAAACAGTTGTAAACAGGAAGTCAACGCGACAAATTCAGACTTCGTAAAGATGAAGGAAAATGAGGGCCCTGCGTGATAAAATCGACGGGAGGCGGCCAACACGGCGAGAGGAAATTCTGGAGCCTTTAATGCTTTGATGAAAATCAACCACAGAGAGAAAAATAAATAAATAATTGGTGTCGTTTGAAAGGGGGAAAAAAACCACCTTAAAAAAGGAGAAATGGATACGAAAATAAAAATAGAAATGAATTCATTGGATGGGGGGGGGGGGGGGGGTGAAATAGAGCTCTAAAACCAAAAACGGGATCTCTGAAAAGATGAATGCATTTCTGACAAATATAACCAATAAAAAACCAGACAAAACCCCTGAGAAAGGAAGATGAGACTATAATCACAACTACGACGATGATTTATAAAATGGTAAAAGAATATGGATATAATGCCCAGGGTGTAGATAAGAGGAAATGCGGCGCCGTGTGCAAATCTCCTAGCATGCAGTCCTGTAGAGCGTGTCCACTCGCATGTGGCAGGGGACAAAGCTAAACCTGCCCCCTCTCTGTCCGAAGCCTGCGGCAGGATGAGACTGTCCTGGGACACGGGGCCCCCACCAGGCCCTTGCGCTGCCCTCCAGCGGGGCCTGGGAGCAGTCTGGCTCTGGCCCTTGAAAACAGCACGTCCTGGAGCCCAGCCAGCTAAGTTCTGTGCACTTTCCAACGCACAGGGAGGGCTTGTGGGAACCTCCAGGGGTCCCAGGGGACCACGACGCACCTCCCAGGATGCTCGGCTTCTTGAGGCCCATGGTAGCCCAAGCCCCTGGAGCCGGATGAGGGCTTCGGGCCCACCTGGGTGGATTTTCCTGCCCCCGAGTCCCCTCCTCGTCCTCAGGAGCCAAAACCACAGTTGGAGCTCAGCTGCAAACCCAGAGCCCGGTGGACCTGGCACGGCCTCCCTGGCTCCCGGGCGGGCGGCTCACCTCGGGGTCCTGGGCATAAAGCAGCAGCTCAGAATCCGGGCTCTGGCAGGAGTGTGGCGGCCAGGACAGGCGTGTGCACAGGTGGACAGGCTGTCTGGTGTCCAAGGGCCGCCCAGACTAGTCCCTGCTCTGAGGCGCCGGGAGGTGAGGTCTGGAGAAGGAAGGGTCCTCTTGCCCAACAGGTCCTGGCTGAGCAGTCACTGCCCCGCGGACTCCCACTGGGCCCGGGCCCCTGGGGCTCAGTGTACACAGCAAGATGCTCCCTCTGCCTTCACTCCACACAACTGGAGGCCCGGGTCCTGCACGGGCAGCTCCTCTCGTTGAGCTCACTGTCACAGAGACACCCCGAACTGTCCCCCACCGTCCCCGGCGCAGAAAAGAACACCCCGACAAGTGCTGGAAGGAGTCACGACAGGCTTTATTGTAGAACTAGCGTCACTGGCTCACCCGCAGGTCAACGGAGATGCCTGGCGAGCACCAGGGCGCCGAGGAGGCCGGGCCGCAGCCGAGGAACTCACACCTGAGTGGCAGGTTCTGTGACCCCAGAGGCCCAGCCCCGCACAGGTGCTCTCTGCTCCCGAGTCACAGGTCAGTGGGAGGTGTGTTTTTGTTTGGGGGGGGGGGGGGCAGACAGGGAGGGGCAGGGCGCTGGTATGGGGTGTAGAGTTGAGAACTGGGCAGGTAGGAGCCCAGGCAGAACTCCCCCCCACCATCACTCCATCCCCCCCTGCCTTCAGCAAGGGAGTGGGCAGGGCTGGGCAGGGTGGGAAGGCCTGGCAGTGAACGGGAGTGGCACACGGGGCTGAGGCTGTCCCAGAGCCACTCAGGGCCAGGAGACGGGGCCCTGGGAGCTGGGTAAGGCAGAGAGGAGGAGGAATCCAGCTCCCAGCCCCCAGCCCTGCCGATTTCCTCTCACTCTGGCACAGGTGGAGGGTAGGGACGGCCTGTCCAGGACTGGACAGCTGATGGGCGAGTGCGACGCAGGACAGGTCAGACGGAGAGCTCCCGCCGCCCTGGGTCCCGGTGCAGGTACAGGGGACTGGAGGCTCTGATGGCAGCCAGCCCCCGGCTCGGGCAGGGGGCCTCCCTCAGGGTTGTCTGCTGGCCCCAAGCAGGAAAGGTCTGGGTCCTGGTCTCACCCCCTCTTCCAAAGCCTCCGCCAGGCAGGACGAGCCAAGGGACAAGAGGGGTTGCATGTCACAAAACACCTGTTTCATGAAAACTGGGTCCGAACGTGAAGACTCGATCGCGAAAAGGTATGCTTTGCTCATTAAACATTCATTCACGGAGGGTTCCTGAGCGGCCGTGCGGGGCGAGGCGTCCGGGAGGACTCTAAGGCACTGGCCCTGCCCTGCACAAGGCTCCGCCCCCCGGGAGGGCAGGGAGGCCTGGCAGCACCTGCCGCTGGACAGGGAGGCCTTGGGAGCAGCAGCCGGAGCGCGTCCTGCCGAAGCCCACTTGGCACGGGAGGCGCACGCCAGGCCCAGGCCCGGGCCGAGCCCTGCAGGCGCTGGGATCGCAGCTCAGAGCTGCCGGGCTGGCCCCGGCTCTATGGCCAGAGGCCCTGGGGGGCAGGGTCTATCTGGCCAGGTCTCCCCTGGGAAAGGAAGGGAGGAAGACCTGGGGTTGCTGGGCCACCCACACCCCAGGAGGGCTGGCCTGATATCTCTAAACTGGACACAGGAAAGCACCCTGCTCAGCACCTGGGAACCAGAGGGGATTCAGGGACGCCCCAACCAGCCAGGCTCCCCCAGGCACCCACTCAACATCCCTCTCCTGGGGGACCCCTCCCAGAGCCACCGGCCCAAGGGCCATGCTGCCCCCAGCCCCACTCAGGGTGGCAGGCCCTCCATCCCATGCAGAGGCGGCAGAGCCGGTGGGCACAAGTGGACACAGTCTCCTGCCCTGCATGAGCCGCCCTGGGCTCCCCGTCCCAGTCCATCCTGGGGCCAGGCTCCCGTTAGCCAGGATCCCCACCAGCTCCCCCTCCACACGCTGTGGCTGAGGTAACTGGGCTCAGTTCCTCTGGGGACCCCCTCTCTGTACCCCACAGGGGCCCGTGACCCCACCGGCCAGAGAAAAAGGCACAGATAGGACAGGGGTCCTGTGACCCTGGCTTCCACGCCCCCCCCTCCACCCCCAGCACTAGAGGTCTGGGCCTGCAAGGCACAGTCCCCACCTCGGCCCAGGCCCCCACGGGGAGGGGCTGCCGGCCCGGGGCCAGCACAGGGCAGGGAGGGTCAGAAGAGGCTGGGGGCGGCCTGGCCGGGCGCGTCGTGGTCCCGGATGTACTGCAGGATGTCCATCTCGTCCATGGCCTGGATCTGCTGCGGCGGTGGCGGTGGCGGCCCGGCTGCGGCCTCGGACGGGCCCGCTCTGGGGGGAGCAGCTGGCTTTCTGGGTGGCGCTGGCTTAGCTGCCACGGGCGGTTTGGGCTTAGGCGGGGGCTGGGGTTTGGTCTCAGCCCCCAGGTTCAGAATCTGGTCCAAGTCCTCTTCCACTCTAGGGAACCAGAGGGAGACGCCCTGAGCACAGCCTCCTGGGGCAGGAGCCAACTGGGGGCGGGCGCACCCCACCTACAACAGTGAGGCCCCTGCTCCCCGCCTCCTCCAGCTGAACTTGGTCCGGAGGAGAGCTCAGCCCCTGAAGTGAGCGGACCCAGGTGGCCGCACAGGCCCCCTTTCCGAGCGCCCCGTTGCCAGCTGGGCTCTGCGTCCCGGGTGATGGGTCCCACGGACGCCGTGAAATGTTTCCCCCCAAGACACTCGCGTGCTCAGAGGCTGCTCACCAGGCGCCGCCCCGGCCGCCCGGCCACGGGGCCCCTTTGAAGGTAACACCTTTGGACACCCCCCGAGGCTGTGGTGTAGGCCCCAGGCCTGTGAGCGCTGCGTCACGGATTCAGAATCGACTCCACCAGGAGCTGCCCGCTGGGACGAGCCGAGTTCCAGGCGGCAGAGGCTCCCTGGGTGGAACATACCCCACCGGGCCCTGCTGCCACCAGAGCTGACCCCGTCCTCCGCTTCCCCGAGCCTCAGTTTCTCCCCTAAATACATAACAACCCCGGCTCCTCCAGCCTGCCAGAAGGCCAGGGGCGAGGGCACAGGGGAAGCGTGAGCAGATGCGGGGCGTGGGGAGATGCAAACGTGAGCAGCAGCCCCGCTGTGGCTCGGGCGGCGGGGACTCGGAGACTGTGCAATGCCCACGGCTGCTAACGCGGGTGCCAACCACAGCCTCCCGGGCCAGTGCCTCCACGCCACACGGTGGTTCCTGCAGAGAAACAGCTCAGCTTCCCGTGAACCGCCAGGCACGGCCTGCATCCGGGGGGCCCGGATGATGCGATGCAGAGACGCCCGGGGCTGAGCACTCCAAGCCCCGGGACGGGAAGCTGCCGCCCAGCCTCTCCTCGTCCAGGCGCTGGAGGGTCCTCGAAGGTGTGGGAGGACGGGACACGGGCAGGGGGACCTGGGTGCCAATGCACTCGGACCTCCCAATATCCATTTCCTATAAAGCGGCGATAACAGCACCCAGCGGAGCAATGGGGAGGACTGAGGTCAAGGCCGTGAGCAGTGCTCTCGTGCGCACACCGTCTGCCCATCCTCCTCCACAGCAGACTTGCCTCGCTCTCCCCCGTAAGCCCTACTGCTGGGCCCTGCTGGGCACGCCCGCTGTCCCGGTGAGCTGCAGCTGCCAACGGTCGGCTTTATGTGCTCCCAAGCCCTTTTATGCCAGTTGTACTTGCCCTTGCACTTAAGACACTGTTATTCTTTACGTAAACCATTGAAGTATGAGTGTGGAAGGGAAAGAGAATGACTCAGGCGTAAAGTTACCTTCCTGGAACCCGCCGAGCTGCTGGACCCGCCGGCCCTCACCGGGTCCCATCGCTGCCCCGGGGGCCAGCTGCCACCCACCGGCGCCTGCCTTCCCAGGCCAGGACCCTCCCTCAGAGGCCAAGGCTGGTGACACGCTCCCACGGTGGGCCAGGTCTGTGGCTCGGCCCAGGCCCCTCGCAGAGCTGGGAAGCACACCGGGGACGGGGTACCTGAACAGCTCCTCGGCGGCCTCTCCGTAGCCCAGGCGAGGCGCGGGCCCTCCACTCGCAGGTGCTGCCGGCAGCAGTAAGGGGTCACCCAGGGGGACGGCCCCACCGAGGTCAGGATCATCAAACAACTTCAGGGCTGAGGAGAACGTAGCAGCAGAGTGATCAGAGGGAGTCCTGCCCATCCTCAGTGGCCGGGGGAGGCGGAAATTAAAACAACGATCTCTGGAAAACAATCTGAATAAAAATCCTTTCATAAGTTCCCTCTTTTCCAGTGATACATTTATTGTGTTTTAATCTCGGTGTCTTCATCTGGGATGAAATGATTCAATCTGGAGGTTTATGTATTTGATTCTATTAAGTGATTTTCCTAGGCTGAGTGCAATTACAGACGATCATAAAGAGGCCCTTTGGAAGCGTCTTGCAGGGATAATTTTTTAGAAGAAGCAGGTGTTTCCTGAAAGTTTGCAAACTAGAGGCAGA
>NW_005871142.1:2922603-2927111 GCF_000147115.1 Myotis lucifugus | reverse complement strand
CCTCCCTGCCAGCATGAGCAGAATAACCCACAAGCCAGCATGTGCCAGGTTGTGAGAAACGAGGCACGAGGCAAGATTTCTCCAGCAGAAAATGAGCCGAGTCTGTGTCAAGTCGAAACCTGTTCACACGGGGCAGGTCCGAAGCCGCTCACAGAGGCGGGTCTGGTCACCCAGGGGGCACCAAGGGTGACAGGGACACGCTGGGGCTCTACTTACGGTCCCTGGGGGGTGCGTCCTCTGCGGAGCCCCCGGCGGAGAGCTTCCTGCTTGGGCTGAAGAGCCCTGCATCAGGGTCCACCTCCTCGTCAAAGAGGGTGAGCCGTGGCGAGGGTCTGGGCTTCGCAGCTACTTTGGGGCATTTTTTTGGCTTCTTGGAGCTAGAGAATCACAGATAAGAGTCAAGGTTAGGGCATCTGAGGACAGCCCCGCCGGTCGGCCCAGGTGGCCATGTCAGATCCACACAAGGTACTGGGTGGGTTTGAACTTGTGTCCTGAAGGACCTTTCCGAGGACCTGACTTTGGAGGTGGGAAGGCCCTGATACCAGAAGGGGCCACGCCCAGTGCCCGGGGAAACACTGTCAGGGTGCACAGGTGGAGAGGGTGGGTGTCTGGGCTACATGGCCGGTGGCCAGAGGACCCGCAGTGGGAAAGGCCACTCAGGCCTCAGGCTCAACTACGTGGTCACAGGTCTCCTTCCAGAGGCTGTGGGGGTGGCTGACCTCAGCACTCCCTGGGGTGAAACTCAGTCACTCCATGCCACTTGGAAACAAAGCCTGAGGCCACAAACCTCAGAACCCAGCCTTTAGGAGAGAGAATAAAGAAGCCCTAATAAATGTTCCATTTCCCATTCACATCCTCCCATCTCTTGAGTGGTGTAATCTCAATCTAGGGTGCTGCACTAAGAGTGTCCACAAGAGGGCATTATTGTAACTCCTTCATTATTGGGTGCTGTTCTCAGAATGTCCACGAGAGCACTATTGCAACACATCCCTAACCAGGATGCTGGTCTCGAAATGCCCACAAGAGGGCACTACTGCGCCTAATCCCTTACCAGGGTGCTGCTCTCAGAATGCCCACAACAGGGAGCTATGGCATCTAATCCCTTACTAGAGTGCTTTTCTCAGAATGCCCACAAAAGGGCGCTATTGAGCCTAATCCCTAACTAGGGGGCAGTTTTCTGAATGACCACAAGAGGACGCTATTGAGCCTAATTCCTCACTAAGGTGCCGTTCCCCAGATTTCCACAAGATGGTGCTACTGAGCATAATCTCTTATCAGAATGTCCAAAGAAGGGAGATTAAAAATGGCCACAGAGTAAGTGGATGTTACACAGACATGGGCTCAGGACCAAACTGGAATTACAACTACATTACAAAAAAATCATCCTGAATATTCCACTCAAAACTAGCTTGAGAGAAACCTGATAACCAAAAACGGAAATTGGAGACTGCATAGAGACTTGTAGGAAGGGTGGAGGCCCAAAAGTGCTGGCTGGACTCGGGAGCTATTTAGATCAATTCCTTACTAGGGTGCTGTTCTCAGAATGCCCACAAGAGGGCTCTAATGCATCTAATGCCTTACCAGGATTCTATTTTCAGAATGCCCACTAGAGGGCACTATTGCGCCTAACACTTTACTAGGGTGCTGTTCTCAGAATATACACAAGAGGGCATTATTGTGCCTAATCCCTTACTTGGGGGAGGGGGGGTAGAGGGGGAGGGTCTCAGAATGCCCACAACAGGCACTATTTCTCCTAGTCCCTTACCAGGGTGCTGTTCTCAGAATGCCAACAAGAGGGCGCTACTGCACTTAATCCCTTACTAGGGTGCTGTTCTCAGAATGCCAACAAGAGAGCACCATTCACTTCCATCCCACTGAGCAATGCCCACCTTCTTCAGGAAGCCCTTCTGCTACTTAGAGCCCCTCTAGGCTCTGTCACCCCCAAGGGGTCCTGCTCTGGGCCAGAAGCTGCTGCGGAATCCAGGAGGGGGCAGCAGGGAGCTCTGGGCGGTAGGGGCGCTCTCTCCTGGCCGGGCAGTGGTTGCGTACATAGCGCACATGCACATTCTCGTGAACTGACTGAGCGCAGAGTTCTGCTCACATCACTGTAGGTTACGCTGCCAGTGCACAAATAAAGAAACTTGTGTTTAGTTTAACAAGATGATCTAATCCCTACCCCTGATGCCTAAATGAGCCATTTTAAGGTTCCTGAAAACGAGAATAAGCTTTTAACTGGAAACAGGATTTCTGGTTCGACTGCCTGCCTGGCGGGCAGCTCCCCTGGACAGAGGTCACCGTCTGAGCTCCTGTTGGCAACACTACGCGGTGAAACTGCGCGTACAGGCTGGCTCTGCCCCAAACAAGAGTAAGATTAACCAGCAGCAGTTAAAGTAGCGGAGGGCGGTGCAGGGGGCGAGGTGCTGGAGGCCACCATTCCCACGGTCTGCATTCTGAGGCCTGGGAGGGTTTCAGGCTCCCGGCTGGGATGGGGAGAAGCTACAAAAGCCAGGAGCACCTGTTGGGAGGCGCAGGGCAGAGCGGACCTCCGCACTCAGGGCCGAAGCCCTGGCCAGAGGGTCTCTGTCAGGCTCACTGGGCACATGAAGAAACGGTGGTTCAGAGATGCTAGGGGTCGGCTCAAGGCTACACAGCAGGCAGGGACACCAACGAGAACCGAGGGTGGTCATGGTCAGTCCTCTCCTCCTACCCCTCAGAGTGCCCCAGGAGCAAGAATGAGACACAGGACAGGGTGGGACACAGGCTCGATCCTGCTGCTTGGGGAGGCAGCGGCCCATTTTGAAGGTAGAGAGGGAGCAGAGACAGGGGTGGGGGCCGTGCCAGGAAGCCCAGGCACCCAGTTCCCTGTTCTCTCTCTGTTCTGGGCACAAGCCAGATGGGTTCACGTCACAGGCCACCAGGACCACGTCTCTGGCTTGGCTCCAGCCCCAGGCCCTGCCTGGCTACTGGGAGAGCCAAGAGCTGCCCAGGCCCCTCCTCACAGCAAGGGCTTTCCTGAACCTTCAGCGCCGCCCCGCACACATCTGGGAGGGTCAGGGCGGCTGCTGACTGGGGTGCTTCCCCCTTTTGCCTCACGGATCAGGCAGTTAGTCCATGACCCACGGCAGTGGGAGCCAAAGACAGGCCGTGCTCTCAGGGCAGGCCAGCTGAGAGGGCCCCTGCCGGCCGAGACCTCCGGAGCCAGAGCCCCGGGCAAGTCGGGAAGGTGTGTGAGTCCCCGTGGAATCGATGATCAGGCAGGTGTGGAAGCCACCGGACCAGCTGGGGCCTGCGGGCTCTGCCCACTGCTGTCCCTCAGTTCCCCTTCGCCTGGCCCTGCTCCCGGGACAGCAGAGACTGCAGCAGGGAGGGCCCAGGTAGAGCCGGGCCCGGGCCCACCACCAACAGCGGTTCTCAACCTGTGGGTCGAGACCCCTGAAAATACATCCTGCATATCAGATATTTACATGACGATTCATAACCGTAGCAAAATTACAGTTATGGAGTAGCAACGAAAATAATTTTATGGTTGGGGGTCACCACAACATGAGGAACTGTATTAAAGGGTCGCGGCGTTAGGAAGGTTGAGAACCACTGGCTAGAATCTAGCTCCTGGAGAAATAAGTTCACGTGCCACCCAGCAAAGGCCCTGCAGCAGCGGCCAAGGCTGCCGGGGCCAGACCTGAGAGGCAGCTGGAGAACAAAGGGAGCGAGAGCGAACGTGATTGATTATCTCCGGCCAAGCCGCACGGAGGTCCCGCCATCTCCCTTCTCCCATCGCCTTCGGGAGCCGAGAGCACAAACGAGGCCTGACTCCCCTCTGCGGGGTTCTGCCCTCAAACCGAACTCCAGGAGTTCCTCCCTGGAGAGGTTTCCATCTTTCGTTATCTTGGGTTCAAGGAAAGTGAATCCCGGCCCATGGGCTGCACAGTTGGGCACCCCCGTGCTCCGCCCCTGCCGCCTGGGCCATGCTCTGCCTCTGACTGAGCAGGAAGGAGGGGCCTTGGCTGGCCGAAAGCCCCAGGGTCCTGTTGCGGAGGGTCCCCAACCTTCAGTCTCTGGGGCTCAGTAGCGTGCCTGGTCCAGAGCAGACACTCAGTAAATATCAAAGGAAAAAAAGAGGATGGACGGATGGACGGATGGACGGATGGACGGACAGACAGGTGAATGGATGGCAGAAGAAGGAAGGGGGAAAAGGACAGACAGACAAACAGAGATGACAGAGAGGTGACAGTACATCCTTCGTCCAGACTGATTTCTTCCTGCTCCCCCAGGGAGGGGGGAGGGAGTAAAGAGAGAGGGCTCCCGGCATCGCTCGGAGACACAGACACGCGGCTAGAAAGCCCCTGGCTCCCTCGTGCCTCCTCCAAGGCTTGCTCAGTCCCTCGGGCTGGTCTCTCCATGGCCCTCGGCCGTCCTGGGAGCAGTCACCCTGCGCGCAGACCCAGAACTCCCGAGGCACCTTCCCCAGGCGAGAACCTGTCCGGCGATGACGGCAGAGATGGGTGAGC
>NW_005871142.1:2919441-2922139 GCF_000147115.1 Myotis lucifugus | reverse complement strand
CCCAGGACGATGCCAGGTTTCTGACTCGGGCGAAGGGTCAGGGCCGCAGGTGTGAGGTGAGCCACTTCCCTCCCAGCCCAGCTGCTTCCTCACTCAGTTGTGTGCACATGGATGCCGGGCTGCACCCACGGGCGAGGGCCTGGGTCCCGCTGCCCGCCCCCCCCCCGTCCCCCGACCCTTCCCCATCACCGTCCACCCAGCTGTCTGCAGGAAGCACCACCCAGCTCCGCATTCCCAAGACACATCCCGCTTCACCACCCAGGCCACAGCTGGCCTGGAGCTGGGTCCTTCTTCCAGCGAGTGCGGGGAGCCCAGGCCTCTAGGACGTGCTGTGGGAACCAGCCGGCTCCTAGGGCAGGCGAGAGTCCTCAGGGACGGGGGCCTGGAGGGGTCCCCGAGTTGGGGGAGGCGGAGGGGGACCTGCAGGCAGGGTTCGAAAAGGCAGAGGCTTTCCGGACAGAGTGTGAAGTCCATACAGAGCCCTCGCTACTGGGAGGGGCACGGCCAAGGCCCTGGCAGGAGCGGGGCAGGGGTCTGGGGAGAAGCTCAAGAGCAAAACCACTCGGAACTCGGAAAAAGTCCCTCTCGCCTGTGACAGCAAAACCTACGGAAAACAGGGCGCCGAGCAGGAGCCTGGCAGCCCGCTGGCCTGCTGACCCTATGGACCAGCAGAGAGAATGCAGGAGCCCGCTGATCCTTCTGCAAAACCGACCTATGAGCTGAAAAGGCGAAGTATGGGATGGCGCTGGGACACGATCCCATTGGGCAATAAAACAGGAATGCCCCAAAGCAGACACCCTCACGGCGAACGGGCTTCTAACTGTGTGTTCCATTTCGATATGCTCATCGCATCGTCTTCAAGTTCTAATGGAACATGTTTCTAGCGGCATCGTTCCAGCACAAGGCAGGGCTGTTCCGGCAGAACATCCTTCTCAGAGCCGTGAAGTCCCCCAAATAGAAAGTTAAATACAAAAACCATGTACGACATGGAAAGCGACCCTGTGAGGCCACAAGTGAAAAAACCGCATAGAAAGGCACGCGTGCTAACGCCTGCAGCTGCGTGGATCGCGTGGGTCGCGCTGGGCCAAGGACGCACAAAAACCCCACAGCCGGGGGCGCAGAGTGTCGGGATGGGCCGGGTGAGGGCCTTTTCTATCTTGAAGCGCTTTCTAATGGCTGAGAACTCGTCTTTTCCCTGATCCAAACCAGGTCTGAGAGACAAAGAAAAGCCAGGCCGGTCCCTGCTCCCGGCTTTGTGCAGGCGGCTCCCAGCCTTCCAGCAGCGGAGCAACAGCGCCCTCTCGTGGCCGCGGCGGCGAACACCGGGCGGGAGCGGTCCGGATGCGCGCTTGGGGGTGTGGGGTGTGGGGGTGTGGGGGTGGGACGCGGCACAGCTGGGAAGGCGGGGCTGCAGCTGTAGAGGAACCGAGAGCACAGGGTGGAGAAATACTCATGCAAAGCGTAAGTCACCTACAAAGAACACAACATGCCCCTCCAAAGGACAGTGCACTGTGCAAGCCAGCCAGCCAGCAGGCCACCTCGGTGTCCCGGGAGAGGCCAGGGGACATCGACTTCAAGGTGCTGACACACACAAGACCCTGGGCAAGTCCCCACTCAATTCTGTCCTCAGTTTCCCCCTCGGTGCAAAGGGGATGATGCGAGGGCCTGGCCCAGCTCTGGGACCGCGGAGAGAGCGGAATCCAGGGGCAGTGCAGGGAGGTGGCACGGAGTCCCTACTCTGCTGCTTGTGGCTGAACCTGGACGCCCAGCTTCAGCTTCTTCAGACACAAAATGAGGCCACGCTGGTAGCGGCCTCCATCCCCCAAACCAGACCCACCGGGGACCTGACAACTATTGGTGCATCTTAGAAAAATAAGAGAAGAAATAGGATAGGAAACACTTATTCCCGTCAATTCTGATCAGCTCCCAGCATTTCATCATCTCTCAGAAAATGTTAGCTGTTGTCATTCCTGAGGGGGTGTCAGCACTGACTGTTGTCACATTAGACGAAAAGCCGGCAGACGGTCTGAAGCCTCGGGGACCCCTTTTGGTGCTGAGCTCTCCTAGGATTCAGAAGCGAGGCCCCGGAGTGCAGAGCTAGGGAAGGGGTTGGGGGACACGTGGTCCCGGGACGGCGGACGCATGGCCCGACAATCTGCTACTGATGCAAAGAGGAAAGCCAGGCGGCCATGCCAACCCCAACGAGCATTTTCCTACATGTCCTTCTGCCAAAGGCTGGCACAAACTGCCAAGTCTATCTCAGCTTGGCACTGTGTGTGGCAACTCAGAGCAGCGGAGAGCGCGAGTTCAAGCAAAGCCTTAGTCCCATTTTACTGAAATAAAGCCCCAGAGGGCGTGCGGGTCATGTAAGGCTGATAGGAATGTTATGACAAATTTCTCCAGTCACTCTCACTGCTGCTCTCAGCCAGTGTGTGTGTGTGTGTGTGTGTGTGTGTGTGTGTGTGCGCCTGCACATGCTTGCTTGTGTGTACATGTGTGTGCACATACGTATAAAGGGGACACACTCCACTGGCCAGGGGCCCCTGGGCTCACTGTACCCCCTTGAATCACACACCGTTTGCACCTTATGGGTCACCAATTTCTCCTCCGCACATGTGAATCACGGGAGCTTTACACCCACCCTGTGGGGGAGGCAGGGCCAAGGGAAACAGCCCTGCTACAGACGTGACAGCCCAGG
>NW_005871142.1:2915774-2917331 GCF_000147115.1 Myotis lucifugus | reverse complement strand
TGTGGGAGCATCGAATAAGAAGACCCAAAAATCTCACTTCTACTCCCAGGCCAGGGCTGCGCCTGCGGACCCCGCTGAAATGCTGGCATAGCTGGTGGGCTGCAGGACTCTGGTGCAGAGATCCCGTAACCCTGTGTGGGAGCCCACAGCCCTTTCCCGGACCCTCTCCCCAGGGTAGGCTAGGTGCCCCTCTTCTATCCTCCCCCAGCCCCCGTGTGCTCCTGTCACCGTCTGCATCTGTCTCTTCACCAGCTCATGCAGTGCCGGCACGCTCTGGCCCTCTCAGGCCCTAAGTGACGGCTGGCTACAGAAGTGCCCGCTCCCCGATGCTACTCATGCCCTGGCGGCGGGTGTGCCTGCCCACCTGGACCCCGGGCCCCCTCGGGAGCACCCTGGCAGAGCCCCCAGCTCACCAAGAATTGGACCACATCCTCGGGCTTGTGCTTGGCCGACTTGAAGGCAGCCAGCCGGGTGACCACCAGGATCTGGTACTCCACGTGGCCGGACATCATCTTGCCCCGCACCTCCTGGTGCTGCGGCACAGCCAGGTCCAGGCCCGTGTGGACATTCTGCACTCGCCTGCCGGAGGGGAAGAAGGCGGAGGAAGCTCAGCCTCCAGTCCGCAGGCTTCCTGAGCGAGACAGGCAGGGCCCGGCCTGACGCAGCGGGCCTGGGCGCCAGGCTGCTACCCTGGCCTGGCTCCGTGGTCACAGCGCCAGGCCCTCAGAAAGCCTGGCTTCCCAGGCCGGAGCCCCCGCCTTCGGGTCGTTCAGGGGCAAAGGCTGTTCCCAGCAGGAAAACAGGTGAGAGCAGAGAAAGTGGGCTGGTGGAAAATCAGGGACAGCTGAGCATCCTGCACAGGCGCAGAGCAGGCCTTGGCGGAGCTCTGCTGGATGAAGGTGTGAGTGCTCCTGGTGACGGTGGGGGGA
The DNA here is from genome assembly GCF_000147115.1 of Myotis lucifugus. Classification (NCBI taxonomy): domain Eukaryota; kingdom Metazoa; phylum Chordata; class Mammalia; order Chiroptera; family Vespertilionidae; genus Myotis; species Myotis lucifugus. Next base: position 2,916,402 of record NW_005871142.1, on the reverse strand, counting down.
GGCGGGCCTTCCTTGGCACATCCCCTGCAGGTGGCCCCTCGGGTTTGCTGGTGCCTGCCACCAAGAAGCCAGGGCACCAAGGACCCGACCTTCACCTCCAGCCCCCGGGGCCTCGCAGGGGGTGCTGTGTGGACCCAGCATCAAAGCCACACCCCCACGGGTCTGCCAGCGGCTGAGAAGGGTGCCCGCTGCTGGCCCTGCGCCTCCCTGCCAACCTCAAACCCTGTCCTTACAGAAAAGGAATCAGAGGCTCAGCGAGGCGGTGACTTATGTGGCACCAGGGAGAGCTCTTCTGCCAGTGAAGCCGTGACCTGCACCCTCGCTGTATTTTGCAGAGGAGACCAAGCAGGCTCTCACAGCCGGACTTACTTAAAGGATCCTGTTTTCCAGACCTGGAGTCCCAGGGAAGTTCAGTTACAGCTGGGAACATAACATTCATTTGTGCAATAAAACTGGCGTCTTTGCCCACGATGTCATGTAGGGGGAACAAGGGTGGAGTACGTGAAAATACGTGAAGTGAGTCACTTTACAGATGTTGAAAGGCAGGAAGGAGCAGCAGCAGAGGAAAAGCGTGTCCTGACCGCCTTTCCGGGTCCATCCTGCCCGGGGTCCTCCAGGCCTGGACCAG
>NW_005871142.1:2909532-2913588 GCF_000147115.1 Myotis lucifugus | reverse complement strand
CACAGGCTGAGGCTCTATCCGGTGCAGCAAGCCAGCCATGGCTCTCTCATGGCTCACTCACTCATTCATACATTCATGTGTCACACATTCAATAATACCTGGCGAGCTAGGTCTCTGCTACAGGAACTGAAGAGGCTCTGTGCGTCACAGGGAAAGGACCCTCCTGAAGTGTGCTCTCAGTGTGTCGGTGGACCTGTGCCTCCAGGTACCTGTCCTGCCCCTTCTGTCAGATTCTGCTTCCTTCCCTCTGTGTGCTCACTCGCTGTGCCTGGCACGCCTCTGATGGCTGCCTTTGGGGCCACAGCTGGATCAGGGCAAGGGGGTTTAGAGGTAGAGGATGCAGGGTATGAAGTCCACAAAAACAGAAATGAACGGGGGGTGGGGGGGTGGGCAGCAAGGGTGGTGTGGAACTAGGATGGCCAAGACTGGTCAGAGAGCAGTACATATGTACTCTCATATGTACTCACCTCACCATGGGATGAGAAGCCGAGACCCTGACACCTGCCAAAATGGCTCAGGAACGGAAAAGCTGAGTCTGTAAACCGGGCCAGGGAAACACGCAGACCCTCTACCCTTTCTGCCTTCCCTCCAAGGAAAGCCCCAGCGATGCAGAACAGAAGGTGGGGTGTAGTGGTAGCACACATTACCGGTGACCAGCAGATGGCAGTGTCCGCCAGCCCTCTGCATTTGTCCCAAACAGAGGGCTCAGAGAGGTCCCCTGTGGAACTTCTGGGAAAGAACCCACCCTGCTCCCTTCTCTGTCCCCTCCCCTCCCCCATGCAAAGGCCCAGAGCCCAATGGCAGGTCAAGCCAGTGGCAGGTCAAGCCGGTGGCCGGGAGCCTGGCTGCAGCCCACTGGGTGTGGATGCCAGAGCTGTTGCCGGGGGTAACCTGGAGCAGGGCAGCCCTGGGAAATTCCTCAGAGCCCAAGGAAACCCAGCCCCAGCATCAGACAGGAAGTCGAGCCAGAGCACTGCTGGAATCTTCCCGCACCTGTGGCCCAGGCAGCCCATCCAGGCCTTGCTGGGGGAGACATTTGCAGCACCTCTCGGCTGAGTGGAGATCAGTACCACCAGGTGTAGTGAGGGCCAGCAGGCAGCTGCCTCTGCAGGTAACATCACCACCTTCCCTCTCCTGCCCTCCCAGAGATATCTTCCTCAGGGCAGAGCTCCAGCCTAACCCTCTCTCCAGCTCTGAGTCACAAAGGCCAGGGGCCATGGTAGGTCCAGACCGAGGGCAGGCTCCTGGCCGGGTGCCTGGCAGCGGCCCCATGCCCACATGCCCTCCACCTCTCACAGGTGAACCCTCGGTGGACGTTTGATTGTCAGCCTCACTGTGCATTTGAGGATCTAAAGCTAGGAAGGGCTGAGGGACTTGCAGCTTGAGGTTAGAGGCAGGATTTGAATTCTGGTCTCTTTAAAAATATCTATTTGCATTGATGTCAGAGAGAAAGGGAGAGGGACAGAGAGATGGAAACATCAATAATGAGAGAGAATCATTGGCGGCTGCCTCCTGCACCCCCCACACTGGGGATCGAGGCGGCAACCCAGCCATGTGCCCTGACCGGGAATTGAACCGTGACTTCTTGGTTCATAGGTCAACGCTCAACCACTGAGTCACGCCAGCTGGGCGAATTCGGGTCTCTTGACTCTGAGGAGCATCAACCAGTCATGGCCAGGAAGCACCTGTTCTGTCTTCTGAACTAATGTTTTTTTGCAGGGACCCCGCACCCCCCAAAAGCGGACAGGGCAGAGGCTGAGTCCTCATTACGCCTTGTCTACAGGGTGCCTAGGGCAGGGTGAGACCTTCTGTGCTGCCTGGAGAACAAAGGAACAGGAGCGCAGAGGGGACCCGCCATCCCAGGAGGCTGTGATGCCCAGTAACAGCGTCTGATCACTTGCCCACCTTGGGGACCCGGCTTCCTTATAACCATGCACGCATCTCTCTCTAAGGGACGTCCTTGTGCTCAGGTCATCAGACATGAGGGACTGGGGTTGGGATGTGGCTGGAAGCTGAGTAGACTGTCCCTGCAGCTGACCCAAGTTCTGGTGCCTGAAGGTCACCACAAGGTGACTAGCCGGCAGAATCCAAGACTAACTTCCCAAGGGGCTTGAACTCATGTTCCAGACTCGTGTTCCCAGGTGGCATGTAAATTCCCGCTGCGAAGTTGCCTTGGAGATGTCGTGGCTCTCCTGGGTCTGCTAAGACAAAACATGGTCATGTTCAGAGCTATTAGAAGGCTGCCTGGGGCTGGGAGTGCCCTGTCCCCGCAAGCACTGCCTGGGTAGCAGTCTGTTACGATTCAGGCATGGCAAATATCAGAGCCAAATATCAACAGTACAATGATTAAAATTTCTTTTGAGAGCCAAATTTTTAAAACTTAAACTATATAGGTAGGTACATTGTTAATAACTTAATTAGGGTACTCCTAAGGCTTAGGAAGAGCCACACTCAAGGGGCCAAAGAGCCGCATGTGGCTCGCGAGCCGCAGTTTACCGACCACTGCAACTGCGCGTTTTGTCTAGGCCCTAGACAACCCCAAAGTTTGTTCCAGATCCTGGGATTCTGTGTCCTGAATCAGAGACCAAATCCCAGGAGAAAGCGAACAGCTTCTGCAGGGGAGGGATGAGCAGCAAAAGTGTTCTCCGAGGTAAGGATCTGGGGTGAGAATCTGGGGACCAGCCCTCCCCACCTCAGTCAAGAAACACCCCCAACCCCACTCCCTATCCCCTGTGGCTTTCCCCCTCTCCCCCTATGGGAGCCATTCTCACCTCCTCTCTCTGAGACAGCAGGAGTCTGGGATTCTGGAGGTTGGGGGTGGTCATTAGACGGATGCAGGATGAAGTTAGAACTCTGGTGCCAGTTTGCTCCCAGCCTTCTCGCAACTTCTTGCACCTGACTCTGAGCTCCTCAACAGCTGCCCAATGGCGGCCGGGGCAACACAGAGGCCAGAAGAATTTCCCTTCAAAATGCGCTTAGCAGCACGTAGAGCACAACGTGCAGGTTTCCCTCCTGCCACCAAAGGCCCCTGCACCCCCAAGAGGAAGCCCCACGCTGAGCCTTGATGAGCCCGACCAGTGGTGGTGACTATACCAGGGACACCTGTGGCGATGCTCTCTGACCAATCTTGGCCATCCCAGTTCCACACCACCCTTGCTGCCCAGACCTTCCCAACCTCATCTCACGCCTTTCTTCTCTGCCCACCTGATGGGCCTGGGGTCTGCGAGGAGTGACCCCTCACCAGGCCTCTCCTGCCCCTCCTGTGCCCCTGTTTCCCAGTGGCCTTGTCTCCACAGTGGCCGGGATGGGCCAGGAGTTCGCTTGGGAGGGAGCGGCTGATGCAAGGGAACTGTGTCAGAGTGCAACGCGTCGGTGAGTGGCACCTGCGCCTCCCGTGGCTTTGGGTCCTGACACATCGCGTTGACGCTCATCACCCACTCCATGACCGCGATGCCCCGCCCCCGCCTAGATTTCCAGTTCGGGAGCAATTTTCAAGGAAAAGTACGCACCTGCCCCGCTTCGGGCGTCCGCTGGGCTCAGCCCCTCCGTCTGCCTAACAGCAGCCCCTCATTCCGCTGGCGGCTCCCGCACTCAGGGGAGCTCCGGCTGCCGGTGGAGCAGAGCCACACCCGCCTGCGACCACCCTTCCCTGCTCCTGCCCCAGAGTCTTGGCCTCAGGAACTGCCCCTGCCCGCTACGGACACAAATGCCCTGCGCCCCGAGAGTGCGCTCCGGGGAGCCACCGCCGCTGGGCGCCCCCTCCAGCAAGCCGGCTCCCAGAGAGCGACAACCGCTGCGAGGGGGGGATGGAGGGGTGGGGAAGAGAAGTACAGAAGCACCCTCCCCCCTGGAGGTCTTCGTCGCCCACCGGCTTCTGGCTGCACCCCAATATACCCGGGTTGACCCTTTCCCGTTAGCCAGATCCCTAGAGGGCTGGCCGGAAGGTCATCAACTGCCGAGCACATGAGGACTTGGGGCGGCCCCTTCTCGCGGGGGAGCTCGACACCCCCGGCGCCTGCCTTTCGTCAGTTCCTGGTGCTCTTTTGGAAGAATCTA
>NW_005871142.1:2905348-2908338 GCF_000147115.1 Myotis lucifugus | reverse complement strand
TCGCGGCTGCGGGCGCCTCTGCTGCCCAGACCGCCGCAGCTTCCCGGGGCCCGCGCCTCGCGCCGCGCCGCCGGCTCCGGCTTCAGGAACGGCTCGGTGGTGCCGCACCAGTTCATGATGTCGCTTTACCGGAGCCTGGCCGGGAGGGCTCCGGCCGGGGCCGCCGCCGTCTCCTCCGCGGGCTCTGGCCGCCACGGCCGCGCGGACACCATCACCGGCTTCGCGGACCAGGCGACCCCAGGTACTCGCGCCTCTGCTCCGCCCGTCCATCCCGTCCCGTCTCGCTGGAGACCGCCGCCGGCGCCGTGCCCCTGCGCCATCCCATTCCGGGCGCGGCCTGGCCCAGCCTCAGGTGTTAGAAAGAAACTTCGCCCAGGCCCATGCTCCCAACCTGCGGCGCCGGGGTTGTGGCGAGAGACGCGGCAGCTCCCGGGCCGGCCGCGGAGGGCTGGGTCCATCCCTCCATGGGGTTGCCCTGACCCGGCGGCCGGCGGCCCCCTCGAGGAGGCAGGCAGGCAGGCTGAGCTGGAGATCCGGAGAACCCGGAGGAGGGGTCTGGCTGAGAGGGACTGCGTAGAGGTAGTGGTGGTGGCCGCTTCTTCGTTGGCGGCAACCTAGGAGCAGCTCCCAGTCTCTTGGGGACTGTACAAATTGGGGATAACTCAGGGGCATGCGAGAGAGAGGCAGGCATCAGACCAAAGCAAATGGCCCGAGAGAGGCAGGCGGCATCACCAGGTACACAGAGGCCCTTCTCTGCCGCGTCTGGGTGCAGGTGTGTGGCTGTGGGTTCCCGTGCTGGGCCCTTGGGCCCGCTGGTGGTCCAGGACTCAGAAGGGCCCAGCGATGGGGCAGGAATGCAGGCCTCTTCAGGACCAAGCACCCCACCTTCCTCCCTCCCCCCAGGCCCTCCGAAGGTAGGACCGGGTGAGGCCGTGGTGATTGCTGTGTCATCTGGATTTTATTAATCTCTATTGATGTCATTAAAGCAGATAGATAGGGGAGATTTAAGTAATTTCAGCCTTAATTCTAAACAGCCAGAGACCCAGCATAAAAGGCAGGAGGGAAGGGAAGGCAAATGGGGCTGGTAAGTAAGTATTGGCCCTGGCTGGGAGCAGTGACCGTCACCCACCCTGCCCAACACACACACACACACACACACACACACACACACACACACAGAGACTGCTTTACTCTGGGTGCAGGGACAGCCTGGGCCCAATGGCCCTGTAGTCTGGGGAGAACTTTCAAGCATCCTCTTAGGGCCTGGCGGGCCCCCAGGACTGGAGGCTCCAGTCCTCATCGGAAGGCTGGGTCCTTGGCGTACAGGCCCAGGGCAGCCCCAGCCCCAAGGCTGCTGTGTGGGCAGCCCAGTTAGGGGAGAGCTGGGGTGTGCAGGGCCCTAGGCTGGCAGAATCACCAGACCCTCTTTCTTTGGTTGTTCGGCCTGCTTCAGCCTCAGCCTCAGCCTCAGCCTGAGCTAAATCCTTTCCTGGGCCGCCAGCTTGGCTGTTGAGGCAGGTAAGGCGGCCTGTCCTTCCTCCCTCTGGAGGGAGGGGCTGCAGTGGCAGCACCTTGAAGCAGGGAGAGGCTGTAGGGCAAGGTCAGAGAAAGTGCTCCAGAGCGAGCCCTGGGGAGAAAGCATGCCGTGTGTGTGTGTGTGTGTGTGTGTGTGTGTGTGTGTGTGTGTGTGTTGGGGGAGAGTATTTGCTCATTGCCTCTCCTGCCTCCCTCTCCATCCTGAGCTCCAACTTAGAGCTGGGCTTCTTGAGGCCTCTCAGGAGGCCACTGGCAGCGCCCACACCTCCGACCTCAAGAGCCCAGGGCCTGGCCACGGTGGTTGGCGAGCAAACATCTCCACTGGTGGGGAGTCTGCACAGTCTCCGTGTTTGGGGCAAAACGAAACCAGATGACCCCCTTCAAAGGGAGCTCCTTATCTGCTGCTTGGTGGAATTTCAGCTTTTTTTTTTCTGAGCCCCCAAAGAAAAGAGTGAATACGACAAGAAATAAAATTCGGAAGCCCGAGATAAGTCATAGCAGAGAGAAAGAGTAAGTCAGCGAAGGGACGGGGGTCCTGGAGGCGAGAGACCTCATGTAGCCCACTGCCCTCACTGTGGCAAGGCAGTGGTCACGCTGCCCACACCCTTCTGATAAGGCCCCTGGTGCCCCTTTGCCGCCTTCCCGCCTCCATCGGAGGTGGAGGAAACACTGGGAGAAGCTGAGCATGGAGCTCCGCATCGCGACCCGCAGCGTTGGGGCCGGATCCGGGTCTGTTTTCCGTGGGCGAAGCGAGGAGGCTGGGCGCACTAGAGGGTCTCGGGAGCCCTGCTGACGCGTCCCCTCCGGACGAATCTGCCTGGGAGCCGGCTGGACCGTTCAGACCGGGCTGAGGGAGTGAAGGGGCAGTTTTCTGGGGACAGAAATTATCCGTTTCGTGCAGCCGGGACACCGCGGCTCCTGTAGTTGCTCGGCAGAGCAAAAAGGAGCGTCCCCGTATCGCTCGGGACCCGGGGCAAACCGTCTCCGGGCCTTGGGAGGGGCGCACAACTTCCGATGCGTCCACCAGGCCTACGTCCGCCACCAGCAGAGAAAGTCTGGCCTCCGACTTAGTCCCCCCGAGCCCGTGGCTCTGGGGCAGGCGGCGGTACTGCAGTCTTGGTCTAGGCTGGGGGGGCGGGGGTGCGCTCCCGGCCGCGCCGCTCAGCAGTAAGCCGCTCAAGCAGTAAAGTGGGGTGGAAGGTCCTTTTTGCTTCCGTGGAAGGGCCCTTTTTGGGTTCCCATGAAAAGTCGGACTTCCTTTTCCCCGGGACCCGGTTGGGAAGCTGCGGGCTGGGGCCGAAAAACGTGGGGGCGGGCAGCCGCTTCCAGGCGGGCCCTCCACTCCCCGTTCTCTGGGATCCGGCCCGTTTTGCAGTTCGGAAAGCCCCCGCGGCCAGGAAGTGCGAAACTCCGTTTCCAGGGCGGTTCTTTTTCTCTTCCCTGTCCTCTGCCCG